>NC_135834.1:625769-934903 GCF_964213995.1 Mustelus asterias | reverse complement strand
TGCAAAGCCTAAATCGCTAATGTAAATTGTGAGCAGCAGTGGTCCCAGCACTGAACCTTGTGGAACACCACCTTCTGCCACTCTGATAACACACCCTCAAGTAACTGGTTTATTATCTGAAGATTTCAACTGCAACAGCAGACTGTTGATTGGTGTTCTGGTTATCACTTTACTCCAGAGAGCACAGCGCCTTTTGAGAAAAACCAGCCAGCAATTCTCTTCAGAAGTGAGAACTCTGCTCCTTCTGAACAGAACCACCGAGTATCTCTCTCAAAGAATTGAGCGAATCTATTAAACCATATCCGAATGAAGTTTTGAAAAATAAATTTCAGTTTATTTTATTGTCTCATATAAAGTTGTATCATTCTCTTTTAATTTATCAGATAAGCACGCTTTTTCAAAAGGAAGAAAAGATAGTTACTTTTCCAACTATTACATCTGAAACTTCACAACTATGGTACAAATAAAATAGCTCATAATTACCTTTACTTGTATGGTATTTATATAATTTGCAAAGCTGATGAAAAACTGTATCTGTCAATACAAACACTAACTAGCGTATCCCACATGTTTCCTAGAATAATCTATCTCCTTGGAATTTTTTTCATTTAATTTCAAAGGATTTCCCAAATATCCCAACACCTGAAGGAAAAAAGTGCTGAATTTCATGTAACTGTTGACAGTAATATAAAGTTCCATTTACAAGTCGAGACATTCATTTTTTTTCAGGGAAGCACTTTGTAATGCAGAAGGCCTGAGCTTCTATACATCAATTGAGGAACTGAAAAATATATGGATCCCATGTTCTATCAAGATGAAGCTCACTAAAAATAAAGAGCTGGAAGTCACAAACTGGACTGAAAATGAAGGCGTATGTAACTATTTCTAGGTTTTGATTGCTTGTTATGTCTTTTCAAACCTTGAAAGATTGATTCTGATATCTAAATTTTTAGTGCAGATCTGAAAGGTAATCAAAAATTAAATCGTGTGGTGGTACACTTCATAGAATCTCAGAATTGTTATGGCGAAAGGAGACCAATCGTACACAGATTTCAAGGATAACGCCTCATTCAGAAACCAACTGGCAGATGCCACTCACTCGATCTTTTGTGGATTTCTCCTCCAATTCCCCCAGATAATTGTCACAAGTGTTTCCAAACTCCACTCTCCGAAAGATGCACTTTAAAATCTTCTTTCAAACAATGCTTTCCATCAGCTGTTTTCATCAAGCATTCACTTCCAGGTTTTCCAACTATCCTTTCAAATAAAGCTTTATCCCCACGGTTTTAACAAGGATCTTCCTCCAGGTTTTCCAACTCTCCCTCAGGTTTCTTTTGTCTTGAATGCTTTTACACAAGCCCTGAGATCCAGCAACCATTTGCCTGACAATTATTTAATCTAATGTTTCTCAAACTGTAGTAAGATATCACAAACCTTATAATCACTTCAGATATCTTTCTGGCTTCTGGCCAGGTAATTTCTTTTCAGCTGTCTGTCTTCACTGAACCATATTTTAGTCCAGTCCCATTTCCTCTGTTTCTCTAACTTCAGGCTTCCTAGCTGTCCTTTAGATTTCTGGCACTGACCTTTCCTCTAGCAATGCTGAGAGATGTTCCCTCTTTCGCTGCCTGTCAACAGCTGCTATGAATTCAGTTAAAAAGAATCACAAAAAGCCTTCCTACCCCAAGCTTTAATTTCCTTTTCACGCTGTAACCCTGAGCACAATTTGAATTGACCAAAACCTCCACACATGCAAACACATTTGTCTAACATGAATCTGACTATAGTTTTACTCTGCTTACACAGAACCACTAAATTAAACCTACTTAAATCAAACCTTATTTCTAATATTTAACAATACAAATATAGATCACTTAAAACTGGCTCTGTCTCCTGACATCTTGAATGCCTTGATTGAACTTGCCACCACCACACTTACAGGCAGTGCATACCAGACCCGAACTACTAGCTGTGTGGAAACGTTTTTTCTCGCATCACATTTGCTTCTTTTGAAAATTACTTTAAATCTGTGCCCTCTTATTCTTGATCCTTTTACAAGTGGGAACATTTTCTCCCTATCTAATCTGTCCAGCCCCTTCATGATTTTGAACACCTCTATCAAATCTTCTCTTAGCCCTCTTGCCTCCCAAGTAGAACAGTCCCAACTTCTCCAATCTATCCTCATAATTTAAGTTTCTCATCCCTGGAACCATTCTTGTAAACCTCTTCTGCTCTCTCTCCAATGTGTTCACACCCTTCCTATAATGTGGCGTCCAGAACTGTACACAGTACTCCAGCTGAGGTCTGACTATTGTCTTATATAAGTTCAGCATAACCTCCTTGCTGTTATGCTCAATGCCCCTATTAATAAAGCCCAGGATACTATATGCTTTTTTAACTGCTCTCTCCACCTGTTCTGCTACCTTCAATGATCTATGCACATATGCACCCTTTGCTCCCGCACCCGCTTAAGAATTTTAACCCAAATTTTATGTTGTCTTTCTATGTTCTTCCTACCAAAATGCATCACCTCACACTTCTCCGCATTGAACTTCATCTGCCACCTATCTGCCCACTCCACCAACTTGTCTATGTCCTTTTGACATTCTGCGCTGTCCTCTTCACAGTTTGCAATGCTCCCAAGTTTTGTATCATCCACAAACTTTGAAATTGACCCCGCACACCAAGATCTAGATAATCAATATATACCAGGAAAAGCAAGGGACCCAATACAGCACCTGGGGAACTCAACTACAAGCCATCCTACAGCCTGAAAAATATCATTTGACCATTACTCACTGTTTCCTATCACTCGGCCAATTTTGTATCCATGTTGCTGCTATGCCCTTTGTTCCATAAGCAATAACATTTCTCAGAAGTCTGTTAAGACACAGCAGGGCAGCTCGGTCGAGTGGACTGCGTATCCTGTAATGTGTGGGAAGTTATGAACGCTGCTAGTGTTCAAGACGAGCATATGTGCAGGAAGTGCTGCAGAAACTTGAGCTCTGGGTTTCAGAGCTCGTGAGGCAGCTGGAGTCACTGTGGCGCATCCGCAAGGCTGAGAGCTACATGGATAGCGCGTTTAGGGAGGTGGTTACACCACAGCTTAGAAGCCATGAGTCAGAGAGGAATGGGTGACTGCCAAGCTGTCCAAGAGAATCCGGCAGGTAGTGCAGGAGTTCCCTGGGGTGCAGCTCAGAAATTGTTTTTCTGTTTTGGAAGCTGGTGGGGATGCTGCTTCCTGAGAGAAGTGCAGTCAGAGCCAAGTTTGTGGCAGTCTGAGCAGCTTGGCTGCAGAGAAGTGGAGGAAGAGAAAAGGAAGAGCAATGGTGATAGAGATTTGTTATTTCGGGGAACAGTCAGGCATTTCTGTGGCTGTAGACACGACTTAAGCATGGTATGTTGCCCCCCCTTGCTGCCAGGATCGAGGATGTCACTGAGTGGCTGCAAGATATTCTTCTGGGGGAGGATGAACAGCTAGAGGTCGTGGTGCACATTGGTACCAATAACTTGAGTAGGAAGGAGGATGTGGTCCTGCAATCAGAATTTAAGGAGCTAGGTACCCAACAATACTGAAGGAGGTGAGTGTGGAAATTACAGGGGCGCTGGCCATAATCTTTCAGTCTTCCCTAAACTCAGAGGAGGTGCCAGAGGACTGGAGAATTGCAGACATTGTGCCCTTATTCGAAAATGGTTGTAAGGATAAGTCCAGCAATTACAGAGCGGTCAGTTTAACTTCAGTGGTGGGGAAGCTTTGAGAAACAATTATTTGGGATAGAATTAGTAGTCACATGGAAAAATGTAGGTTGATTGGAAGAGTCAGCATGGATTTCTAAAGGGGAAATCGTGTTTAACCAACTTGCTAGATTTTTTTTGTAGCGGTAACAGCAAAGGTTGATGAGGTTAATGTTGTTGCTGTGGTGTACATGGACTTTCATTTTGCGTTATGAAAGCTTATATAACCAGGTTATAATCTCAATTGATGGAATTAGAAAGCAGGTGCTGCGAGGAGGTTCCTTGCTTAATTGGAAAAAATTGACAGTGAGCTGCCGTGCATGATTTAATGGTTAGTTACACAGCAGCTTGGGTTGAGAAGTGGAACTAGATTATGTGCAAATATTTTTCTCAAGGTGAAGTGGTTAGTGTCTTTTCCACAACGCATGGAAAATGTGTATATTTGAGAACAAAACCTGCAGGAAAGACCGTTTAAACAGAAAATTGTCTTGAATGTTAAGTTTGCAGTTGGTGCCCTGGTTAATTTCTCTAGTTACAGAAGTGTCCGTAGCATTTCCTTTCTCTAAGGAATTATTATACAGTTGTAGGAAATTTGAGGAGTAAAACCATTAGCAATCCATTGCAGTTATGCAAGTAACTCACTTTTGCAAGTGAAGTTTATTTAAAGAGTGTTGACTGAACAAACACTACAGTACCTGCTATAGCTACTAGAGGGAGCACTGCTACTTACACAGCTCTCAGTGAGCCCTTGTGGCAGAAGCCTGGTATCAGTGTGACTGTAATGTGGGTCCTTATACTATACTGGAAGATTGGAATATTTTGTTCTCAACCGCTGTTCCTTTCTCCATCATGGCTGATATCTAATGCAACCCAGCTTCAGTTTAATTATAATTGGGTTCAAAAATATTTTTCGTTAATTGTATTTACTGCGCCCTATTGCATCCTGTTTAGAAATATGTTTTCCTGTACTCCCTCCCAGAGTTTCTTTAAAGGAAATGAAAGTACTTATGTTTACTCCCTAGATAATGTATGTTTTGCATGTACTCCTGTGTTTTACGTAGAAGTTAGTAACACGGTGGCACAGTGGTTAGCACTGCTGCCCCACAGCGCCAGGGACCCAGTTTCAATTCCCGACTTGGGTCACTGTTTGTGTGGAGTTTGCACGTTCTCCCTGTGTCTGCATGGGTTTCCTCCGGGTGCTCCGGTTTCCTCCCCGGTTGGGTGCATTGGCCATGCTAAATTCTCCCTCAGCGTGCCTGAACAGGTGCCGGAGTGTGGGCGGCTAGGGGATTTTCACAGTAACTTCATTGCAGTGTTGATGTAAGCCTGCTTGTGATGAATAAATAAACTTTAACAATGCAGCTTAGAAATTAATTAGTTTATAATCAGGCGACTGGAAATGAAGACTTTTCAATGTATCATTTTTGTAATTATGATTTTCCATCTTTTAACGCTAATTTAAAATGATTAAAATCCTTTTTGAAACAATAGCCAGACCAGACAAAGATAATATATTGGATTTCAGACTCAATCGTGCTGTTGTGCAGATCTGCATCTCTGCAAAGAGGACAGGGAGGGAAGTACTCTCACTGTGAGTTTGAGATCAAAACCCGAGGACTGTGCTGAATAACTCACTGAGTGTTGGGAGAGAAGGAGGGAAGGGAAAAGATCTGGGAAACATTAATTTTAAAGATATGTTGGAAACTACACATCGTTTCCAACATTCCAACTTTATAGTTTAACTTGAACAGTGAAGTTTTATGTTAACAACATAAATCTACTTTGAAGAAATTTGTTTTTTGATGTGTTTAAATAATCAGCATCACAAGAAGCTGCTTTTACTTTTTAGGTTTATTTTTTTTTAAGTCAAATGCACCTATATTCAGGATAGTGTGTATTCAGTATATTAAGATCCGGTACTTTCAAACTATAACTGATTTGTTATGTGGAAGTCATTGAGCAGCCTACGGTGGCTTACTGTTTACTTTGGCCCTGTTCTGTAGCTGAGCCCTTCAGAAGATGAAGAGAACACTTACTTGTATGATCTAGTGGTGACAGTGGCGCACATTTTAGATCCTCGGACTGGTGGTAATCTTGTGGCACATATTAAGGTTGGGGAAACATATCATCAGCGGAAGGAGGTACAGTATGATTTGCTGCCAGATACTTTCTACACTTGTAATGAGAGTGGTCAGTTCTAAGCTACTGTAAGTGATGCTGTTAGCTCAACTATTTCATTAGAGGGAGAAAAATCCAAGTTTACAAAATGTAAAGCATTTAAGTACTGTAAGATGTATCATTCCTAGGATCTTGTCAGATTATCAGTTGACCTTGTTGCAGCTGCTTTGAAACAGCTGTCCACTGTCCTTCCAAAATGCTGGACAATTAAAGAATCTCAAAACCTTATCATGTGAGATTTCAATAAGCAGGGATGGGGATTTGCCAAATGGCAGTTGCCAATTGTAAAATGTGAGAGAACCTTTCCATTTTTAGAAGTCATAGGTTGGTATTTGGTAAGGTTTTAGCAATGAACCCCCACCACCACTTAAGACCAATAATTTTTCCTTTAATTAATTTTTTTCGAATTAATTTTTTCCTTGGACTCAAGTATGCATCAAAGCATCACTGAGGGCATCCGATTCCTGTATTCATTGGCATACTAGCATAGCCTTTCTGTTGTATATCAATAGTAACATTTTCATATTTGCACTGTTTTCCTTTGGGTAATTAACACTGCCTTTTGGATTGAGTACAAGAGTCTCTGGAAAGGTGTTGATATTTGTCAGGGTTTCCCCAATTCAGTAATGTTTGAAAACCGCTGCCTTAATCTAGCATTTAACATGTGTATCTCACACCGTACTTTTATGTTTCAGGGTGTCACTCACAAACAGTGGTATCTGTTTAATGACTTTCTCATAGAACCAGTTGACAAGGTAATAAATGTTGGTAACTTTATCTTTTTGGTATTGAAACCATGTTGAGGGAGAAGGAAAAGGAAGGAGGAAGGGTAGCAACATTTGAAATGCATTCTTTGTTTATGTTTTGTGATTTTGCCCTAAGAATAGATCAAAAATCTTTTTCCGTGACAGCTTATGTAAATACAGGTTATACTTAATTATTTCTCCCTCCCCTCTCCCACACGCAAAGTATGTTGATAATCCAGTCTAGAGGAAGCAACAACTGACTATATCAGTATTGCTGCTAAGTGCCACTACAGTAATGTGTGACCCATGACTCCACATGGTGCTGAGTTTCAGCTTGTGGTCACTGCAGAGAAATGTGAGCGTAGCCAGCAACTTCAACATGCAGAGAAAAGATCACTCTTGCACAATTTCTAGCGATTTAGAATATGTAACTGGGAGGTGGGCGAGGACAAAAGTGAACAACTAAGTGTAACAGTATATAGGCATCCTAGTGAATTTTACCAGACTAATAGGATGCAGGTTTGTGCCCTGGTTCCATGTATAACAAGCTCCCACCGTTAGCTGACTGGAAGTAGAAGGGGGAAGGCTCTTAAACCGTGGAAGATTCCACGGTTTAAGAGCCGTGGGGTTATGCTGCAACTGTACAGGACCTTGGTGAGACCACATTTGGAATATTGTGTGCAGTTCTGGTCACCTCACTATAAGAAGGATGTGGAAGCGCTGGAAAGAGTGCAGAGGAGATTTACCAGGATGCTGCCTGGTTTGGAGGATAGGTCTTATGAGGAAAGGTTGAGGGAGCTAGGGCTGTTCTCTCTGGAGCGGAGGAGGCTGAGGGGAGACTTAATAGAGGTTTATAAAATGATGAAGGGGATAGATAGAGTGAACGTTCAAAGACTATTTCCTCGGGTGGATGGAGCTCTTACAAGGGGGCATAACTATAGGGTTTGTGGTGGGAGATACAGGAAGGATATCAGAGGTAGGTTCTTTACGCAGAGAGTGGTTGGGGTGTGGAATGGACTGCCTGCAGTGATAGTGGAGTCAGACACTTTAGGAACATTTAAGCGGTTATTGGATAGGCACATGGAGCACACCAGGATGATAGGGAGTGGGATAGCTTGATCTTGGTTTCAGATAAAGCTCGGCACAACATCGTGTGCCGAAGGGCCTGTTCTGTGCTGTACTGTTCTATGTTCTAAGGAGCTAAGATTCAAAACTGAAGCTAACAGCTTCACAGATGTGGAGAATCATTGTTAGACATCATCTAACAGAAGGTTACAGAATAACGTTGGCCTGTTGAGAAGCTCACCCGATGAACCACTTAGACAAGAGTAAGAGCACCTGTCACATGGGAATCTAAAGAGAAAATTCTCTTCAATGGGAGGCCAGTGAGAATTTTGTTGAAATAGGGATTTATTTAAAATTGGCATTTTATTTTTGCAGTGTGAAGCTGTGCAGTTTGATTTGAGTTGGAAGATTCCCTGTATTCTATACTACGCTAGACGGAATCTGAATTCCAAATACGACTTGACCAGTAGGTAACATTTATTGAATTATCAAATCATGAATTGCTGACTGGAGAAGCGTAGGATTATCTGGAAGAAACCCAAATTTACCCCACCCTCACTACAATATTATTTGGGTAATGTTCTGCATACTGCCTTTAGCTGGTTGACCCCTAACAATATATGTATCAATATGGCAAGAGAAAGTGGTTAATTGCACTGTACAATGTAATACTGAATTGCATAGACCAAAAATATTCCAAGTTTGATGACCAGTCTCTGCTGAGTTTGCTGACATCAACTGGGGAAGCAGAAGGGATTGCTACAAATAGCTGCAGAACCTATGGGCCAAAGTACTGGAAAACCATCCAGGGTCCTTGCTGCTGTTCACTAATCACTCATAAAAAAAATGGATGAGGTACAGGAGGACAACCAGCCCACATACAAATGTGGTTCAGAATGAGTTAGTGTCTTCAATGGGAAGGAGTGAAAACTGATGGATGGAGGGTGGGTGGTGAACAGAGACTTCATAGCACATGCCAGCGAGGTAGCGGCACAGTGGTATACAGTCAGGAAGAAGTTACCATGGGAGACCTCAACATCAACTCTGGACCCCATGAAGTTTAAAGTTTAAAAGTTTATTTATTATTGTCACAAGTAGGCTTACATTAACACTGCAATAAAGTTACTGTGAAAATCCCCTAGTTGCCATACTCCGCGCCTGTTTGGCTATGCTAAATTCTTCCTCCGTGTACCCAATGTACCTAACCAGCATGTCTTTCAGACTGTGGGAGGAAACCGGAGCACCCGGAGGAAACCCACATAGACACGGGGAGAACGTGCAGACTCCGCACAGACAGTGATCCAAGCTGGGAATCGAACTAAGGTCCCTGGCGCTGTGAGGCAGCAGTGCTTGCCACTGTGCCATGGCATCAGTTCAAGCATTGACAAGGAAATCTTCTGCTGGTTAACACATACTCCCTCACCCCTCATGAATTAGTACTCCTCCACATTGAACACCACTTGGATGGAAACATTGAGGGGGTGACAACGACGTAAAATGTGTTCTGGGTGGGGGACTTCAATGTCCATCATGAAGAGTGGCTCAGTAGCACCATCGCAGACCAAACTGGCCAAACCTTAAAGGACATTGCTGCTGGTTGGGCCTGTGCCAGGAGGTGGGGGAACCAACAAGAGGGAAAAACATACTTGACCTCATCCTCACCAACCTGCGTGCCCCAGATGCATTTGTTCATGGCAATATTGGTTGGAGTAACCACTGCATAGTCCTCATTGAGACAAAGTCCTATCTTTGCATTGAGAGTACTTGCCATCATGTTGTATGGCACTAGCATTGTGCTAAATGGGATAGACTTTGAACAGATCTCGCAACTCAAGAATGGGCAACCGTGAGGCACTGTGAGCAGCAGCAGAATTGTACTCGAGCACAATCTGTAACCTCATGTCCTGGCATATCCCTGACGCGTCGAGTCCAGATGACTCTTTGTCAAAGCTTTGTCACAGCTTTGACAAAGGGTCATCTGGACTCGAAACGTCAGCTCTTTTCTCTCCTTACAGATGCTGCCAGACCTGCTGAGATTTTCCAGCATTTTCCCTTTTGTTTTCAGTATTCCAGCATCCGCAGTAATTTGCTTTTATCCAGTGTGATGGAATACTCTCCACTTGCCTGGATGAGTGCAGTTCCAACAACATTCAAGAAGCTTGACACCATCCAGGACAAGCATCCCATTTGATTAAGACCCCTTCCACAAACATTGATTTCCTCCACCACTGACAAACTGTGGCAAGATGCACTGTTGGAACTCACCGATGCTCCTTAGGCATCACCTTTCAAACCCACAACCTGCTACCATCTAGATGGACATGGGCAACAGACACACTGGCAACACCATCACCTGGATGTTGCCCTCCAAGTCACTCACCTTCCTTCACTGTCACTGGGTCAAATTCCTGGAACTCCCTCCCTAAGAGCACTGTGGGCTTTCCTACACCAAAGGGACTGCAGTGTTTGAAGAAGGTAGCTCACTATCACCGTTTCAAGGCCAATTAGGGATGGGCAATAAATGCTGGCCTAGCCAGTGATGCCCACATCCCATAAATGAACTTTTAAAAATGCTTTAAATTAAGATGCCACCACCACCTTATTTTTTAAAGAGAAATTTTGGCGATTAAAATGTATTTTTTAGTAGAAATAGAATCATGGACTTAATTGCAAACAATGACCACTGAAAACTATCTGCAGTGTCTGCTGAACTATGAAGTAATTCAGTTTATGGTGTTTCTTGTGGTATGTTGTTGGTAGGGCAGCGTAACTCACAGTTTGTGCCCTGTTTTTCCACTGTATATTTGGTTCATTCAACTTGCCACAGAATAACACCTAAAACAGATGAGCATCGGGCAATCAGATGTGTTGCATAAAGGAAATGTAACTTTTTATGTTGCTAGTTGCTTAAAAAGTTGCTGTTAGTTGATGTTCTCGGCTATCACAGAAGGTTTTGAACACTTATTGGAGGATTTTGTTTGTAAACTATTTAAAAGGGACTGTTTCATTCATTTAAATGAAAAGTCTTTTATCTTCACTGTGGTTAGCACTGCTGCCTCACAGCGCCAGGGACTTGGGTTCAATTCCGGCTTTGGGTAACTCTCTGTGCGGAGTTTGCACGTTCTCCCCGTGTCTGTGTGGGTTACCTCCCACAGTCCAAACATGTGCAGGTTAGGTGGATTGGTCGTGGTAAATTGTCCCTTAATGTCAGGGAGATTCGCAGGGTAAATACGTTGGGTTACAGGGATAGGGCCTGGGTGGGATTGTGGTTGGTATAGCCTAGATGGGCCAAATGGTCTCTTTCTGCACTGTAGGGATTCTATGATTCTTCACACTGACTTTTTTAATCCTTCCTTTACTAATATTACATATAATTTACATCAGCGAAACAGGCCCCTCAGCCCAACAGCTCTATGCTGATGACCTGTTTAATACAGGTGGTTGTTTTTTCTGTTGAAACAATCAAATGGGTCTCTTGTCTCTCTGCCTAACTCATTCCATGTATTTCTCAAAATTTGTTTTAAATGAAATACACCAGTAATAATTTCAGTATTTTGCTAAATAATAGCTATCTATTAATTGTGTCTCAACCACTTAATATATCAGTGATAAAGGCAAAATACTGTGGATGCTGGAATCTGAAACAAAAACAGAAAATGCTGCAAAAACGCAGCAGGTCTGACAGCATCTGTGGAGAGAGAATCGAGCCAACGTCTCGAGAGTGGATAAGAAATGGGCTCGATTCTCTCTTCACAGATGCTGTCAGACCTGCTGAGATTTTGCAGCATTTTCTGTTTTTAAATCAGCAGTGATGTCATTGGAGCAGCGCACACAACATTCTGCTCTGTTCCTGATGTGAGAAGTACGAGGGAGTCATTCTGTAAGTGGCCAGAATCCTAGAGCCCAAAACCTCGCTGATTTGGTGGTACTGTTATTTTTGCAACCCTGCTTCCAATTAGGGGATAGTTTACTCATTTGACTGAGTTCAGTTACCAATATTTTCTAATCTCCAGTGCATATACTGGCCTGCTAATTACAAGTCTGTTTTATCAGTAATTAATGAAATTATTTTCCCCCTTCAGTAAAGAATCCAATTGAAGCTAGTGTTTTGCTGGCAGAGGCGTCCCTTGCTAGAAAGCAGCGAAAATGTCATGCAACTTTCATCCCACTAATGCTGAATGAAATGCCCCAACCCAGTGATTTAGTGGGCTTGGATGCAGAGTTTGTTACATTGAATCAGGTATGTATCAAACAACTTGAAAAAGGAGTCAATTTTGCAAACCTGCCTGGGGAAGGTGTCTCTGTTTAAGTTTAATTTTTTTAACATAATACTCCAATTTTACCAAGAATTTTTGGACAATAAATTGACCAGTTATCTGCCTTCCCTCATTCCCCTTTGCCAAGTCAAGAAAGTGAGATAGTGCAGGCAATTAATGAACCAATCTCCGATTGGTGTATGACCAACATGCATGGTTCAATAATATGGTCCTTGTGGAAATGTTGTACTGGTGTAATAGGAATACCCTTTTTTGTGGTTAAGGTACATTATTTGGCCAGAGTACAAGAGTTTTAGTCCACATTTAGCCCATGTGATACCTGACCTGGATCTGCTTGATGGCATTGGGTGTCAAATATTCAATTTCTGAACACTAACTATGATAATCCATGTGCTGGGCAAGCCAATATTTTCATTTTTGTGTGATGTCCCCTTTCAGACTGAAGTGGGAGTATTCTGAAAGAGGGTTAATTGGTTTCCTGATTATGACATCATTGCGTTCCAAAAAATGCCCATGGCTGTCTGATCAAAGACAGAGGGTGGTGGACGATGGAAAATTTTCGGATTGGAGGCAGGTTGCTAGCGGAGTGCCACAGGGATCAGTGCTTGGTCCTCTGCTCTTTGTGATTTTTATTAATGACTTAGAGGAGGGGGCTGAAGGGTGGATCAGTAAATTTGCTGATGACACCAAGATTGGTGGATGAGGTGGAGGGCTGTTGTAGACTGCAAAGAGACATAGATAGGATGCAAAGCTGGGCTGAAAAATGGCAGATGGAGTTTAACCCTGATAAATGTGAGGTGATTCATTTTGGTAGAACAAATTTAAATGTGGATTACAGGGTCAAAGGTAGGGTTCTGAAGACTGTGGAGGAACAGAGATATCTTGGGGTCCATATCCACAGATCTCTGAAGGTTGCCACTCAAGTGGATAGAGCTGTGAAGAAGGCCTATAGTGTGTTAGCTTTTATTAACAGGGGGTTGGAGTTTAAGAGCTGTGGGGTTATGCTGCAACTGTACAGGACCTTGGTGAGACTACATTTGGAGTATTGTGTGCAGTTCTGGTCACCTCACTATAGGAAGGATGTGGAAGCGCTGGAAAGAGTGCAGAGGAGATTTACCAGGATGCTGCCTGGTTTGGAGGGTAGGTCTTATGAGGAAAGGTTGAGGGAGCTAGGGCTGTTCTCTCTGGAGCGGAGGAGGCTGAGGGGAGACTTAATAGAGGTTTATAAAATGATGAAGGGGATAGATAGAGTGAACGTTCAAAGACTATTTCCTCGGGTGGATGGAGCTATTACAAGGGGGCATAACTATAGGGTTCGTGGTGGGAGATACAGGAAGGATATCAGAGGTAGGTTCTTTATGCAGAGAGTGTTCACAGTTGAACAGAGGGATCTGGGAATACAGGTACAGAATTCCCTAAAAGTGACGTCACAGGTGGATAGGGTCGTAAAGAGTGCCTTTGGTACATTGGCCTTTATAAATCGGAGTATCGAGTATAAAAGTTGGAGTGTTATGGTAAGGTTATATAAGGCATTGGTGAGGATGAATTTGGAGTATTGTGTACAGTTTTGGTCACCTAGTTACAGGAAGGAT
Organism: Mustelus asterias; assembly: GCF_964213995.1. NCBI lineage: Eukaryota > Metazoa > Chordata > Chondrichthyes > Carcharhiniformes > Triakidae > Mustelus > Mustelus asterias. Next base: position 921,310 of record NC_135834.1, on the reverse strand, counting down.
GTAAATAAGATTGAAAGAGTGCAGAGAAGGTTCACAAGGATGTTGCTGGGACTTGAGAAGCTGAGTTACAGAGAGAGATTGAATAGGTTGGGACTTTATTCCCTGGAGCGTAGAAGATTGAGGGGAGATTTGATAGAGGTGTATAAGATTTTGATGGGTATAGATAGAGTGAATGCAAGCAGGCTTTTCCCACTGAGGCTAGGGGAGAAAAAAACCAGAGGGCATGGGTTAAGGGTGAAAGGAGAAAAGTTTAAAGGGAATATTAGGGGGGGCTTCTTCACGCAGAGAGTGGTGGGAGTGTGGAATGAGCTGCCAGATAAAGTGGTAAATGCGGGGTCACTTTTAACATTTAAGAAAAACTTGGACGGGTTCATGGATGAGAGGGGTGTGGAGGGATATGGTCCAAGTGCAGGTCAGTGGGACTAGGCATAAAATGGTTCGGCACAAACAAGAAGGGCCAAAAGGCCTGTTTCTGAGCTGTAATTTTCTATGGTTCTAGTGGTTGGGGTGTGGAATGGACTGCCTGCAGTGATAGTGGAGTCAGACACTTTAGGAACATTTAAGCGGTTATTGGATAGGCACATGGAGCACACCAGGATGATAGGGAGTGGGATAGCTTGATCTTGGTCTCAGATAAAGCTCGGCACAACATCGTGGGCTGAAGGGCCTGTTCTGTGCTGTACTGTTCTATGTCTGTGTTCTTACCTGAGGTTGCCATGGAGATGAACAGCTAAGAAGCAACGGGTAAATAGAAAGCCAATTACAGTGGAATTGGCTCAGCCTGTGTTTTCTGTTTGGCAGTTCAGAACACACTGAGAATTTGTGCAAAGAGCAAACAGGTAAGGTTCTCTCCTAATGGAGTAGCTTTCAGTTTGGTAGTCATCGAACAGATCCTGATGTTAAAATTGGTCTTTGAGAATAGGGCAGATAGAGACTGCGTGTGATATACAGTTGGAAAGAGCAGAGAGCTGAAGACAGGAAGGCCAACAGGTTGTGGATTGGACGAGACCCATTACTGCTGTTTGTATTGCTAAAGCCCATCAGATGGTTTGAAGGCGTGGTAGAGGGGAGTCTCTGGGGATTCTATGCTATCAGGACTGCAGTGACCCAAGTGAGAGAGGGTTCGTAGGCAAGAGCCTTGTTGATGGTAACTGCGTTCAGGGATATCAGATGGAACATAGAAGCTGGTGATTGCAACTCGAGGGCCAAAACGATTGAATGGAAAGTGAGAGACCCTATATAGCAGAGGCCAAGTTGGAAAGACTGAGAGATTGAAGATGGTGCCACATTTGTGTGAGAAGTGATGCAAGTACTTTTACTTATGGGGACAGCGTTTATATTCCCTAGAGTTTTGAAGAATGAGGGTGACCAGAGAAAAGATGCTGATTGGTCAAGCTGTTGCCATGGTGAATGCACCAGGGAACTATTAATCCCCCATGCTTTTGTTTATTCAAAAAATGCATTATCTCGTTATATTTCTTTTGCCGGCAAAGGACAAGTCCCTGCATATGAATGTATAAAGCAAACGTAAATGAGCTACATTGCAAACCCGACTGATAATCTTAGGAATGTTTGAACAGGAGTAAACCATTCAGCCTGTCAAGCATGTTCTGTTCGATCATGCCTGATCATCCACCTCAATCCACTTCCTCACACTGTCCCCGTATCCATTAGTCTCCAGAAATCTATGGATCTCTGTCTTGAACGTGCTCAATGATTAAGCTTCCACAACCCTCTGGGGTAGAGAATTAACCACCCCCTAAGTGAAGAAATTCCTCTTTATCTCAGTCTGAAATGGTCTACCCGTTTTCCTGAAATTATGTCCCCTGGCTTTGAGCTCACCAGCCTGTCATGCTCTGTAAGAATTTTGTAAATTTCAATGAGGTCACCCTCATTCTTCAAAACTCTAGGGAATATAAACGCTGTCCCCTCATAAAACAATTCCATCATCCCAGAGATTAATCTGGTGAACGTCTGTTGCCACTCCTCCTATGGCAAGTATATCTTTCTTTAGCTAAGTGGACCAAAACTACAGACTACTCCGGGTGAGGTCTCTCCTAAGCTCTACATAATTGCAGACATCCTTACTCTTGTACTCAAATCCCCCCTCAATGAAGGCCAAAATATGATTTGCCTTCCTAATTGCTTACTATACCTGCATGCTCGCTTTTAGTGACTCAGGAACAAGAACACCCAGGTCCCATTGGACGCCTGCACTTCCCAACTTCTCACTATTTAAGAAATACTCTGCCGCCTTGTTTTTCGACCAAAGTGAATAACTTTGAACTTATTCACATAGCCATCTGCTATGTTCTAGCCCATTCGTTTAGCCTAAGTCCTCCAAAGCCTCCTTGCATCCTCCTCACAACATGCATCCCCACAGTTTAGTGTCATCAGCAAATTTGGAAATATTACAATTGGACCTCACATCCAGATCATTTATATAGATTGTGAACAGCTGTGGACCGAGTATGGCTCCTTGCAGTACCCCACTAGTAAACAGCCTGCCACCCTGAGAATGACCCTGTTTATTCCTAATCTCTGCTTTCTGTCTGCTAACCAATTCTCAATCCAGAAGTGTTCTGCCTATTGTGGACAGCCACTGGGATGTACCGTTTGATACAATCCACCAATTGTTGGGACGTACAGCCTACATATCAGGCATCACACTGGCACTGAAATTTATATACCACATTAATCTGGTGTGGTAAGCAGAGAACATCTTTTTGACTTGACGGCAGCATCCTGTTGGTGGAAAAATCACTTGTGTTGCCACTGCATAGTTGCAGCGTGAAACGAATAGCTTCACCTGTTGCTCAAAATTTTGAGCTACTTTACCCTTTCAGGGTAACTTGAGGTAGACTGGGCAATTTTCAAGTCTGAAGGTGGCAGCCTTGGGCTCATTCGTGAATATGCACAGAGATACACAACGATCAATTATCAGATTGGGGTAGCATATACAGCAACCTATCTTCTGCAGGCAAAAGGAATATGTCCAGACATTGCATCTTTTTTGAATAAAAAAAGATATGGGGAACTATAGTTCCCTGGAGCATTCACCAAGGCAACGTCTTAACCAATCAGAGCTGACTTGCCAACCAATCGGCCCCCATTTTCTCATTGTTGTTCCCTTTGAAATTTGGTATTCTTGTGTCTGTCCTGATGAGTACAAAATGCTTCGACAGCGTGCCTCATCTTTCAACAATACTATGTTGATTTTGGTTGGTTTCTTACAGTAAGAGTTTTAAAAAGTGAAACCTTGTCCAGTGATTTTCTTTTTATTGATGTCATGGGGATTCCTTTTTTTAAAAAGTAATCCGTTTGTATGGGGACCGCAACATGAGTTTCATTGTTTTCTAGTGAATGTTTTCTAGTGAAGTCAAATAAGATATTTAAACATTTTTACGATAGTCTATTATTTGGCTTTTAAGATCATTCCTATTAGTCAAGCCACTGCAGATTGTGTATAACTTTGAAAGAAAATTCAAAATAGAACAATCTGCTTTAAGTATATAAATCTTGTGGTGATCTCTGATTCCCGCCCAAAGTTAGATGAGACAGTTTTATTTGCTGAAGTCACATTTGGTTTTTTTTGTTTGTGATGTTTTATACTACTTGATACTTGCAGGAAGAGGCAGAGCTGCGTAGTGATGGAACAAAATCCACCATAAAACCGAGCCAAATGTCAGTTGCCAGAATCACATGTGTGCGAGGCCAGGGACCGAATGAAGGTGTTCCCTTCATTGACGATTACATCTCCACACAGGAGCAGGTAATGTGATGGAGCCCATGCTGGTCCTGATGTGACTGTCTAATTTGGATGACCTGTGTTTTCAAGTTGATGTATAGAAGCATGCTGTTTATATTACTAACATAAATTCTTAGAGCATTCAAATTAATCGATTGTCTGACACACTATTTTCAGTAATAAAAACAGTCAGTGCTGGAAAAACTCAGCATGTCTGGCAGCATTTGTGAAGACTGAAACAGAGTTGATCTTTGAGTCCAAAGTGACTCCTCTTTGGACTCGAAACATTAACTCTGTTTCTCTCTTCACAGATGCTGCCAGACATTCTGAGTTTTTCCAGCATTTTCAGTTATTTCAAATTTCCAGCATCTGTAGCATTTTGCTTTTATTTTACTGTATTCTGAGTTTTCAACCACTGTGCTGGTATTATTTCTTTGGGCTAAGCAGAGAGGCACCAGAAATCAAGCATCTTTGCAAGAAGGGAAACCATGCCAGCTCATTGTGCCACCAGCATAGTACGAGTAGCGTGTTGGCCACCCTCCTTTTCAGCTCCATGATCTGCAGTTGGTAGAAAGAAGAAAGTATATTTTCTGTACATTAAATGTTACAGCACAGGAGACCATTTGGTCCATCGTGTCCATGCCAGCTCTCTGAAAGAGCAACTCAGCTCGTCCAGTTCTCTTGCCTTTTCCTTTTGTTCCCTCAAATCTTTTCAGATAATTAACCAATTCCCCTTTCAAAGCCACAATGTGAACCTGCCTCCACCACACTCTCAGGAAATGCATTCCACATCCTAACTGCTCACTGCGTGAGAAATGTTTTTCCTCATGTCACCTTTGGTTATTTTGCCGTTCACCTTAAATCGGTTTTCTCTGGTCTTGACCATTCTGCTGCTGGGAGAAATTTCTCCCTTTCTATTTTGTCCAGACTGCTCACGATTTTGAACACATCGATCAAATCTCCTCTCAACCTTCCCTTTTTTAAGGCAAACAGCCACAGCTCCTCTAATCTACCTTGTAATTGATCCCTAATCTCTGGAACCATTCTTGTAAATCTATTCTCCACCCTCTTGAATGCCACTTCATCCTTTCTAAAATGTGGTGCCCAGAATTGGATACAGAACTTCATTTGAGGCCAAACCGGTGCTTTGCAACGGTTCAACACAATCTACTTGCTTTTGTACTCTCTGCCTCTACACTAAGTCCCCACTTACTGCTGACTCACTTTACACCATTTCACTTTAACATTGTTAATAACATAATGATTCATTTAACATCAACAGTTTCACTTCAACATTGTTTGCTACAGACCTCCTGTCCTGTGGGTTGCCTGCTCACATGCCTTGCCCCCCCCCCCCCCCCCCCCCCAAGACTTGTATCCCATCTCCTGCCCTTATCCTATTCTGGGGTTCGTTCTTCAGCTGTTCCCTTCTGGCTCCTGTCTGAACTCGCACTAAAGTCCTGTTCTGGCCTCCAGCTAGTGGAGAGGTCGGTTGGTGCAGGTAGTCCTGGGGCCTCAGCTGCTATCTGCACCAACCAACCTTTGCTGGGTCTGGTCAGCCTAAAAGTACTGTTCAGTAGGTGAGTGTAATTTTTTCAAACAATATACAATAAATGTAAAATGTATTTCTTTTACTGTATATTTAGTGATGTATTTTGTTTTGTAAGTTATTTCAACTAGGAATGCATAGGGGTGGCACAGTGGTTAGCACTGCTGCTTCACAGCGCCAGGGACCCGAGTTTGATCCCCGGCTTGGGTCACTGTCTGTGTGGAGTTTACATGTTCTCCCCGTGTCTGTGTGGGTTTCCTCCGGGTGCTCCGGTTTCCTCCCACAGTCTGAAAGACGTGCTGGTTAGGTGCATTGACCCGAACGAGTGCCAGACTGTGGTGACTAGGGGAATTTCACAGTAACTTCATTGGAGTGTTAATGCAAGCCTTACTTGTGACTAATAAATAAACTACTTATAGTGGTGCACATGTATGGTACAGTATTTCAACTTGTACATTGTTCTTTGCGGGCAAGAAATGTCTGAACGAATCTAACTCTGGCTTTAAATTGATTCCTATGGGAGCCGATGATTTACTAAAAGTTGTTTCACTTAAAGTTGCGAATTTCAAGAGCACAACCACAACTTAAGTGAGGATTCCCTCTATAAAACCCAGGATCTAATATGCCTTATTAACCATTTTCTCACCCTACACTGCTTTCTTCAATGATTTGTGAACATATGCCCACAGATCCACTTGCTTCTGCTCCCCCGTTAGAATTGTATTCTTCATTTTGCTTTGTTGCCTCTTGTTCTTCCTCCCAAAATGTAGCACTTGTTACATCTCTGCATTAAATGTTATCTGCTGCACATTTGCCCTTGGCCCTCTCGCTCTCTCTCGGTCTCGCTCGCACTCTCTCTGTCTCTCTCGCTCCCTCTTGCTTTCTCTCTGTCTGGCGCTCTCGCTCTCGCTGGCGCTCTCGCTCTATCTGGCGCTCTCGCTCTATCTGGCGCTCTCGCTCTATCTGGCGCTCTCGCTCTCTCTGGCGCTCTCGCTCTCTCTGGCGCTCTCGCTCTCTCTGGCGCTCTCGCTCTCTCTGGCGCTCTCGCTCTCTCTGGCGCTCTCGCTCTCTCTGGCGCTCTCGCTCTCTCTGGCGCTCTCGCTCTCTCTGGCGCTCTCGCTCTCTCTGGCGCTCTCGCTCTCTCTGGCGCTCTCGCTCTCTCTGGCGCTCTCGCTCTCTCTGGCGCTCTCGCTCTCTCTGGCGCTCTCGCTCTCTCTGGCGCTCTCGCTCTCTCTGGCGCTCTCGCTCTCTCTGGCGCTCTCGCTCTCTCTGGCGCTCTCGCTCTCTCTGGCGCTCTCGCTCTCTCTGGCGCTCTCGCTCTCTCTGGCGCTCTCGCTCTCTCTGGCGCTCTCGCTCTCGCTGGCGCTCTCGCTCTCGCTGGCGCTCTCGCTCTATCTGGCGCTCTCGCTCTCGCTGGCGCTCTCGCTCTCGCTGGCGCTCTCGCTCTCTCTGGCGCTCTCGCTCTCTCTGGCGCTCTCGCTCTCTCTGGCGCTCTCGCTCTCTCTGGCGCTCTCGCTCTCTCTGGCGCTCTCGCTCTCTCTGGCGCTCTCGCTCTCTCTGGCGCTCTCGCTCTCTCTGGCGCTCTCGCTCTCTCTGTGAAAATCCCCTTGTAGCCCCCTCTCGCCCCCTCTCTGAAAATCCGCTAGTCGCCACACTCTGGCGCCTGTTCCGGTATGCTGAGGGAGTTTTCTATTACTATTTCTTTCAGATCCTCAATCTCACTAGTTCATTAGCTCCTCAGTATTTCAGATAGATGTTTTGTGTCTTCCCCCATGAAGGTAGACAAAAAGTATTTGTTTAGTTTCTTTGACATTTCCTTTTTACCCATTATACAATCTCCATTCGCCACCTGTAATACGCCCACATTTGTCTTTAACTTTTTCTTTTTGCATGCCTATAATAAGCTTTTTCAGTCCATTTTTATGTTCCTTGCTAGTTTATTTTCATGTTATATTTTCTCTTTCTTTACCAGTGCTTTGGTTCTTCTTCACTGAATTGCAAATCATGAGGCTTACTTTTTTGGCAACTTTATATGCCTCTTTTGGTCTGATAGAATCCTTAATTTCTCTTGTTAGCCATGGTTAGATCACTTTTCCTGCTGGTTTTTTGCTCCTTAAAGGAATGTAAATTTGTAATAATTATTTTAATGTTAACCATTGCCTGTCTACCATTATATCTTTTTAATGTAGTTCCCCAATCGACCTCAGCCAACTTACTCCTCATATCTTCATAGTTTCCTTGTTTAGATTGAAGACCCTAGTTTTGGATTGAACTACATCATTTTCAAACTTCATGTAAAATTCTCATCATCAACTTTCAGTACAGCCAACCTTTCAAGTGCATCATCTTGATGAATTTTTAACCGATCCAGTGCCACTCTACCTCCACCTGATTTTGAAATCAGAACCTTCTTTGGTGAAGATTGATGCAAAGTACTCTTTTAGTACCTAAGCCATGTCCTTTGCCTCCATACATAAATCTCCTTTTTGGTCTGGAACTGACTCCACTCCTTTTTAGTATTGACATGCCAATAGGAGACTTTTGGATTCCCTTTTCCATTAGCTGCTCATAGTCTTCTCATAGTCACTCTCTGTTTTTTTTTTCACTTCCCCTCTGAACTTTATACCTTCAGCCTGTTTCTCACTTGTATTATCAACCTAACATTTGTATTTTTTCTGCTTCATTTTACTCTATCATTTTTAAATTGTGGGGAGCTTTGGTTTTGTTTGTGCCGCCCTTGTGGAAATGTACCATAGAAACCCTACAGTGCAGAAGGAGGCCATTCAGCCCATCGAGTCTGCACCGACCACAATCCTACCCAGGCCCTACCCGCACATATTTACCCACTAATCCCTCTAACCTACGCATCTCAGGACTCTAAGGGGCAATTTTTTTAACCTGGCCAATCAACCTAACCTGCACATCTTTGGACTGTGGGAGGAAACCGGAGCACCCGGAGGAAACCCACGCAGACACGAGGAGAATGTGCAAACTCCACACAGACAGCGACCCAAGCCGGGAATCGAACCCAGGACCCTGGAGCTGTGAAGCAGCAGTGCTAACCACTGTGCTACCGTGCCGCCCCCTTGTACCTCGACTGTACCTGTACTATCTCCCCTTGAAAGGCAGCTGATGGTTCAATTTTTGATTCTCGTTTACCTGGGCCAGCTCTGTTCTTGCCCCATTAAAATTGGCCTCCCCCAGTTAATCCCTCTGGATTGCTTCTTGTTCTTTGCCATAGCTAACCTAAACCTTGTGATAGTATGATCACTGTTTCTTTAATGGGCACATCACCCATTTGCTAGAACTAGATCCAGCAATGTCTCCTTCCCCGTTGGACTGATCAAAGAAGTTCTCCTGAATGTTCTTCAGAAACTCTTCCCCTCTCTGCCCTTTTGCACTAATACTATCCCAATCTATATTTGGATAATTAAAAGTCCCCCATATTAACTACACTACAGTTTTTGCACCCCTCTGTAATTTCTTTGCAGATTTGTACCTCTAACTTTCCCACTAATTGGAGGCCTATAGAAAATATCCAGTTGTGTAATTCGTAGCTCTATTGTTTCTTAGCACTAACTAAATAGATCTTTGATCGCTCTAAGACACCCTCTCTCTCCAGCACTGTATTTGCTTTCATCATTACTGCCTCACCTCCTCAGTTCTTTCGTAGCCTATTTTTCCTTTTCTAACTTTCCTGAAAACTTTGTATCCAGGAATATTTAGTACCATGTCCTGCCCATTTTTGAGCCAGGTCTCTGCTATCACCACATCATATTCTCACAAGGTTACCTGTGCCTGTAGCTCACCAGCCTTTTCACCAGACTATGTGTGTTTACATGCATGCACAGTAAACCTAATTTAGATCTAATTGCAGAAAATGCTGGAAAATCTAAGCAGGTCTGGCAGCATCTGTGGCAAAAGAAACTAAGTTAATGTTTCGAGTCCGTATCTGTCTCTTTCAGAGCTGAAGAGAGGTCGAAATGTGATGGATTTTATACAGTTGAAGAGAGGGAATGGAGCAAAAAGGTCAGGAATAGGTAGGAGCTCAGGATAGGTGTGACAAAGATGTGCTGGACACAAAACAAAGGGAGTGTTAATGGTAGTGTTAGGCTAACCTTGTTCTGCTATTAACACGTCCTGCTATTAACAGATTCTGCTGTCTTACCTTTATACTACTATTGGCATCTCCTTTAGTCTTTAACACTGTCATTAACATTCCCTTTGCCTTGTGTCCAGGACATATTTGTCAAATCTATCCTTAGTTCCCACCAATACCTAACCTTCTATTTTACTCCACCCCCTTTCTTCAACTGTTTAAAATCATTCACATTTCTACCTCTCTCCATCTCTGATGAGGAATTCTAAGGGCTCAAAACATTAACTCTGTTTCTTTCTCCACAGATGCTGCTGGACCTGCTCAGTTTTTCCAGCACTTTCAGTTTTTTATTTCAGATTTCCAGCATCTGCCATATTTGCTATTTTTTAAAGACCTAATTGCATTCGCTCTTACTCGGACCTCACTTCATGCCTTACTATTCTTTTTGCACCCTGTGGTCCTCTCTAATATTACCTCCAGGTTCCCATCCCCCTGCCAAGTTAGTTCAAACCCTTCCCATCATCACTAGCAAACCAGCTCACAAGGGCATTGGTTCCAGCTCAGTTCAGGTGCAACGCTTCTGGCTGTTTGGGACCCATTTCCCCAGAACCAATCCCAGTGTCCCAGGAATCTAAAGCTCTTCCTCCTGTACTATCTCTCCAGCCATGCATTCATGTGCCCTTACCTCCTATTTCTAGATTCGCTAGCAAGTAACACTGGGAGTAATCCAAAACTGCGACATCCTGCCTGCTAGTTTATTTTGTAGCTCCCTAAAATCTGCCTGTAGGATCTCATCCCTTTTATTGAGGTTGTTAATACCTATATGGACCATGACCTCTGGCTGTTTACCCCCTTCCCTCAGGGTACTCTGCAGCCTCTCAGTGACATCCTTGATCCTGACACCAGGAAGGCAACATACCATCCTGGATTCACATCTGCAGCTGCAGAAAGGCTCATCTGTTTCCTTAACTATAGAATCCCTATCACCATTGCTTTCCTAATTCCAGTCTTCTATCTGAAAATGATCTTGTTCCACTTATTCGTCAAGTTTGTCTTTTTCAAAATAGGTTGTGGACTACCTGACTCAGTATTCTGGAATCAAACCTGGGGACCTTGATGCCAAAATTTCATCCAAGCACCTAACCACCTTGAAATCAACATACCTGAAACTGAGATTCCTTATTGATGTTGGAGTGAAGTTTGTGGGACACGGGCTGCAGAAGGACTTCAGAGTCATAAATCTTATGGTTGGTTTAAAACATTCTTTAATCTTAAACAGAATACTTTAGGATAAACCAACTGTAATAATAACCTGTACTAATTGGTACACTTACATTGCTTTCCTTCAAATCTTCTTAGCTGGCCCCCGGTTGTCCTCACCATCTTTATGGCACTACCAAAGAGAGAAAACAATGTTAAAGATAGAGGTTCAGTGAGGAAATGTTGTATTTCATTTCAATACAGAATATTTTGTTATAGATACTTACTCTTGAGGTGGGAGAAACCTGAGGCGATGATGTTTTAAAAAACGCTCAAACGACAGCACAAAAACTGGCCACTAAGCTCATCAGTTCTGTACTGATAGTTTTTCTCCACAAACCACCTTAGTCTATTCTGCTTTTTCTTTCAACCCATATCCTCTTTTCCTAGCAACTGTCTCATTCCATTTTTTAAAAAGAAAAACAACGGACTCTGCTTTAGCCGCTGTTTAGGACCGAGAATTCCACATTCAAAGATGTTTTTTGTACTATTTAAAATTAGTTTTGTGATCACAAGTTGACGCTGCCTGTTACAATTTTGTCAGTTTGTTCAACTATACAGTGAAGTTCGCTTATATCTTGCTACGTGACATCCAATGATTTTGTGTTCTTTATAATTTGGAGATTAACTAGTATGTAGAAGTGTTTCCGAAATTTACTTCACTGAAAGGTCTGACTCTATTTTTTAGATTATGCCCTCTAGTCCTTGACTCCACAGCCAGCGGAATGAGTTCCTCTCTATCTGTTCCCCTTGGTATTTTGATAACTTTGATCAAATCACCCCTTAATCATCTAAATTGCAACCCTAGTTAGTGTATTTTCTCCTTGAGTCCAGGTAGTGGGGGTTTGTTGGTTCAGTTCACTAGATGACTAGAGTGTGGTGCAGAATGACACCAACAGTGTGGGTTTAATCCCTGTACCGGCTGTGGTAGTTCATGGAGAGCTGCTCCTTGCCTTGCCCCCATGCTTGATGGGGAATGGTGCCCCACAAGCTATATAACCACTCCTGTCTCAAGAGATGCCTATGGTCCTTCATGGACGATGGCTATTTATTGCCATTATCAGTCCAGGTTTCATTCTAGTAAATCTATATTGTACTTCATTCAAGGTTAATATATTCTTCCTACAGTCGAGTACCCAGAACTGCTCACTACACCAAGTGTGTTCTAGCCAGGATTAAATCACTACCAAATCACTAATTAATGCAGCTTTGATTTGTTTCCAACAAGGTGGTTGATATTTATTGCCCATTCTTAGTTGCCCTGAGGGTTTTAAGAGTCAACCACGTAGAGTCTCAGGTAGGCTGGTGTGGAAGGTGCCGTTTCCTGGTGGACACTAGCGAACCAGTTGGGTTTCCCATAATCTGGCAGTTTTCATGGCCATTTTCTGGTACTGATGCACAAATTGCAGATTTATTGAATTCTGCTTCACACCTTGCCATGGTGGGATTTGAATTCACAACCTCTGGGTTGCGAGTCCAGAACCAGAAACACTAAACCACAATAACTCCAAGACTGGAGTTACTTGAGCTGGATTCTCTGGTTGTTTCTTTTTTTGATGCACCACTAAGTATCATTGTTGTTCTTATTGGGGGTATTTTTTTCCTCTTTCTGCCTCTTTTGAAGGTGCTGCCTCATGTCTTGGGATGAATTATTGTAGGTGCTGACATGGTACAAGTTGTCATTTTTCATGAGTGTCCACCATAAGTGTTCACAACCTAATTGACTGGAGGACAAATCGAAAAATGAGGCTGATCTTGACTGGAGCTGTAATATTTGGGAGCAGGCGCCCTGACTTCTAACCTACACTGGCTCATGGGTGCTAAGGATAACTGTAATGTCCTTTATTGTGAACCCAGCTGAATTTGTCTACCACACATTGCATTTAACAACTGAGCCATTATCTTTTTAAAAAGAGATGAAAACGTGATGAGGCTAATTTCCAAGTGAGCATTGCTAGTGGGTGAAGTTCCCTGTTGGCTGCATCTATTTGAAAATGAACCCTAATGGCTTTATTCTGTGGAACTTAATGTGGCAGGAGGTTGTCATGATCTCTTTGAATAGATTTACTGTTTGTAATGTCAGTTCCATGTGAGAAGTTTAACAACACCAGGTTAAAGTCCAACAGGTTTATTTGGTAGCAAAAGCCACACAAGCTTTCGAGGCTCTGAGCCCCTTCTTCAGGTGAGTGGGAATTTTGTTCACAAACAGAACTTATAAAGACACAGACTCAATTTACATGAATAATGGTTGGAATGCGAATACTTACAACTAATCCAGTCTTTAAGAAACAAAACAATGTGAGTGGAGAGAGCATCAAGACAGGCTAAAAAGATGTGTATTGTCTCCAGACAAGACAGCCAGTGAAACTCTGCAGGTCCACGCAACTGTGGGAGACCATTGTCCGCAACAGACCATTGTCCGCAGCAAACTACCCAGCCTTCAGGAGAACAGTGACCAAGACACCACACAACCCTGCCACAGCAACCTCTGCAAGACGTGCCGGATCATCGACACAGATGCCATCATCTCACGTGAGAACACCATCCACCAGGTACACGGTACATACTCTTGCAACTCGGCCAACGTTGTCTACCTGATACGCTGCAAGAAAGGATGTCCCGAGGCATGGTACATTGGGGAAACTATGCAGACGCTGCGACAACGGATGAATGAACACCGCTCGACAATCACCAGGCAAGACTGTTCTCTTCCTGTTGGGGAGCACTTCAGCGGTCACGGGCATTCGGCCTCTGATATTCGGGTAAGCGTTCTCCAAGGCGGCCTTCGCGACACACGACAGCGCAGAGTCGCTGAGCAGAAACTGATAGCCAAGTTCCGCACACACAAGGACGGCCTCAACCGGGATATTGGGTTTATGTCACACTATTTGTAACTCCCACAGTTGCGTGGACCTGCAGAGTTTCACTGGCTGTCTTGTCTGGAGACAATACACATCTTTTTAGCCTGTCTTGATGCTCTCTCCACTCCCATTGTTTTGTTTCTTAAAGACTGGATTAGTTGTAAGTATTCGCATTCCAACCATTATTCATGTAAATTGAGTCTGTGTCTTTATAAGTTCTGTTTGTGAACAGAATTCCCACTCACCTGAAGAAGGGGCTCAGAGCCTCGAAAGCTTGTGTGGCTTTTGCTACCAAATAAACCTGTTGGACTTTAACCTGGTGTTGTTAAACTTCTTCCTGTGTTTACCCCAGTCCAACGCCGGCATCTCCACATCATGAGTTCCATGTGATGCAGGTTGGCTGCAGTACATCTTGTAGAGATTAGCAGACAAATTTGTATTAATATAGTAATAATCAGAACCTTCAAAAAACACTGCTGTAAGCAAAGATTAAGCATAACAGTATGAATTTCTAGCCTGAGAGAAGACTGGTCTAACAGGTTGCCATTACCAGGTTAATGTATGATTTCAGGAGTGAAAAGGCAAGTTTCAGAAATATTTCACCACCTCAGCTCAGTGTGGCATAAATGTGAATGCTGCTCCAGCTAAAGATGTTTAGTGAGTTGGTTTTACGACTTTCCGTCTTTGGCTAATCCACTTTTTTCCCCATTTCTACCTTCAGATTCCGAAGGAGCAGGTGATAGACACTGTGTATTTGTTTCACATGCCTCGGAAGAGGATGATTTCGTTGCGTTTTCTTGCGTGGTATTTTCTAGGTTTGTATTGGTTGCTGTTTAAAATTTTTAGCTTTTGTAATGTCAGCTGATGTACGCAATTCCAAACTCCCTTGTCATGGCTCCCATCGCTTGCTGTGAAAAATAAGATTTCTACCAGCATTGAGATCTCTGTAATTACAAGAAATTCATTCTACCATTCCATGAAGCACACATGGGAAAATTATACTTTGCAGTGTTTCACCTCTTTCAGTCTGTGATTTTTGCTGTCTGCTTTGTAGTAGCTGAGCCCCTTTGACCTGCAAGGTCCCATCCTTGGTCTGTGTTGTGTTCGTTGATCTCAGCTGGGTCAGAAATGGGAGAACCACAATTGGCCTTGGTGCACCTGGAGTATTGGAGGAAAGCAACCAGGGTTCCAATTCCTGATCAAAGACCAGCATTCCATCCTGGAAAGTGCACATTTAGGGAGGACTTGTACTTGAGAAACAGGACAAGACCAGGTTCAGCTGTGATGTTCTCCACAGTCAAGTAGCTTGCTGATAGTGGCCAGTTAGGCTCATGTGGAAAATTACCACTTGATTAATGGGAACTAATGCCAGAGCCTAACAAGGAGTCAGTGCTAGGAGAAGTGGAGGGGAAACATTAGGCAAGAAAATATGTGAGGAACTGATATTGAGCAGTGAGCAAGTCCTTCTAAACCTTTATAAATATCTGGCCGGACCTCAGTTGGAATATCGTGCCCAATTCTCGGCTTTGCACTTTATGAAGGATGTTAAGAGCTAGGAGAGGTCGCAGAGGAGAATTTACTTAAAATCTGGTGAGACTGATTGGCTTCTTGTACTGTTTCACATCTCTGACAGAACTCAAGATTCAGGGTGAAACGCATGACAGTATAGAGGATGCTCGGACAGCCCTGCAGCTATATCGCAAGTATCTTAAATTGACCAAACACGGTATTGATGTGGATGAATTCCGGAAAATACTAAAAGGTCTATATGAGAAAGGCAGAAAGATGGACTGGAAAGTACCAGAGCCAGAAGGAGAGGTGCCGAATAGTCCAAAAAGTAAAGTACCTTTTTTATTTCCTTTTTTTTCTGTGACAGTGTTTCATTGCTTAAAGTTGAAATCAAAGAATGTATCCTTATCAAAATATTAATGTATTGTACCAAAATTCAGCCTTGAAAAATCAAACTGTTGGGGAACAGGCTGGATACTGGCTTTCCCCTCTGGCCCAGCTTGATGAAATGAAATCAGTGTCTGCTAGCTGTGGAAATCCTACGAGGTGAATTTGGTACTCTGAATCCAGTTCCCAGTTGACATGTTGGGCCCACAGTTCAAAACTGTCCCTAATGCAGTATGAGTTGACAATCTGAGTCCACAAGGCGGATGATGTGAGAAATGGAAAAATGGCGCACTGGTCTACTAGGGGTTGCTTTTGTGGTTGAGAGATATTTATTTAGTGAATCATGCTATACCGTACCCCAGAGCCTTCACTTTACCTCTGCTCCTTTACCATTAGTCTATTCCTTATTCTCTGCCACTTTTGAGCTGCTATTTAGCTATCATGTAAACCCTTCAAGATATCTTTTTGTACTCTAGAAAAATGTAATTTGTTCGTGCTGGTACTGGTTACCCAAAATGGAAAATGTTTCCTTTCCCGGCACTAACATCCCTTGATGAGCACAAAAAAATGAAAGCATAGTATTTCAGAACTGGATCTTCATTTGAACATCTATTTCAAATCTAATTGGCTTGATCGGTGAGCGCAAAGATTTCTGCAAACCCAACAATTGAACTGTGCTGCAAAGAATTTATGTAGTTGCTGATGCCTGGATTCATATTATCTGATGGGATTAACCCAGCCACCTGGCCCTGCCAGACTCTGTAACTGCTCGGAATTAGTTCCTTCATCAAGACAAAAGAGTGCAATCATATAGCACTGAAGGAAACTGATTATTCAGCCTGTGATGGCTCTTTGGTGGAGCTATCCAATTAATCCCAGTCCTGGGCTCTTACCCATAGTTCTCTCATTTTTTTTCCCTTCAAGTATTTATCCTGTGGTACTCATTGAAATGTAAGTATTCAGTTTCTTTAAAGGATTAAGATACTGAGATTCTGTCTTTTTAACTCTCACCTTTAAAGTGTAATTCTGTGTTGTACAATTTCAAAAAATGCTCATCTATCTGCCATGGTAAATATAACCTGCACAATGAGCATATATCAGTTCTAAAGATGAGCCAAGAATATCAGTCTGTGTCACTCTTGGTTTCCACCCATAATTCATTCCTTACCAAACAATCATATCAAATGTGTTTGTTACTTCTTTTCGTTGAGGAACTTTTTGCACCTGATACTCTTCTCCCCATCACCCTCTCCCACCACGCAAGTTGGAAGCAAAACACTTTGAGATTTGATAATGTGCTAATTGGGGCATTTATTACCTGAACAGTAGTTTATACTGTGGTTTAATCCATCTGGAGTAATCTTTTTGATATGTTATTTCTGAGCAGGTTTGGTCATTGAGGCTGTTTGCAAGCATAGTGTTTTTCCTTCATTCTCAAATTTCCTGGTTATTCATCGGTAATGTTATTAATGCAACCTTATGGTGCGCAAATCATCTGCTGCATTTGTCTGCATAACAGTGTTTCAAAAGAAAACTTTAGAACTTCCTGAGGATGTGAAATGGCATTTCTCATTCTTTAGATAAGCATCGTTTCTTTTCAAAATTTAGAAACAGGACTGTTTCTTACAAAATTGTTTTATTTGTGAAGTGCCCCCATGCCAGCACTGTATGTAGCTGAGAATGCTGGCTGCTTGGCCTACACTAACATTTGCTGTGTGCAGCCAATCTACTCAGATGTCTAGGAATGCTTGGAGTGATTCCCTCACTTCCCATAGGAAAGCAACTGGCCTGTTCTCCAGGTTTCAGAGTTGTAATATGATTCATTTCTGGAATGTTACATGCAATGAATCACTGGTTACGTCTGGATCTGGCTTTGAATCCACCCTCAAACTGATGGAATGAAAGTCTCCACTGTGATAGCTGCAGTGAAATAGCTTTGGGCTTTATCAACTTGCCACCTTTTGTGTTAGGTGCAAGCCCACAGGATAGAGCTAGCTACAGTTGGTACTAAATTACCAATTGTACACAGAGGCACTGATAGCTAGTATGGGCAATGGAAATGTCATAGTTAGAATTTTGTGCAAAGTGGAGGAAGCTCTACGCTGCCTCTGCTGTTGCGTGTACTTAATGCTGACCCTGCGTGTTAAAAAGCGGAAAATGTCCCGGAATATCTCTCACCCTGATGCGCAAATCATTGGAATCTGCTTTCCGTGCTTCTCATTACCCAAAATCAGTTGATGGGACTTATTCTTGATGAGTTTTTAATGCAGCATCTTCAAGCTTCTTTTTTTGTCTTAAATTAGGCAACCAGTTTTCTCACCTCTGATGGGTTTATATTGTGAAGACATATGAATGAACTATCTAACCTAATGAGGAGCGAATCCTGCAGCATTTGAGAGGGAAAGAGTTTATATTTTTAACAGATTCTGGAAGAAACCAGTTTCTAAACGGAGACTGTGTGGAGAGTGCTTGACCTGTCTGTGTTAAATTATACCACCAAAGAAAACTAATCTGACTGGCTTAAAAATGGGAGTGAATTGTTTGGAAGAAGGACAATAATCAGTCACTTGCAGTAAAATGGAAACAGAGATGTGAAGTGAGAAAGAAACAGGAAATACTGGAAACACTCGGCAAGCCAGACAACATCTGAAGAGAAAGAAACGGAAAGTTCACATTTTAGGTTGATGACCTTTGCTGTGATTGTACTCGCCATTGTCAAAAATCAGCATTCTGCCAAGCCTCCCAGCTCTCCAGAGGTTTCTCTGCAAACATTCCGTGCTTTTTTAAAAATCCATGTTTTTCGTAACTGTTTCCTTACTCTGTTCCTGTGCTTCTTGCTCCCTCTCCTTTAAAAATGAATGTCTGCCTGGAGCTGTACTCTTCGGACAGAATAACCTCCCAGTGATGATGAAGGCAAAATACTTAATCCAACAGCTCTGATGTGGCTGACAGACTTTGAGGTTTTGGCAGCTGATATTAAGCAAAAATCTATATTCAAAAAGTGTTTGCATGTTGCAGGAAGAAAGGGAAGAAAATAGGTAGGGATCACAAACAAGGTGAAGGTAACATTGTCACACACTGCCATCAGATTGCACCTACATCTCTTATTGAGTAAAATCACTGCTTTGTGAGAAACAGTAGCCTTCCCTGCTGTAGAGATCGTGTTTTTAATACTGTCACATTAAATAAGGTACTTCACAGTGATTTTAACAGTTCAACAAAATCTTTTAGATTGTTTTATGAAACAAACATGGGAATGATGCCATGATAGCATCCTCCCCATGGTAACAGTCCATACGATTTAGAGATTGTATTTATGGTTCCCAAGGCCCCACAACCACCACCATCTGCTTGCCCCGTTAGCCAGCAGGATAACGTAAGATCTTCAGCCGCTACATTGCCAAGGTTACTGAACTTTCAGGGCTTTTGAAATTCTAAATGTAGCCTTTTTGAGCCTACAAATGATCTCCAAATAGATAACAATCTTTAGTACAATATTTTGCATATACCTGTAAATATGGTGAGAGACACTATCAATTTTCAGTATTAAGTTACATCTGCATAGTTCACCTGCATTGGAAAAAACAACATTTTGCACTTCCTGTCATACAATTGGAAGCTCTTTTTAAAAGTTTGGTTGCAAAAGCTCTGCTGTACCTTTGTTCTCTGAATAAAAGAATAAAAACTTTATTTTTTAAACAAATTCCTGGTCTGGTTCTTTACTTAATAATTTCTTCGCTCATGTCAGTTTTTCATCATTCTGCATTCTGCTGTAAGTAAAAACATTTACTGTGCTTGAGTTAAGGTTACACTTGCATGCAAAAATCAATGTTTCTAGTTTGCTGATTGATATTTTTAGCCCAATTCATGTTACCTCTGAAAAATAAATAACTGGACTATTCAAAGCAAATGCAGACAGGTGTGTACATAAACTGCTCCGTGTCTTGAATCAGGATTCTCAGCATAACTGCAAGCTACTTTTGAGAGCGGGAATTGTCAAAATATTTGACAAGATTAAGAATTGCTTGTAATAATACTGAAAATTGTTCAATTATGCATTGGCACTCTAAATATGTATGGGATTTAATGTAAACTGAAGTATTTTAAAGCAGGCATAGACCTTTAACTCAGTCCTTTTATCAACGCAATCTTTGGAAACCAGAAAGTGGCCGGTAAAAGAAATAAAAATAGAAAATGTACATGTATTGATAATTTAGGGAACTCATACTTCACAACTCACTGGACTGGGAGGTGCTAGATGGGAGCCAACCATTTCTGTAGGAAGAAAACAAAGAAAAAATGTATCTTGAAAAGTGTGTAATGTTTATGGAATGGTCTTGGAGTAAGCCTCGAACCAGGTGATCATACACATCCTTTTGGTCATCAGAAATATTGCAAGGAGAAAAGAAAAACAGCCTAATATAGAGTAGGGAAAAATTGTTAAATATTTTAAAAATTGAATTGATTCCAAGGTTTAAGAATTAATTTACTTGAGTATTGTTGAAAAGAGGAGACATACTGTCAAAGCTTTTCATCTTGCACTTATTAGACATACCAATTGTAAAGGGAACAACCATTTATACTGCAGGAGAAGAGAGCACTGATTGGTTGGCAAGTGAACTCTGATTGATAGAGGCATTGCCATGGAAAATGCACCAGGGAACAGTTAACTGCCAAGCTTTTGTTTAAATTCAAATGAGGCAGGTTGGCTTCAATTGGTCAAAGCATTGCCATGGGGAATGAACCAGGGAATGGCTGTCCCCCAAGCTTCCGTTTAGTTGAAAAAGACGCAATGCATGGACATGCTCCTGTCTACAAAGGACAGGAATATATGTTGCTTCTGGCATGGGTGAATTAGCTACGCTACAAGCCCAACAGATCATCTTAAATTGGTTGTCAGTGTAATTCTTAGTACAATCAAGATTGGTTAGCGCTGACCAAATCAGAGAATCACATCTAATGTGGGACATTATTGAGCTTTGAAAACATGGGCTGGTTGGGTACAGTCAGTACTTTGCCTGTTGCGAACAGCTGAATTCCGCAATTATTGTGATTGACTATTGGTGCCGTGTGGTGCTACATATAGCAGCAAACCTCCAGTGGCAATTTTTCATGAGAGTGTTTAGGCACTGAACTTTAACTGGCCATTCAATATTTTTAAAAAATATTCTAAATGTGGGTGACGTTGGCAATGTTGGCATTATTAGGCATTTGGGAAGTTAACAGTTGAACTTGACATGAAAACAAAATAAGAGACAAGTAACAAGATTAGCAGGTGTCTAGAGGAATAATGAGATGCGATTTACCCAGTAACAAGATTAGCAGGTGTCTGGAGATATTGAGGTGCAAATTGCCATATCAAAAAAACTGGATGAATGTGAGGTGATGCACTTGGGCAGGACAAACAAGGCAAGGGAATACATGATGAACGACAGGTCCCTGGGAAGCACTGAGGATCAGACTGACCTTGGTGTGCATGTACACCAGTCCCTTAAGGTAGTAGGACAGGTGGATAAAGTGGTTAAGAAGGCATACTTGCCTTTATTAGCTGAGACATATAGTTTAAGAGCAGGGAGGTTATGCTAGAACTATATAAAATGTTGGTTAGGCCACAGCTAGAGTATTGTGTGCAGTTCTGGAATCCGCATTATAGGTGGGATGTGATACCATTGGAAAGGGTGCAGAGGAGATTCACCAGGATGTTTCCTGTTTAGTTTTGAAGTGGAATTGGATAGACTGGGGCTGTTTTCCTTGGAGCAGAGGAGACTGAGGGGAGACATGATTGAGATGTTTCCAATTATGAGGGGCATAGATTGAGTAGCCAGGAAAAAACTTTTCCCCTTGGTTGATAGATCAATGACTAAGGGTTATACATTTAAGGTAAGGTGCAGGAGGTTTAGAGGGGACATGAGGAAAAACGTTTTCACCCAGAGGGTGGTGGTTGTCTGGAACTCACTGCCTGAAAGGGTGGTGGAGGCAGAGATCCTCATAACATTTAAGAAGTATTTAGATGTGTGATGCCCAGGCATACAAGGCTATGAACCAGTGCTCGAAAATGGGGTTAGACTAGTTGGGTGGTTGTCTTTGACCGGCACAAATGCAACAGAACGAAGGGCCTTTTTCTGGGTGTAGACCGTTATGACTCTAAAAGCTGTTTACCATAGATCGGTGAGACTATACAAGTGATAACTTCTAAAGGCAAGGACTTTGAGAAATGTAGAGCCGAATGCACAGGGTGGAATATCAAAGAGATGAACGGTATAACTGCTACCACCCTCATTGAAGAAGGGGACTTGTTTTTCATGCAACAGTTAAACAGACCATCTCCATCTAAACTTCAGAGAGGCCAGTTCCATCTATGATCAGAGTCATGGGGGCATGTTCCATCTAACATTTAGAGCCACGGCAGATTGAAGATATTCTCCTCTAAAAGACGCAGGCCGGAATGTTACCGTCATGGGAATCGGAGCAGGCGAGGGGCGGATAATGGGAAGGTCTGTTGACCTCAGGTGGGACTTTACGGTTTCGGAACGAGCAATACCAGAAAATCCCGCCCGCAGCTTCCATATCTTCACTGAACCAGGAAAATATACTTTCCCGGACTTGATCATCTAAGCTGTATTGTGTGGTAACTATGAACTGGATTTGACTAGTTACTAAATTGGATGTTGTTTGAGAAGAGGATGGTCTCAGTGAGTTCAGGCATCGGGGGTATCTTTTGGGAACAAGAGGTAATTTCAGATAAAACTGTAGCTACTAATAAGTCATGCTGTATATTAGTCTTGTCGTGCAATTTTCTTTTACTTTAATAATAAATACCCTTTTTATTAATTGTTTACACAATGATTGAACTGTTTCCTCACTGGGTTGTACATTGTTTCTTGCATTATTACAAACAAATATACAACATTAAGAACCAGTGTTTCAAGTTATCCTTTGGGGTTTTGAGACACTCTTGCAGGTAACATCGGCAGGGTTTTTAATAGCATTTATTGTTTTATCTCTTGCTGCCCTGAGAAGGTGGTGATGGGCCTTCTGCTTGAACCCTTGCAGTCCGTGATAACGTTGCTTCCACACTGGTCCGAGAGAGGGAATTCTAGAACATTGATCCTGTACCAAACCAGAAACTTGCTACTTATATCATGAAGTGTGCTTCAGTTTCAAACTAGCCTAACTTGCGCACTGGCCAGCATGATCTTGAATCTAGAACTTTTCTGGAGATCGTCCAATTCGCTCGTCCAGAAAACTTTTGTTCAATGTGCTTCTTGCAGAAATACAATTTGAATCCTGTTGACATCGGAAGAGATGCAATCTAGTTCCGACGCGCTGCATTGTTTTATCAATATTAAATGTTTTGCCTGTCTTTGACAAAGGACATTTGAAATTTGTGGCCAATTATCCTAATCACTGTATTCTTCATACACTTTCCCCAACAAATGACAGCTTATGAAGGCTATTGCAGCCAACATGTCTGGGCTTCTGAGTTCATCGCTTTTCCTTAGAGGAAGTACCCTGCAAGCCCCAGGTTTATTAACCCTCAAACACTGTTTCGAACAATTAAAAAGAACACTTTTTTTGGTCACGGAGCAGTATGCAATTTTCAGAAAAGGCTTGGGTTTAAAAGTTAAGCGGTGATGGGGGCGCAATAACTGCTTGACATAAAAGTAGAAATTGAAATCCTCAGAGGGTGGTGAGGGTCTGGAATGCGCTGCCTGGGAGGGTGGATGAGTACTTGGCACGCCATAACATTCAAGGCTGTGGGCCAAGTGCTGTGGCAAGTGGGATTAGGTGGGCAAGTCAGGGCATTTCATGTATCGGTGCAGACTCGATGGGCCGAAGGGCCTCTTCTGCACTGAAGTATTCTGTGATTCTGAGGTAGATTTAGCTGTGGTATTTGGAAGTGCTAGCTGAATTCCATTACAACATACGGAAAATGCCAAAGCTGCCTCCTTTGTTCTTGGAATACCTGGATAGAGTAAAAGTAGAAAATTCCTAATTCTGTCAATTTATTACAATGAAAGCAACATATGGTTTTGTACAAAGAGCACATATTGCTTAGTTCAAAGGCTTCTTCACTGCTTGGTGTATGAAATGTTTCCATCCCAGTTTCATTATTTTAGGTCTTTTTTTCCAGAGAGTTGCTGTTGCTATTCTGTTGCATTTAGTTGCTGGAGTTGATGGAAAAAATATTTAGTACCATTGATCTCATAACTGTATGATGGATTATAATTCATCCCAAATCATTATGAATTGTTGAGAAAAGAAACGTGCTGGCACTTTCCCAAATTTCCTTAACCATGTTTTATGGAATCTCAGTTTCAGTAGCAATCTCCATTTGAAAGTAAAATCTAGGAATTTTCAGGACTGAATTATAAAACCTGTTTTGCCCTTTGGGTTTAAAGGTTATTTATTAGTGTCACAAGTAGGCTTGCATTCACACTGCAATGAAGTTACTGTGAAAATCCCCTAGTCGCCCACACTCTGGCGCCTGTTCGGGTACACTGAGGGAGAATTTAGCGTGGCCAATGCATCTAACCAGCACGTCTTTTGGACTGTGGGATGAAACCGGAGCACCCGGAGGAAACCCACGCAGACACGAGGAGAACGTGCAAACTTGGCACAGATAGTGACCCAAACCAGGAATCGAACCCAGGCCTTTGGCACTGAGGCAGCACTGCTAACCACTGTTTGAGATCAAATTATTACAAAAGCCCACCTTAAAATCAATTTTGCCTGCTTTCAAAGATTTGAAATATTACCAAAAACAATATTTGACCCCCCCCCCCACAACACACAAGTTTTCCAAAGTAACAACAACCACTGACACTGTAATGTGACACCATATGGAACACCATACAGCAAATGATGTTTAACCTATGCCGAGGCAAGACCATTTGCATGCTCATTGAAAGTATCAGTTCATAATCTTAGAAAATGCACAACCCAATTTTTAAAATTCATTTATGGGATGTGGGCATTGCTGGTTAGGCCATTTATTGCCCAACCCTAATTGCCCTTAAGGGCAATTGTGTTCTAAAAATCCAGCTAAAGAATAGGAGTGGCAAAAATCCCAAACTCTGGGAACTCCAGGGGTCCACCTGTCGCATCAACCCATTTTGTTCTATTTAACCTATCTTGTGTCTCTGTTTGAATACTACAGCAGTCATGGCCATTCCTCTCGTTCCTATTATGTTGCACGTATGTTCTTCACGGATGTTCTGTTCCCCATATTTTCTCTGTTGAAATGAAGACTGGTTACATTTTTTATTTTGCAGGCCCTCCCACACTGCGATATTTCTGCCTTCCATCTGTTCTACAATCTTAAGGCACCTACAATCTATAAAATCTAAACTTTGTGTGTGTTAATTTATTTCCTTTTCTCTGCTTCCAACCTTGGTCTTCACCTAGGTTTCTCAATTTCAATTATTTATGACATACTTTAAAATAATTCTAAAAATAAAAAACAATAGGAATGAAGACAGTATTTATTGGCAACTATTACATATCTAATCTTTAATTTCATAAAATGGCAGTACAACAGTTAAATCTGTTTTGATAAATTGGCTAATGTTCATAAGTCAGTTTGACAGCAAACGATCCTTGCAACTGATCCAAGTTTTTTGGTTATATTATTTAGGCTCCATTTCAGAGTTTTGCCATGGCTATTGCATGAACACACCATGTAGATATTTCATTTTCACCACTGATTGACACTGACTTAAAAGGAACAAAGAGATTGTTGAGAATATACCCCATCCCATAAAATAAAGCATAGACACAGCAGTTGACCTCGTTGTCTATGCATTCGGAGAAATTAGCTGGGGTCCAACTCCTAATCGCTATTTACTGTTTCCCTACTCTAGATGTGTGCATGTCTACATATGGGACACATGAAGCATAGTATATTTTACAGGCTCTGTGATCTCGTGGTTAATAAACTGCCAACGGTCACATGTAAAACGGCCACTTAGGTAATCAGGAGAGATGGGGAGAAAATTGGAAACCAAAATATATATGTGAATTCATTGCACAGGCATACAGATGATACATTGTTTGTATATGGGAAACTCTTAACTATTTTGCCCAGGTATAACTGCATTGACAGATCTATAGCTAAGAGACCAAAGAGGGCATTTTTGATTTGTTGGAATGAGTAAAGCCAGAGTGTCCAGATTTTCACTTTACATGAGAACTTCTCATTATTCTGTTGGTGATTTGAAAAATGAAATCATATACAAATAATTTTATTTCAAAATAGCAATAGACTGATTAGCTATACAATAACTTATTTCTCATGTCCAAGAGTTTAAGATGATGGATCAAGGAAACCATGTACACATTTCCTATATATCATTTGTATTCTAAAATAATTTGGTATATCAAATCTAATTACCTTGTGAAAAAATGGGATAGGGACAGTACAAGTTTTTTAAAAAGGCATTTGAAGAGATTAGTTCCTCCTTAGTTGTAGTGTGAAGTAAAAGGTCACCCTAAGTGTCTACAGTTAAACTGAGTGCATTGATAATGGCCTCTAAGTGCTCTCTGGACCTATAAGCTACAAGGCCACCTGTATTGGCCCATTTCTCAGTTTCCTTTGCTCCTTCATCAGGTTTCTTGTACAGGAGCTCTGGAAAGCTGCTAGGGCCTCCATTGTTTAGCTCAATCAGAGCTTTGGTGAAGTTGACAATCCCCCCTCCCATAGATTTCAAGATGGCATGAGGAGCACAAGTATCCCATTTAAATGTAGTGTCTTCTGTGAAGACATAGGCATCTACTAAACCAAGGATGGTGCACAAGCCCTTGTATCCTGCCCCACAGGCATAGTACATTCTTTCACCGCAGAGAGGAGCTAATGCCTTCTTGATGCTTTCCTTCTCACTTGAGCTCATGACAATTGAGATTTTGTTGCGTGCAGGTATCTGTTTTGATATGGAGTGGATATTGATGTCCTTGTAGGAAATGCCCCAGTAATATTTCCCCTGCCACCTGCAAAATAATTTTATATGTTATCATAGCAAATGAGAACTACTTTCTTAAAGAGATTATCTTGTCTTCCACTCCCTGGGATCTTGCTTCTATTAAGTAGTCCTGGAATTGTTTTGAATTTTTTTTATTCAGGCAAGGGATGTGGGTTTTGCTGGCTAGGCGAGCATTTATTGCTCATTTCTAATTGCCCTTGACAAAGTGGTGGTGAGCTACCACCTTGAGTTCACATGGTGTACATACACCAAAAGTGCTGTTACTGAGGGAGTTCCAGGATTTTGACCCAGCAATAATGAAGGAACAGTGATATAGTTCCAAGTCAGGATGATGAATAGCTTGGAAGGGAACTTGCAGGCAATATTGTTCCTGTGTGTCTGCTGTTCTTGTTCCTTTAGAAGATGATGGTCATGGGTTTGGAAGGTGCTATGTAAGGAGCCTTGGTGAGTTCCTGCAGTGCATCTTGTAAACGGTACATATTGCGTTAGTGGTGGAGGGAGTGGATGTTTGTGGATAGGGTGCCAGTCAAGCAGGCTGTTTTGTCCTGGATGGTGTCAAGCTGTCCAGGACAAGCCATCCAGGTTGAGAAACTGCTGGAGAAGATTCTGAAGGAGAGAATCTATCTCCATTTGGAGAGGCGAGATTTGATCAGGGATAGTCAGCATGGTTTTTTCAGAGGGAGGTCATGCCTAACAAATTTGATTGAATTTTTTGAGCATGTAACCAAGTGTGTGGATGAGGGTTGTGTGGTTGATGTGGTTTATATGGATTTCAGCAAAGCCTTTGACAAAGTCCCACATGGGAGACTTATTAAGAAGGCTAATGCACATGGGATACAGGGTGATCTGAGAAGGTGGATTCATAATTGGCTTAGCGGTAGGAGACAGAGTGTGGTGACAGACGGCTGCTTTAGTGACTGGAGGCCAGTGACCAGTGGCGTACCACAGGGCTCCGTACTGGGCCCCCTATTGTTCGTCATTTATATAAATGACATAGATGACTGTGAGGGGTAGGATCAGTAAGTTTGTCGATGACACAAAGATTGGCCGGGTGGTTAACAGTGAGGTTGAGTGTCTTGGGCTACAGGAAGATATAGACGAGATGGTCAAATGGGCGGATAAGTGGCAGATGGAATTTAACCCTGAAAAGTGTGAGGTGATGCACTTTGGAAGGAGTAATCTGACAAGGAAGTATACTATGAAATGTCTGACACTGGGAAGTTCTGAAGAACAACGGGACCTTGGCATGTTTGTCCATAGATCTCTGAAGGCGGAAAGGCGGGTAAATAGGGTGGTGAAAAAGGCATATGGCACACTCGCCTTTATCAATCGGGGTATGGATTACAAAAGCAGTGAGGTCATGATGCAGTTGTATAGAACTTTGGTGAGGTCACAGCTGGAGCACTGTGTGTAGTTCTGGTCGCCACATTATAGGAAGGACGTGAACACACTGGAGGGGATGCAGAGGAGATTCACCAGGATGCTGTCTGGGATGGAACATTTAAGTTATAAAGAGAGGTTGGATAGGCTTGGATTGTTTTCGTTGGAGCAGAGAAGACAGAGGGGTGACCTGATCGAGGTGAACAAGATTATGAGGGGCATGGACAGGGTGGATAGGGAGCAGCTGTTCCCCTTAGTTGAAGGGTCAGTTACGAGGGGACACAAGTTAAAAGTGAGAGGTAGGAGGTTTAGGGGGGATTTGAGGAAAAACTTTTTTATTCAGAGGGTGGTGATGGTCTGGAATGCACTGCCTGCGGGGGTGGTGGAGGTGGCATACCTCATATCATTTTAAAAATACCCGGATGAGTACTTGGCACGCCATAACGTTCAGGGCTATGGGCCAAGTATTGGTAAATGGGATTAGGTGGGCAGGTCACGACAATTCATGCGTCGGTACAGACTCAATGGGCCGAAGGGCCTCTTTTGCTCTGTAGTATTCTGTGAAGCCTCTTTAGTGTTGTTGGAGCTGTACTCACCAAGACAAGTGGAGAGTATTCCATCATACTCTTGACTTGTGCCTTGTTGATGGTGGACAGGCTTTGGGGAGTCAGAAGACAAGTTACTTGCCCCAAGATTCCGAGCCATTGACCAGCTCTTATAGCCACAGTATTGTATGACTTGTCCAAGTTAAGTTTCTGGGACATACCTATGGATGGCGATAGCAGTGTCTGGGACATTGTCTATGAGGTATGATTCCGTGAATATGACTATGTCAGGCTTTTGCTTGACTAGTCTGTGAGACAGCTCTCCAAATTCTGGCACAAGCCCCCAGATATTAATAAGGAGGATTTTGCAGGGCTGAGTTTGCTGTTGTCATTCCCGGTGCCTCAGTTGAGGCCGGGTGGTCCATCCGGTTCCATTCCTGTGTCAGCTAACTGTGATCTGGATATGCAGTTAAGCGGACAGATGGCCTTCTATAACATGAGCAAAAAGGAGTTGAAAGTTTGCTGAATGTAAAGGTCAAGTCACTGCACTAAAAGAAAGGGACAATTGTCTTTCGTTCAAAAACAGAAAATGCTGGAAAATCTCAGCAGGTCTGACAGCATCTGTGGAGAGAGAATAGAGCTAACATTTCAAGTTTGGATGACCCTTCGTCAGAGCTCAGAGCTGACAAAGGGTCACCCAGACTCTAAAAGTTCTACTCTCTCTCCACATGCTGTCAGACCTGCTGAGATTTTCCAGCATTTTCTGTTTTTGTTTCAGATTCCAGCATGTTGGTTTTGATATGTTTCTCTCAACATCTATTGCTACAGGCGCTTGCTAATCAAAATACTATTCCATTGGCCATGTGCCATTGCTGGCACTCTTTGGAAGCAAATGCCGAAAAGCAATTTACCTTAAATTGGGGTCCATTTCATGAAATGGTATATTAATGACTCCCATGATTGGCTGTCCTGAGTTTCTGTCGAAGACCCCAATAAGTACAGCAGCAGATTTCAGACCGTGTGTGTGGATACCATCTTTGAATTTCTCTTCAAGTTGTCCCTTGATGTACTGATTAGTTGAATCTGTAAACAGAAATATGGCAGTTTTTTACAAATGATTACATTGTTTAAAATAAAAAATCCTTCAGACAGCATGGCTTTGTCAGAGGGTGGTCATGCCTAACAAATTTGATTGAATTTTTTGAGGAGGTGATCGGGTGTGTCAATGAGGGTAGTGCAGTTTATATGGATTTCAGTAAAGCCTTTGGCAAGGTCCCACATAGGAGTCTGATAAAGAAGGTAAAAGCACGTGATCCAGGGAAACTGAGCAAGCTGGATCCAAAACTGTCTTAGTGGTAGGAGACAGAGGGTGGTGGTAGAAGGCTGTTTGTGTGACTGGAGGCTGTTGTCCAGTAGCATACCACAGGGATCAGTGCCAGGTCCCTTTATTGTTT
Source organism: Mustelus asterias (assembly GCF_964213995.1). NCBI lineage: Eukaryota > Metazoa > Chordata > Chondrichthyes > Carcharhiniformes > Triakidae > Mustelus > Mustelus asterias. The sequence goes on along the minus strand of NC_135834.1, from coordinate 891,539 downwards.
GTGATATATATATATAAACAATATAGATGAAAATGACGGGCAAATTGATAAGTAAGTTGTGGATGACAAAGTTTGGCAAGGTGGTTAATAGTGAGGATGAAGGTCTTGCATGTAGGAAGATATAGATGGGTTAGTCAAATGGGCAGATCAGTGGCAGATGGAATTTAACGCTGCAAATTACTAAGTGATGCACTTTGTAAGGAGTAATAAGACAAGGGAATACTCAATGAATGGCAGGACACTAGGAAGCTCAGAGGGACCATGGGGAGCTTGTCCACAGATCCCTGAAGGTCTTCAAGTTAATAGGGTAGTTAAGAAGGCATACTGAACATTTGCCTTTATCAGTCATGGCATAGACTATAAGAGCAGGAAGGTTATTTTGGAGTTGTACAAAACTTTGGTGAGGCCACAGCTGGAGCACTGTGTGCAGTTGTGGTAGCCTCACTATAGGAAGGATGTGACTGCACTGCAGAGGGTATAGAGGAGATTCACCAGGATGTTGCTTGGGATGCAACATTTGAACTATGAAGTGAGGCTGGATAAGCTTGGGTTGTTTTCTTTAGAGCAGTGAAGGCTGAGGGGGGACCCGATTGAGGTGTATAAGATTGAGGTGTATGGATAGGGTGGATAGGAAGTAGCTGTCCCCCTTCGTTGAAGGATCAATAACGAGCGGGCATAATTTTAAGATGAGGGGCGGGGTGTTTAGAGGAAAAGAATTTTCACCCAGAGGGTGGTGGGAGTCTGGAATGTACTGTCTGGTGGGGTAGTAGAGGCGGGATGCCTCAAAACCGTTAAAACGTACATGGATGAGCACTTGAAATGTCATCACATTCAAGGCTATGGACTAAGTGCTGGTAAGTGGGATTATAATGTAGACTTCGTGTAGTTTTGTTGGTGCAGACTCAATGGGCTGAAGGGCCTCTTCTGCATTGTATGACTCTATGACACCAAGTATAATTAACTAAATTTAAATGACAGTGCAGCTTGCCATTCCAACTTCATTCAGTTCTTTGAAATATACAGTCCCAGTAAGTCTCAGTCAGTTGTGTTTTTTTCTCTTGCTTTTATTTTCTTCCATTAAAATTCCATTAAAAAAAAGAGGGTAGAGGAAGCTATTTTGAACTTAAATTACAGGCTGCTTTGTAAGCCCATGAATAACACAGAAGGCAGTTTTATCTTATGCAATCTGCAGCCATTTGAGAGGTAGGGAAAATGTGATAGAAGTACCAGGCCTGCACTTTAAGCAGAGAAATTGCTCTATCGTTCACCACACAGAACGTGGGTAGGAGCTCGCGCTCTCATTGAAGACTGAATTTGTGAGGATTTAAAGGAAGATTTGCCTAGCTTAGAGCTAGGGGAATGATCTACAGTATAACTCTCATACCAAAAGGCAGTTCTGGGATTAGAAGTTAAACAGCTGGGAAAACGAAAAAGAAACAAGCCATCAGGAGTTGAGAATAGTGCTAGACTAGGTCCTGGAGGATGGATTGTCCACTTAAGGGACAGTGTAATGCACGCCACAGCGAGAGATTTTTGGTTAAGCTAAAGTTTATATGGGAAATCTCTTCTATATTGAAAATACAAGTTACATAGAAGATGGAGGATGAGGCCATTTGGTCCTTCGAGGCTGCTCCGCCATTCATTACGATCATGGCTGATCGTCCAACTCAACAGCCTAATCCTGCTTTTTCCCCATAACCTTTGATCCCATTTGCCCCAACTTGCCTATGAAAAGAAAATAGTTTTAGTCAAGTAGTGTCTTTTAGTCGTATTTTAAGTGTTAAACGTGAAATCTTGACCTGATTGTTTCAGCTGTTAACTTGAAGTTTGAATATCTCTTTAAAAGTTACCAGTCTCTACAGAGACTGAACATTACAGAGGGCTTAACTACAGGATGAGGATTTTTTTTTTCGCTGAAGGCTTCACTTACCAATAGGATCAACCCAGATCCCTAGGGTATCAGTAGGGATATCTATTGTTAGTTTTTGCAAGTCTGGAACATCAATGTGAACATCTTCATGAATACACTTGGCCAAAAGACCAGCAGCTTTCAGATTCCCCTCTAACACTTTACTCAGCAATTCTGCTGTCCCTTGCTCTGTTTTGCAGACTTTCACAGTTATGGTTTCACCTGTAATGGGAATAAGGGAACAGGTATGACTTTTGCTGGACTGTAGTTCATCAGAGTTATCCAAAGAATTCAAGTGGTGATGTCAGTTCAAAAAGATCAGAATAGCCCAGGTATGCCAGCCTTCCTTGTTACATTTAACTTTTTTGTAGGTGGCAGTGGACAAAAGGGACACACACGGGTTCCATTCAAAAACAAGCACAGTGTGATTAAAACACAACAGTTATGTTGTGATCCCCAGTGTCTCACCCCTGGCAGAAGACATGTAACCTTCTGGGTATAGGCAAAATCAAACAGATTCCAAAACCTTGTGCCAATTCAAGAGGAACAAAACCTGGAAAATACCACTCTTAAGGTGATTTAATGAGTTTAGGAGATCACAGTAACTATGAGATTCAGGTTGTTGTCCTAAGACTGTTGTTGGAAAGTGTTTTTAATGTTCCTATGATCCCAATCTGGGCTCATGCATGAAAAATGGCTATCTGTAGGAGGCCGTGGGATACCTGCAGCCATTTGGAACTATATCCCATTTTTAAAAATTCCTTCTCTTCCTAAGGTACTGACTTGAGGGAAAAAGTTTACAAACGACCTAACAAGAAAACACAAATAATGTCTTGCCAGCAACTTCACTTTAAAAGTAAAAAAAAGGCTAAGAATTATGATTGATATCAACATCCCTTCATTTTGTTTTCCCCATTTCTGTGAACTTTGTGAAGTTTTCATTAAAGCAAAAAGGAATGTGTTAGGAATACCAAAATAAAGAAGTTGCTGAAACTGTCAATATGAGGGAGCTGAATTAATGTCAGTGAATACAATCATTCACTTACAACTGATTCAGCATTATTTTAGCTCTCTCACATTTGGAAACTTGATTATGTTCTACATGATTGTGGAATAACTACGTATCTTATAACATACCCAAACCATTTTCAAACTTATTGGATTCTTCTCCAGCGATGTGAGGGGCAAGTTCTGGAAACTGATTTGACAGACACATAATGACAAAAGTATCTGGAAGTTATGAAGATAATTTAAACATACAATCAATAAAACACAAGATAGCCAAGCAATTAGCAGCCAGAAAAATCCAATTTAAAAAAGAATAATAAGTATGTGTGGGACGTCAACCAGTCATCTCTGCAGGCCAGCCCCAAATTGAATCATTGAGGGCAAAATGAAAACTGAGTTCTTCCAGTCCTCTTTTTCCCAATATAGCATAATTCAGCACACATCCCCTGATCAAATGAAATATTATTCCAACAGTTAAAATAAATTGATGAATGTCGCATGACATTTTTACTTAAAATTACAATGTGTGATTGTTAATACCACTAAAAGAAACTCTTTTTGAAAAGATTTTTACACAGCAAATTACAGCACCATAAAGAGAACTTGTTCTGAAGGGATTCCTTTTCATCTTTCCCCCCCCCCCCCGTCTGTTTTTATTTAAGCTCTTGGAGCAACCTTCTTGCTCATTAAGTTGAGATACCAAAACCTGGTAAGCCAACCCTCAGAAGAAGTGGAATATTCTTCAAATGCCAGCCTTGGATTCTAACTCACATCAGATAAACTGAGTCAGAGACAATGTCATGTTTCCATTGCATCACTCTGGAAATGCCTCAACCCTTGACTCTCCATCATGATGGTTCCATTTAACACTGCACCTGAGCAAGATAAATGAGTGGAACATTTGAATGCAGTTTTGGAATAAGTGTTCATGTGACTTGGGGACTGCATTGATATTACTGATTACAGAAAGGGGATCTCTTATTTGAAACCGGACAAAATGGTTCTTGTGCAGTGTTTCACCCAGCCTGCTGTTCGAGTACAGCCAGTACCTTTTCTGCAATGTCATTCTTAATGACTTCTTGAATGATGACATCTGCCAGAGTCTTGAAATCTTGTACAAACTTCTTATTTTTATCTGGTCCTTTCTTCTCTTCAATCAGAAGCTGGAACAGTGCCTCCTCGCGTTTACAAGCTCGAGCAATATTTGCTGATTTCTCAGAAGCACAAATCAACGCAGTTAGGATACTGGCCATTGCTGCAAAGTGGGAACCTTTTAAGCACTGCTTAAAAAAACAAAACAGAAATGTTAAGGCAGGTGATAGGTTCCTATTGTCCAAGAGGTTTTCTAAATTGCACAAAATAAATAGGATATTGCAGCTGGGTAGACACCCAATCCCTATTATAACAGGCAAAATTAGGGAAATAATTTTTCCATATCTCAAAAAATAAAATTTGATAGCCTGATCCTAGCTTTTTAAAAAAAAATTATTGATGGGATGTGGGTGTCGCTGACTGGCCCAGCACCTACTGCCCATCCCTAATTGCCCTTAAACTGAGAGGCTTGCTCGGTCATTTCAGAGGTAATTTAATAGTCAACCACATTGCTGTGGATCTGGGGTCACATGTAGGCCAGACCAGGTAAGGATGGCAGATTTTTTTCCCCTCAAGGACATTAGTGAATCAGTTGGGTTAAGGTTTCATGGTCATCATCATACCTTTAATTCCAGATTTTTATTGAATTCAAATTTCACCATCTGCCATGATGGGATTCAAACTGGATCCCTGGGGGATTACCCTTGGGTGTCTGGATTATTAGTTCAGTGACCTGTGTCGACAATTACAATTTTATTATACATAAAACAACCTCACACAAACCGCCAGATTCAAAGGTTATATAAAGTTTATTTATTAGTTACAAGTAGGCTTACATTAACACTGCAATGAAGTTACTATGAAAATCCCCTAGTCACCACACTCCAGCGCCTGTTCGGGTACACTGAGGGAGAATTTAGCACGGCCAATGCACCTAACCAGCACGTCTTTGGATATTAAGGTTTCATTGTCGTTTTTTCCTTTCTGTCTGACTGCGCACACAATTTGGCAGTACTGAGCAGTCTTTCTTTTATCACTGATTGAAAATGTAACAGCAGGCCAATTCTCAGCAGTCAGAGGACAATTTTGTCAGTTAACCAATAGAGAAATTGTTTTCTGAGTTTCTTGAAAAGCACATTCTTTCTGAAAGAGTTTCTGTGGTTTCCCCACGTGTGAAATCTTTTGCTTGATGAAAATGGAGCAAACTGAAGACAGCAAAGGATTTGCAGGTCACCACACAAATCTCCCCTCCTCTAACCAGGCTGTTGATATTTTAATTCAGTACCAGATTGTCCTGCTTCAGATGGTGTGTACAATATGTGGAAAAAAAACACACGAGGTTTACTTCCAGCCTGTCACTAATCAGCTAATTTAAAGAAAGATGTGTATTAATAAAGCAGCTTATCACATTTCTCAAACATCTCAAAGCACTTCAGGTACAATGCCCAATTTTGAATTGAGGTGACTGACTATGTAGGAAGATGTAACAGCCATCTTATGCACAGTATGATCACACAAGCAGCAATGTGGTAAATGACTTTTGAGGGGAGGGCGTCAGAGAAGAATGTTGGCCAGGACACACAACTCCCTGCTAAAAAGATACAAAAGTCTGAGGACATGTACCAACTGACTCGAGGACATGTACCAACTGACTCAAGAACATCCTCTTCCCGACTGCCACCAGACTTTTGAATGGACCTACCCCGTATTAAGTTGATCTTTCTTTACACCCTAGCTATGACTGTAACACTACATTCTGCACTCTCTCCTTTGCTTCACTATGTATGGTATGCTTTGTCTGCATAGCGCATGAAACAATACTTTTCACTGTATACTAATACGTGACAATAATAAATCAAATCAAAAACATAATATCAAAAGAGAAACACTGCCTCCACCCCCCCACCCGAAGTAAATGTACAGTTGTCTCCCCTCAGGCAGCAATCTAGATTCAGCAAGATTTGCACTAAATGCATTATTGAACGATTCAAACCCAACCATATAGCTTACTACTTCCTAGTCTCATAAAGCAATACTTTACTTGCCTTTAGGCCTTAATATGGAGCATAATAAATATATCAGGCTACCTAATATCAATATCCTTCATTCTAACATTTTCAAGCCTCTCTGAAAATGTTGACAATGCACAGTAGGTTAGTCAGCAACTGAAAGACAAAGTTCGCTGTCACTCTTTATGCTATTGAAAATTGGTGAACTTGGTTAAGTGTTAAGTGTTGTGATTTTGGTTCACTAACATCTGGTGTACTGCAGGCTCAGTGTGATTGAGTTATATCTGATAAGAGTCCTACATAGAAAAATCTAAACAAGGATTACAAATATATCAAACTCAATTTTCTGTAGAACACATAAGACAGGACATGGGGCGCCAGTAAGGATTATATACTGTACATACCACAGTGATATTCCTCAAATAGCTGCCAGACCGGTAGTGTGTCCTGACCAGAAACCACTACAGGTATTCCAGTACAACCACAGGAAAAATGCCTCCACTGAAAGACTTTCCATCATGGTTTTTTTTCCCCTCAAATGTTATCATATAATTTTCCAAGTTAAAACAGTATAAAGGGGACTGAGTATTCACCATAATAACATTATGATCATATCTCCAAGTGGAATTTAAAAAAAACTTTCACCTCAAGAACATTGCAGTTAAGCAAGGGCTCATTTGAGTGATAATGGGAGAGTCACATACATTTAATCTGTAAAGTACCATTACACTAAACATCAATTAACCTGACTCATTCTAATCTATCTATTTTCTAGGCAGAATTGAACTCCGGTCTTGTGTTATGTATTTTTGTGGTCAGACATCTGCACATTGGAATTTATTTGTTTTACTTCATTAGAGATTTCAGATTAAACTACAATTAACAGACAAGGTCACCTATAGGAATCCCTCTCACTGTGCTGCACTTCACAGTATCATAGAGCAAAGGAGGCTATTTGGCCCATCACGCCTCTGGCAACAAGCAAGGAAATTTAAATTGAGACCTCATATTTTGTTTCAGAACTGCAGGTTTATAGGCATATATTATCCACATCTATCTCAATTGATTTATCTAACTAGACTCATCAATGCTCTTCATTTTAAAAACTTCATTCACAACCCCTCTAATTCTGCACTTATCTGAAGTAAATAAACCCAAATTTTGGGGTCTGTCTACATAAATACTAAAGCTCAATGTCATCCATGTCACCCTCCTCGGCACCCTCTCTAAAATCCCTGTATTAGTCACCATATTCAGGGACCAAATGGCTGTGGAACATTCTTTAGAAACCTTACTTCCTGGTAAAAGAACAGCAGGGTGGGCCTGGTGTAATATACAAGATGTTTTAGGAGTTTCATCTAGAATTTGAGTGGGTAGCATTATTGTCTGGCTTTCAGGCATACAAATTGCTGTCCCCAAAATTGGACTAACGTACTCAGCACCTGAATATCTAAACACTTTTTTGATTCAGTCAGACCCAAACCAAATGAAACCCAATAAACGTTGTTGAGTGGAAAATCTTAGTTCAACAGGACGTCATTGACAGACACTACAGCCAACACAAGCAATTGACTCTGAACGGCCTTTGTGCAATTCCAAAATGCAGTCGGGGCAAGGGGGGCAGGCGGGGGGGGGGGGGGGGGGGGGCGGTGGGTGGGAGAAGAAGAGAGAGAGAGAGTAAGTAGAGGAGTTATGACAGAATGCAAGAGGAAAAGCTTCACAGCATGGTGGCAGAGTGGTTAGCACTGCTGCCTCACAGTGCCAGGGACCCACTATCTGTGCGGAGTCTAGGGGCAGCACAGTAGTTAGCACTGCTGCTTCACAGCTCCAGGGACCTGAGTTCGATTCCCGGCTTGGGTCACTGTCTGTGTGGAGTTTGCACATTCTCCTTGTGTCTGCGTGGGTTTCCTCCGGGTGCTCCGGTTTCCTCCCACAGTCCAAAGATGTGCAGGTTAAGTTGATTGGCCATGCTAAATTGCCCTTAGTGTCCTGGGATTCGTAGGTTAGAGGGATTAGTTGGTTAAATATGTAGGGACATGGGGGTAGAGCCTGGGTGGGATTGTGGTCGGTGCAGACTCGATGGGCCGAATGGCCTCTTTCTGTGCTGTAGGGTTTCTAAGATTCTTTCTAAGTCTGCACATTCCCCGTGTCTGCCTAGATTTCCTCCAGGTGCTTTGGTTTCCTCCCACAGTCTGGAAGACATGCTGGTTAGGTGCATTGGCCATGCTAAATTCTCCCTCAATGTACCCGAACAGGCGCCGGAGTGTGGCGACTAGGGGATTTTCACAGTAACTTCATTGCAGTGTTAATGTAAGCCTACTCCTGACACTAATAAACTTTAACATTTATTCCAACATGTCATCAACTTCAGGAAGTGTAAAAGAAAACATGCCCCTGTCTACATCAATGGGGACGAAGTAGAAAGGGTCGAGAGCTTCAGGTTTTTAGGTGTCTAGATCACCAACAACCTGTCCTAGTCCCCCATGCCGGCACTATAGTTAAGAAAGCCCCACCAATGCCTCTACTTTCTCAGAAGACTAAGGAAATTTGGTATGTCAGCTACGACTCTCACCAACTTTTACAATGCGCCATAGAAAGCATTCTTTCTGGTTGTATCACAGCTTGGTATGGCTCCTGCTCTGCCCAAAACCGCGAGGAACTACAAAAGGTCGTGAATGTAGCCCAATCCATCACGCAAACCAGCCTCCCATCCATTGACACTGTCTACACTTCCCGCTGCCTCGTCAAAGCCGCCGGCATAATTAAGGACCCCAGCACCCCGGACATTCTCTCTTCAACCTTCTTCTGTCGGGAAAAAGATACAAAAGTCTGAGGTCACATACCATCCGACTCGAGAACAGCTTCTTCCCTGCTGCTGTCAGACTTTTGAATAGACTTACCTTGCATTAAGTTGATCTCTCTCTACACCCCAGCTATGACTGTAACACTACATTCTGCACTCTCTCCTTTCCTTCTCTATGAACGGTATGCTTTGTCTGTATAGCGCGCAAGAAACAATACTTTTCACTGTATGTTAATACATGTGACAATTATAAATCAAATCAAACAACATGTAAAAGTACATTACAGCCCAAGTATTCTACTGTATTCTGGAGCTTGGTTCTCAGACAAGCAGATCTGATGAACATAATCTGAACATTAACAGAGACATCATGTCAGTTTGGTATGTCTGAAATATGGGTTCAAGCGGCCACAAAACAAGGGCACATGATTTGGACTGACACTTCAATGGAGTGCTGCTTTATCAGAGGTATTGCCTTTCAATGAAATGTCAAACAAAGGTCACATCTCCCTGTTTAGTTGGACTTTAAATATTCCCCAGTACTATTTGAAGAGAAAGCTTGTCCAGCACCCTGGCCAGTGTTCCAGCTTCACCCAATACCTCCCAAAAAAGATAAACTGATCATCCATTTTATTGGTATTTATGGGATGTTGTTGCTGCAGAATTGGTTTCTGAATTTCTCTACACAACAAGCCAAAACAACTGTGTAATATATATCAAGATTACTCGAAAACGTGGGAGAGTTTAATAATCCAAGTATTATTCCTGAAGCTATATGTTCACTTCAGGCACTTCTTTATTGATGACCTTTTAATTAGAGGGATGTGAGGTAGCTCCTCGAATCTTTGCTCTGTTAAACCCAGGAAAAACTGCATTAGAAATGTGGCACCGATGTATGGAACCCCAATTTAACAACATAAACACGGAGTCAACTCATGGTGCTGGGTTCACAGAATCCAAATCTAATAGTGCTCCTTCTGTGCATTAGAACTGTTTGAGATAGCCTCCAAACCAACATTCTGTACAGAGTACTTCCTAATGTGCTACATTCATAAATTCACATTTACCTCTTGAACCCTGAGAGCCAGTCCAACAACACTGACCACCACTTCTCAGAGTCGTTGCTGCTTGAGACAGCATCATGATCAGTCATAGAAAAACTGCTCCGAATATTTCATTGTTCAACCACCTTGCTTCTGATAGAAGATTGGTGACAAAAATATTTTTTATAAAGTGGAACTACGTGTTAAAAGATGTGGGTGTCACTAGCAAGACCAGCATTTATTGTCTATCCCCAGTTGCCCTAACTGACTTGCTGGACCACTTCAGTTAAGTGCAATGTTGAAGTGGAACTGGGATGATATATTGGATAGACATTAATCCAGGCCTCTGGACTTTTACTCCAGGAACATTACACGGCGCTATTAATACTGCACTACGTGGAGTCCACCGATAGAAGCATAATACACGAGCTGAACACTTACACCAGTTGGCCCAGAGAGACCGGGATTTCCTGGAGGCTGTCAGTTCAGGGGGTTAAAGCCGTCCAATGCACTCTTTGGCCCGAGCACGTTAGCGGCGCGTCTGCAACCCGTTCCCTGTATATCAGCTGCAGGCCTCCGCTCCACACAAAGCCGTCGGGAGATCGGCACTTGGAACTGCTCCTTGTGGAAATATGCAGGGGCGGAAGAAGCTTAACCCGGTGTGTTTATTTTCTCTCTCCCCACCCACATCTGTCACAATCCTCCCCGCCCCGGGCTTCAGATCCTGGACTTTTGACCGTGAGGGCGACTCCTGGAGGCCCAGGCACTGCATTAGCGGAGTCCAGCGCCTGTGAATTACTCGAGAAATTGACAAGATTTTTAAAGTGGAGATGCCAGCGTTGGACTGGGGTAAACACAGTAAGAAGTTTAACAACACCAGGTTAAAGTCCAACAGGTTTATTTGGTAGCAAATAAACCTGTTGGACTTTAACTTTTGTGGCTTTTGCTACCAAATAAACCTGTTGGACTTTAACCTGGTGTTGTTAAACTTCTTACTAAGATTTTTAAAGACATGGAAGCGATTGCTAGCACAAAATTAGGACCATCAAGTATCAAAATAAAGCATCCCCTTTTGAAGGGATACAAACAATAAATTTAAAATCGCAAGTAAAAATGTACTTTTGATATATAAATGTAAGTTCATGAGTTTTGATGTTTTATTAAAGATATTAATTTACAGCGATAAAGTGCAGTTGCAGCGTGTTACCCAGCATCATGCTAATCTGACTTTCAACAACAATTTGCATTTATCCAGCACTTTTAGTAGACGCTTCACAGCAGCATAGTCAATCAAAAATTGGCACCAGGTCAAAGAAGATGTTAGGACAAGTGACTAAAAGTTTGATCAAAGAAATAGTTTTCATGGAACGTGTTAAAGGAGGAAAGAGAAGTTTCGGAAGAAATTTCTGAGGTTAGGGCCGACACAGCTGAAGGCACAGTCACTGGTGGGTGAGGCTAAGCCTTTTGGCTAAGGCTAAGATCAAGTGTAGTTTTGGCATCCTGCACTTGGTTGAAGTCATGAGGTTACACTGCGGCTTCACCTGAAGCAATTTTTTAAAGCGGCATCTAGGCCTTTTGGCTAAGATGCAAATGAGATCAAGCCTTGGAGAAGGTGCACTGCCTGCTCCAATCAGCTTGGATCATGTAGATCAAGCCCAAGACAGGGAGTGGGAAGCCTGTCTTGTCAGCTTGGATCGGGAATGTCTTTAACCTGGTGTTGTGAGACTTCTTGCTGTGCTTACCCCAGTCCAACGCCGGCATCTCCACATCATGTCTCACTTGCTCAGACTTTGAATTGGACTTTGATTGGATTGAATTGGATATAAACAAAAAAGAAGCCTTTTGGCTAAGATCAAGTGTAGAATCTGATTCTGCACTTGATAGAAGTCAATGAGGTTACACTGAGTCTTCACCTGAAGCAATTTTTTAAAGCCATCTCGGCCTTTTGGCTAAGATGAAACTCAGATCAAGATCGGGAGGGGATGCAATGCCTCCTCCTATCAGCTTTGATCTTGTTTGATCGAGCCTAAGACATGAGGAATGGGCTGTCTTGTCAGCTTGGATTTGTAACGTCTCTCTTGTAGGGACTCTGATTGGGCCAAATTGGATTTTTGATTGGGAATAAATATTTTTTAAAAGCCTTTTGGCTCAGATCAAACATCAGATCAAGCCCAAGATGGGATGCAATGCCTTATCTTGTCAGCTTGGATCTTGTTTGTGTCTCTTGTGGGGACCATGAATTGGATTCAATTTGAATTTGATTTTTGGAGCAAACAAGAAGATGGATTTGTGTTTTCCTGGTCCACATTGAAGCGACTTTCTAACTTTAAGAGTGGAGTAATTTTTTTTAAAACTCAAGATGCAAAAGAGGCCAGAGTCAGAAACGGTAGCACAGTGGTTAGCATTGCTGCTTCACAGCTCCAGGGTCCCGGGTTCGATTCCCGGCTCGGGTCACTGTCTGTGTGGAGTTTGCACATTCTCCTCGTGTCTGCGTGGGTTTCCTCCGGGTGCTCCGGTTTCCTCCCACAGTCCAAAGATGCGCGGGTTAGGTTGATTGGCCAGGTTAAAAAAAATTGACTTGATGGGCCGAATGGCCTCCTTCTGCACTGTAGGGATTCTATGATATTCTATGATTTGATAGAGGGTTGTGAGGCTGGAAAAGATTACAGACAGCAAAGTCATTCGAAAAGAAAAATGTGAATTTAAGTTTGAGGTATTACTGGATCTGGAGCCAGTGTAGGTCAGTGAGCTCAGAGAGAAGGGTGAGCAGGTGTGAATTTCACCTTTAAAGTTGTTTCATCGTCAAGGCTGCTTTATAAGGAAATGAAACTTATTGAGGCCAATTGTAGAACCCTACTATTGCCACAACTGAGATCAGCTAATTCAGCACAGATTGAACCAGGGATTTTCTGTTAAAACAATGCCTTCTCTCACTAATGATGTCTGAAATCAGGAAGTCACCATGTGGGAATGTTGACTTGTGGCCAACCTGTGTCTTATTATGGGGATATATTGCTTTCAAACATACTTGTAACATCCTGCATCATTTATTCTTCTAGCAAACAGAGTTGCACACCAGAAAGGCTTGTTGCCAGGTTCAGTAATGATGTTAAAACGTTCATCTTCTGATTGAAATTAAATACATAGAAGTTGCAAAACAGAAAGAGACCATTTAGAATGGAATCATAGAATCCCTACAGTGCAGAAGAGGCGATTCAGCCTATTGAGTCTGCACTGACTCTCTGAAAAAGTATCATACCCAGGCCCTCTCCCCTGCTCTATCCCTGTAACCCCACACATTTACCATGGTCAATCAATCTAACCTATGCATCTTGGGACACTAAGGGGCAATTTAGCATGGCCACTGCCCCCTAACCTGCACATCTTTAGACATTAAGGGGCAATTTAGCATGGCCAATCCACCTAACCTACACATCTTTGGAACGTGGGAGGAAACATTCTCCCCGTGTCTGCATGGGTTTCCTCACACACTCCAAAGATGTGCAGGTTAGGTTGATTGGCCATGCTGAATTGTCCCTTAGTATCAGGGTAAATATGTAGGGTTATGGAGATAGGGCCTGGGTGGGCTTGTTGTCGGTGCAGGCTCGATGGGCTGAATGGCCTTCTGCACTGTAGGGATTCTATGATTCGAATCCGTGTAAGTGTTAACCCTTCACATGGGCAAATAATTCTGTCACATCAGTGTCTCTTGAAATTCAGTGTTGCTTTGTGCTGAGTTACAGAGTTCTGCTAGACAATTCCTAGGTGATCCTTTCCGCAAAGCCTAATGCATAATCCCAATTTTTCAACATTTCTACATTGTGTTCACAAGTTTAGCCTTTGATCAAATTGGCTAGTTTCAGTTCAAGTTTCATAAAGATTAACCTGCTCTCAGGATTTCGTGTCTATCTATGTTGCACAGGTGTTGCTGAGCAATGCAGACCAGAAAGAAATTGGACCTTGGGCCTGAAATGAGTGCAATGAGAACCAACTATGGGAGCTAATGTTCAAAGGATGCTTGAAAAACTTCTGACATTTTTTGAAGCATTTGACAGGCATCACCAATGGCTGCCTAAAAAGGAAGGGTATAACGTCTATTTCAGCCCTCTGGCCTAAGCGGTGGCTGCCACCAAATGATAAAAGCAAAGAAAAATTTATTTAGTGCCAGATGGAGCATTTCTAGCTGATAATGTTACCCAAACACGCTTTAATTTTTGGCATCTAGGTAACACCTTCCCAGATGGGCCAAAGGCCTCCTTCTGTACTGTAGGAATTCTATGATTCTATATAAAAACAGAAACTGCTGGATAAACTTAGCAGGCCTGGCAGCAGCTGTGAAGACAGAAACAGAATTAATGTTTCGAGTCCATATGACTTCTTCAGAGCTGAAGGGAGCATGATCTTTGATCTCCTAGTAACACATTCTGCTATCTTACCGTTATGCCACTGTCAGCACCTTCTTTAGTCCTTAATGCTGCCATTAACACCTCTTTTGTCTTGTGTCCATTACATCTTTGTCAATCTCTCCTTAGCTCCGACCTATCCCTGACCTTTTATTCTGCTCCAGCTTCTCCAACACCCCTCTCCAATTATTCATTTCTACTCCTCTTTAGCTCTGAAGAAGAGTCACATGGACTCAAAACGTTAACTCTGTTTCTGTCTCCACAGATGCTGTGGAGATGCCGGCGTTGGACTGGGGTAAGCACAGTAAGAAGTCTCACAACACCAGGTTAAAGTCCAACAGGTTTATTTGGTAGCAAATACCATAAGCTTTCGGAGCACTGCTCCTTCTGAAGGAGCAGTGCTCCGAAAGCTTATGGTATTTGCTACCAAATAAACCTGTTGGACTTTAACCTGGTGTTGTGAGACTCCTTACTCCACAGATGCTGCCAGACCTGCTGAGTTTATCCAGCACTTTCTGTTTTTAGATCAGTGTTATGTATTTGTATTTATTCCCACTGGCTCATGCAAAGCTCTGCTGTATTAATGGATGCACTGGAAATTATGTAATAGACCTAGTGCAAGAAACAGAAAGAGAAGAGGAAAAGGTCACACAGCATTAATAAAGCTCCATTCATTTTTAACCAAAGTCTACCCAGCATATCACGTATCCAATACACAATAAAAACTGGCAATGAGGACTATGGACGTGCACTTACTCGCCAGTTGGAAAGAAGAAAATTAACCAAATTAAAAAAGAAAACTTTCACATGTCCTATGAAGACTAATGGGTGGACGTGAGTAGACGATACTCTGCAAGCAAATTATATTGGCTGTGATAAATAAGAGGCTGAAACTCGATTAGATACCTTGTGTGTAAGGGAATTGAGGTAGCTGCTGGAAACGCCGGTGCGAAGTGTGCATATGGGAAACCTGCTTAGGTAAAGTAAATGGCAGAAGTTCTCAGCATTGTGGGACCATTTGGATGAAAATGTGGAGTGATGGAGCTCTTATACCAAGTGTTTTGATTATTTTGCACAGGCAAACAAAAAGCTGAAGGCATATGGTGCCCACCTTCCTGAGCGTGGTGGGGGCGGAGGGGGGGAATCGTTTCATCTCTTCCGTAGCTTAGTCCAACCTGACAAACCCGGCACTAAAATGTACAAACAGATTGTGGAGATTCTGCAAGCATCGAAACCTCTGGTGATTGCAGTGTACTTTAGATTCAATAAAAGAAACCAAGAGGAGGGGGAGTCAATTATGCAATTAATGGCAGTGCTTAAAAGACTTAGAACATCGAACATAGAAAAGCTACAGCACAAACAGGCCCTTCGGCCCACAAGTTGCGCCGAACAATTTCCTTACCTTCTAGGCTCATCTATAACCCTCTATCTTACTAACCTCCATGAACCTATCCAAAAGTCTCTTAAAAGACTCAATCGAATCCGCTTCCACCACCACTACCAGCAGCCAATTCTACGCACCCACCACCCTCTGAGTGAAAAACTTACCCCTCACATCTCCTCTATACCTACTCCCCAGCACCCTAAACCTGTGGCCTCTCGTGACAACCATTTCAGCCCTGGGTAAAAGCCTCTGAGAATCCACTCGATCAATACCTCTCAACATCTTATACACCTCTATCAGGTCACCTCTCATCCTTCGCCTCTCCAAGGAGAATAGACCGAGCTCTCTCAACCTATCCTCATAAGGCATACCACTTAATCCCGGCAACATCCTCGTAAATCTCCTCTGCACCCGTTCTATGGCTTCCACATCCTTTCTGTAATGAGGCGACCAGAACTGGGCACAGTACTCCAGGTGGGGTCTGACCAGGGTCCTATACAGCTGCAGCATTATCTCCCGATTTCTAAACTCAATTCCTCTATTGATGAAGGCCAGTATTCCATACGCCTCCTTAACCACAGCCTCTACCTGCGACGCCGCTTTGAGCGTCCTATGAACCCGGACCCTAAGATCCCTCTGTTCTTCCACACTGCCAAGCGTCTTACCCGTAATATTATATCCTTCCATCCTATTCGACCTGCCAAAATGAACCACCACACACTTATCTGGGTTGAAGTCCATCTGCCACTTCTCCGCCCAGTCTTGCATCTTATCTATGTCTTGTTGCAACTGCTGACATCCCTCTACACTATCCACAATACCTTCAACCTTTGTGTCATCAGCACACTTGCCAACCCATCCTTCCACTTCCTCATCCAGGTCATTTATAAAAATCACAAAGAGCAACGGTCCCAGAACAGATCCCTGGGGCACCCCACTGGTGACCAACCTCCGCTCTGAAAAAGACCCATCTACAACCACTCTTTGCCTTCTGTGGGCAAGCCAGTTCTGAATCCACAAAGCAACGTCCCCTTGTATCCCATGACCCTTCACTTTCTCCATAAGCCTTGCATGGGGCACCTTATCAAACGCCTTACTGAAATCCATATAAACCAAATCTACCGCTCTTCCCCCGTCTAAGTGTCTAGTCACATCTTCAAAAAGCTCAATCAGACTTGTAAGGCATGATCTGCCTCGGACAAAGCCGTGCTGGCTACTTCTGATCATACTATTCCTTTCCAAATGTTCATAAATCCTGCCTCTCAGGATCTTCTCCATCAACTTACCTACCACTGAGGTTAGACTCACCGGTCTATAATTTCCTGGGCTAACTCTTCTCCCTTTCTTGAATAACAGAACCACATCCGCCATCCTCCAATCCTCTCCCGTCTCCATTGACGACGCAAAGATCATCGCCAGAGGATCAGCAATCTCTTCCTTCGCCTCCCACAGTAACCTGGGGTACATCCCATCCGGTCCCGGCGATTTATCTAACTTGATGCTTTTCAACAGCTCCAACACATCCTCTTTCCCAATGCCCACATGCTCAATCTTCTCAGTCCACTTCAAGTCTGCACTGCAACTACCAAGATCCTTTTCCACTGTGAATACTGAAGCAAATTATTCATTGAGTACCTCTGCTATTTCAACCGGTTCAATACAGACTTTCCCACCGTCACATTTGATAGGTCCGACTCCTTCACATCTTATCCTCTTGCTCTTCACATACTTGTAGAATGCCTTGGGGTTTTCCTTTATCCTGTCTGCCAAGGCCTTCTCATGTCCCCTCCTGGCTCTTCTAATTTCCCTCTTTAGTTCCTTCCTACTAGTCATATACTCTTCTAGATTTCTAACATTACCTAGCTCCCTGAACCTTTTGTAGGCTTTTCTTTTCTTCCTGACTAAATCCGTTACAGCTTTCGTGCACCACGGTTCCTGTAACCTACCATAACTCCCCTGTCGCACCGGAACATTGCCGTGCAGAGCTCCAGACAAATTTTCCTTGAAAACTTGCCACATTTCTTCCGTACATTTCCCTGAGAAAACCTCCTTCCAATTTATGCCTCTAATTTCCTGCCTAATAGCATCATAGTTGCTCTTACTCCAGATAAACCCTTTCCTAGCTTGACTGATCCTATCTCTCTGCAATGCTAATGTAAAGGAGATAGAGTTATGATCACTATCCCCAAAATGCTCTCCCACTGAGAGATCTGACACCTGCCCAGGTTCATTCCCTAATACCAAATCAAGCACAGCCTCTCCTCTTGTAGGCTTATCCACATACTGTGTCAGGAAGCTCTCCTGAACACACCTAACAAATTCCTCTCCATCTAAACCCCTTACCCTAGGGATATTCCAATCGATATTTGGGAAATTAAAATCTCCCATCACGACCACTCTGTTATTCTCACATCTCTCCAGAATCTGCTTCCCAGTCTGCTCCTCCACATCCCTGCTACTATTGGGCGGCCTGTAGAAAACACCCAGTCAAGTTACCGACCCCTTCCTGTTCCTAATCTCCACCACAGAGATTCCGTAGACAATCCTTCCGTGGCATCCATCTTTTCTACAGCTGTGACACTATCCCTGATCAACAGTGCCACTCCCCCACCTCTTTCGCCTCCTTCCCTGTCCCTCCTGAAACATCTGAAACCCGGCACTTGAACTCCCAGCCTTGACCCTGAGATAACCAAGTCTCTGTAATGGCCACCACATCACACTTCCAAGTAGTGATCCATGCTCTAAGCTCATCCATTTTGTTCACTATACTCCTTGCGTTAAAATAAACACACCTCAACCCTTCGGTCTGAGAGTTCCCCTTCCCCTTCACCTGCCTATCCTCCCTCTCACACTGCCGACCAGCCCCTCTTATTTTTACTCTAACCTCCTCTCTCCCAGTCACCACATTTTGATTCCCACCCCCCCATTTGCAGAATATTGTGAGTTTGAACAAGTGCTGAATGACACTATTCAGGACAGAATCATTTGTGATCTACGCAGTGAAGTGATACAAAAACACCTGTTACCTGAAAGTAATTTTACTCTCCCGAAGGCCATTGAAATTGCTGAAATTGCTGAATTGCATGGTAGCACAGTGGGGCGGCACGGTAGCACAGTGGTTAGCACTGCTGCTTCACAGCTCCAGGGACCTGGGTTCAATTCCCGGCTTGGGTCACTGTCTGTGTGGAGTTTGCACATTCTCCTCGTGTCTGCGTGGGTTTCCTCCGGGTGCTCCGGTTTCCTCCCACAGTCCAAAGATGTGCGGGTTAGGTTGATTGGCCATGCTACAAATTGCCCCTTAGTGTCCTGGGATGCGTAGATTAGTGGGTAAAATGTGTGGGGATATGGGGGTAGGGCCTGGGTGAGATTGTGGTCGGTGCAGACTTGATGGGCCGAATGGCCTCTTTCTGTACTGTAGGGTTTCTATGGAACTCGCTGCAAAGGAAGCCCAGCAATTGATATTGTGTACTTGATTACACAAAATGTCCATTGAATTAACACCCAAAGGTATCAAGGCTCATAGATGTTACTGGTGTGCAATGCCAGGGCATTCTGCTCCTGAATGCTGGTGTAAATATATGGAATGTCAAAGCTGTGGGGAAAAAAAGGACACATAGAGTGTGCCTGCAGGAAGAAAAAAATGAGCTATGAATAAAAATAAGAAGCAAGAACAAACCAAGACAGCATTTAAACAAAATAAAAGGAGAATTGTCCATGCTGTACAACAGGGTCGAAAGAAGCAAAGAGACTCACAGTCATGTGAGGAGTTATCACTAAATGTGTTAACCATTGCTGGTAATACACACTGATACTGGGTCACTCCACTGCTGGATGGACAGCCAATAAGGATGGAAGTTGACACAGGGCAGCAGTATCACTGGTGCCAGAGACTATTAACAATGAGAAACTCAAACACATTCCCTTAGGGCCATCAAAGGTAGGTGTTGAAGAGGAAGACCAGGTGAAGTGATTCCACTGAAGGGCCACATTGAAGTGGCTGTGCCACTCAATGGGCAAACAGCAGATTTGTCACTACACGTAGTGAAGGGAAACTATCCAGCATTGATGGATCGTACATGGCTGGAGAAGATTCGACTGAACTGGGCTGAAGTCAACATAATGACCAATGGAGAATCAGGCCTCATGAAAATTCTAACTGTTGTTTTCGATGGAGAATTAGGGAGCATGAAGGACATTACAGTCAAACTGAAAATAAAAGACAGAAGCCAAGTGAAATTCTTGAAGGCAAGGACTTTACCATGTGCTATTGGGCTAAAGGTGGAGGCTGACTTGGAGCGACTGGTAAAAACTGGAGTTCTGGAACCTGTCAGCATCAGTGAATGAGCCACGCCTATTGTTCCAGTCATCAAGAAAGATGGATCCGTAAGGATTTGCGGAGACTTCAAGGTTACCATAAATCCAGTGTTGTGTGCTGAATAGTACCCATTCCCTCACATTGAAGGCCTGTTTGCAGGATTGGCAGGAGGCCCAAAGTTTAGCAAAATTGACCTGAGCCAGGCCTATTTGCAGATGAGTGTGGACAAAAAGTCACAAGAGCTTCTGACAATTGTGACACACAAAGGCTTGTTCCAGTACCAAAGATTGATGTTTGGTATCACATCTGCCTCTGCATTTTGTCAAAGGGCAATGGATCAGATACTGAGTGGACTGAGCAGAGTCCAGTGCCATCTGGATGATATACTAGTCACTGGAAAAGATGAAGAGGAACACCATTAGAACTTGGATGCCACTCTCCAGAGATTGGAACACTATGGACTGAGAGTCTGTGAGAAGAAGTGTGAGTTTTTCCAATCCTCCATTGAGTATTTGGGACACGTGATCGATGCCACTGACCTTCACAAATCTCCTTCTAAGTTAAGGCCATTACAGGGGTACCTGCACCTCAGAATATTAACCAGTTAAGTTGTTTCCTGGTATTGTTGAATTAATATGGAAGATTTGTCCCAAACTTAGCACCAATTCCGAAACCATTACATAACCTCCTGTGCCAGAACAAGACATGAAAGTGGTCAAATCAATGCAATAACACCTTCACACAAGCCAAAGAAGCATTGCTTAAGTCTGAAGCTCTCACGCGCTTTGATCCTACTTTACCCATACAGTTAGCTTGTGATGCATTCCTCTATGGTGTGCAAGAAGTAGTCTCCCACATCATGCCACTGTGTGAAGAAAGACCCATTCCTTTTGCTTCTCGAACCTTGAGCAAAGCTGAAAGTAACTATGCCCAGATTGAATGGCAAGTATTAGGGATCATCATTAGGGGGCTGGATAGGGTGGAGGCGGAGAGATTCTTTCCACTTAGTAAGGAAGTTAAAACTAGAGGACACAGCCTCAAAATAAAGGGGGGTCGGTTTAAGACAGAGTTGAGGAGGAACTTCTTCTCCCAGAGGGTGGTGAATCTCTGGAATTCTCTGCCCACTGAGGTGGTGGAGGCTACCTCGCTGAATATGTTTAAAGCGCGGATGGATGGATTCCTGATCGGTAAGGGAATTAAGGGTTATGGGGATCAGGCGGGTAAGTGGTACTGATCCACGTCAGATCAGCCATGATCTTATTGAATGGCGGGGCAGGCTCGAGGGGCTAGATGGCCTACTCCTGCTCCTATTTCTTATGTTCTTATGTTCTTATCTCTGGAGTAAAGAAATTCCAACAGTTCCTGTATGGGAGATAGTTTACATTGCTGATGGACCCTCATCCGCTCATTACCATTTTTGGACCACACACGGGAATTCCGTAAATTGCAGCAATTAGAATGCAAATATGGGCATTGCTTTTATTTGCACATACTTACACCATTAAATACCGAGAGTCAAGTCTACATTGTAACACAGATGGACTTTCAAGATTGCCACTACCAGGCAGTTTGTCAGACTGCTCGAAGGGGAATATCTTCTACTTTGCACAAGTAAACAACACACCTGTCACTTCTAGGTAAGTGAAAAGACACACTTGGAGCGATCCTCTGCTCTCAGAAGTGATGGATATGGTTTTATGAGGAAAACCTTCAGAACTAATACCTAACCTGAAACCCTACTACTGCAGGAGAATGGAGCTATCAGTACAGTCAGGATGTTTTCTATGGGGCTCAGAGTGACTATTCCGCCACCATTGAGGAAGCAGGTGTTAGAAAAACTACATGAGGGCCATTGCGGAGTCAAATGCATGAAGGAAATAGCAAGAAGTTATTTCCGGTGGCCTGGACTTGATGCGAAAATTGAAGAGAAAGCTAAAACATGCTCTTCCTGTGCCAAGGTAAGAAACCTGCTGCCCTTAGCACCGCTGCATCCATGGGAATGACCTGAAGAGGCTTGGCAATGGATGTTGTGAATTTTGCAGGACCTTTTGAAGGACATATGTTCTTAGTAGAATCATAGAATAGAATCCCTACAGTGCAGAAAGAAGCCATTTGTCCCATCGAGTCTGCACCGACCACAATCCCACCCAGGCCCTACCCCCACATATTTTACCCGCTAATCCCTCTAACCTACGCATCTCAGGACTCTAAGGGGCAATTTTTAACCTGGCCAATCAACCTAACCTGCACATCTTTGGACTGTGGGAGGAAACCGGAGCACCCGGAGGAAACCCACGCAGACACGAGGAGAATGTGCAAACTCCACACAGACAGTGACCGAGCCGGGAATGGTAATGGTTGATGCTCACACCAAGTGGCCAGAGGTCGCTGTGACGACATCTACCTCATCTGAGAAGACTATTGAGAAGCTAGAAGAAGTATTTAGTCACTTTGGATTTCCTGAACAGCTGGTAAGCGACAACAGACTTGCATTCGTCTCACAGGAATTTGAGCACATCCTACAAAAAAGCAGTATTCAACACCTAACTTCTGCACCATACCACCTAGCTACTAATGGACTCGCAGAACATTTGTCCAAACCCCTGAAACACACCTTGAAAGCAACCAAAAAACAAGGTTTGCTTATCAAAAGCCTTAACAAATTCCTACTGGTCTACTGGGAAACCACATATTCCACGACCAAGACCTCTCCTGCCTTGCTCATGAGGCAGCCGTGCTCTGCATGCAATCTCGCAAAAGTTTAACCTCCAAAAACTAAGGAGATTGTGCAACAGTGACAACAACCACAAATGGAATGGCAGGAAGGCAAGGTGAAACACAGAGTTTTCCACCAAGGACAAGGTGTTTTGGCTCGGAACTACCCCACAGAGGAGAAATGGGTTCCTGCCACAGTCCTTGCGCAGACTGGAGCTGTCTCTTACATTGTCCAGATCAGAGATGACATTATTTGGAAGAGACATGCAGACTGGTTTTTGGCTGGAAGAACAGATCCATGGAATCTGGAGCCTGTTGAAAATTCAGGATCAGATTTACAAAGTCTTGACCTGAGCCTTTCTACAACCCCTACACTACCAGACACCATTGAGGAAAGCAACACCTCACCTTCTGTTCAGACGCAGAGACAACCTCTAGTTCCTACATCAATGCCAGTTAAACCAATAACCAATGATGTCAGCGCAAAGACAAAGACGTCAGAGGCTCCCATCAGTGTGAAGAAGATGCCAGAGGTTTGCTGTGGATGTTCCGAGATTGTCGGACTTATTCATAGTGACTGACTTATTAACTATTGTTCATGTTCAACTTGTTTTGAACTTGTTTGGGGACGTTCAATTTAAGGGAGGAGGAAATGTAATGTATTTGTATTCATTCTTATTGGCTTACTGAGCTCTGCTGTATTAATGCACTGGAAAAGATGCAATAGACCTAACTTTGGAAACAGAAAGAGAAGAAGCAGCTATGGAAGAGATCACACACTCTTAATAAAACTCTGTTTTTAACCAAAGTCTGTCCTGCATATCACGTCTCCAATACACTACAATCAGATTTCCAGCATGTACAGTATTTTGCTTTTATAACAACTTCCCAGGCATCATTTATTACAAGTGATATTTTATTCTAAATTATAGGCATGTTTGTCCTGGTATGGGAACGTATATTTATAAACATTTACAAAGAGAACGCTTTAAAAATCTCACAATATCTTCAATGTAAAAATGTGTAGCTGTCTGGTAAAAATCAATAACACATCAGCTTCTAAAGGGACTACATTATTTGTGCAGTGAACCATTCAGAGAAGGTTAATGATCATTTATAAGTTTTCTAGATACTCCTGGCACAAAGAGTACAATTAGGACGAATTAACAGACATTTTAGCTATTATCTTGCACAATTAATCCTAATCCCTCTCTCAAACTCCTGGGACACTAGAGTCCAAAGAAATTAAATAAAACAATAATAATCTCTTGTAAAGTTACAAGATATTTTTGCCCTTCGAATAAATTTGAAATAAAGTGGTACAATGTTGAAGGGCCCATGTAGCGTTTCATGGAGTGGTAGGACAAGACAATCAGGCAAAGGTTCCTGTGATAGATCACTACCTAGTGACCCCTGTAGAAAAGTACACATTGAGTGGGTACAGAATGGACTCAGTCACTAACGTGTAACTCATTGAACCTCACTATCTGTGCTCACAGGTGAAGAATGATCACGTGTGCAAGCTACCTGTAGGTGCCTGACAGCCATGAAACTGTACCCCTCAGCAAGAGTATAAGGAAGAAAAGTAGGGGAATATGGTGGCACAGTGGTTAGCACTGCTGCCTTACAATGCCAGGGACCCAGGTTCAATTCTGGTTTTGGGTGACTGTACGGAGTTTGCACATTCTCCCTGTGTCTGCATGGGTTTCCTCCCACACTCCAAAGGCTAAATTGCCCCTTAGTGTCCCAAGTTGTGCAGGTAAGGTATTTGGTCCACTAGACGTTTCTATTTTGGAGCTTGCCTGTTCACAATTTTCTCCTCATCAAAATGAATGGACAAGAAAAAAATGAACTGGTGTAGAAGCAGAAAATTTCAGCCATCCTGCCTGATGAAAATTTCCAGGTGACTATCCCCGAACCCAGATTATCTGATGGTCACCCCAATGAAAAATGACCACGGCAAGAGTCATATGTAAGTGATATATGTTATCACATGACATGGAGCTTAAGTATGCCCATAAAAAAAGGGAACGATAAGACACAAGGTTAGCATTATTTCATGGTTGCAGGGCAATACATCTTTACATAAATGCTTCTGCAGCTAAAATAAAAGAGCTTCAAACTGTTGCTATATTGCCAAAATTCTGTATAATCTTAAAATTCCAACCCTACTGTTATTTGTTGGGAAATGTTATTCTAGGCTTTTGCCCTATTCTCTAAACCCGAGATATGTATCCATTTCTCCCTCCCCTCTCAGATCTCTATAGCAACAGAAGATTGAGCTGCCCACCGCCTCCTCTGAGCCAATAGCGGGGAGGCTTGTTGAGCACTGAGTAAAGTGGTTGACGATTGGACACGCGACGAGCGGGGGAGAGCCTGGCAAGATGGCGGACAGGACGGCGGTGGATATCAGCAAATTGAAGGTAAAGGGAGTTGAAGGGGATGGTGGTGGTGTAGGGTGAGCTGTGTCCGCGGTTAGAGTGAAGGCTTTATGATTTAGTAACCAGCCGGCGCTTCAGCTTCTGATTCCACCCCGGGAATTCTTCTCTGGAGACCCGCGGGTTGGATTTTTTTCTCCCTCCGTTTGAAAGGTGGGGTTACTTTTTTTTTTCCCGCTGGTCTAAAATTCCCTGATTCTTTTAAGCAACTTAACTGTGTGGGAAACGTTCCGAGAGCTCCATTGTGAAGAAACACATGGCTTCCCACAATGGCCGAGTGGCTGAATGCACCACCCAGGGAAGTCAGACGCCACCTTTGAGCAGGAAGCCGTCTCCTGCTCTGTGCCATGTTATTTGGTCACAGCTTAGGCTACACTGCTATGTACTACTACAGTTATTTGAAAATGGGATGTCATCACCTGGACGTGTGAGAGCAGGTGGATGGTACAGGAGAGCAGGGGGATGGTACAGGAGCAAAGATAAGCACGTGTAAGCTGTTGGTTAAGCCACATCTAAAGTACTATGCAGTTTTTGGATTTAAAAATCCCATTTAAAAAAGAAAATTGAAGCCTTGGAGTTGTAGGCTTACTCAGCTAAAGGGGATGGGAAATTTATCTGGTGGCTCAGATACTGGGACTGTCTGAACTGGAACAGAGAAGTTGAGACAATTTAATCAAAGTTTTTACAATCTGAATGATGAGTAGAAAAAGATTACCTTGTGGTTATGGAGTTGGTGAGTCATCAATTTTAAATTTCTTGGATGAGTAGGAAAGTTAGAAATTTCTTTAGAGTTGGAGTGTAAAATGCTTTGGTTTGGGAGTGGCAGAGACCATTTGAGGGAAACGTTGGATCAGTGTTATAAGCTAAGGAAGAGAGGACTTTAGGGAGTGAATTAGTTTTGGATTGCTCTTGGGAGAAGTGTTGGGATTAGTTTTGGGTTCATGCATGGTTATGGGAAGAGAGCAGTGTGTATAAGTGGTTTTGGATTGATTTTGCCAAGAGCCAGCACAAACATGAATGATTTGCTGCCTTTCCTCTAAACCTCTGTGGTTCTGACTCTGTTTTCATTGTACTTTAGTTGACTGAACTGAGACAAGAATGTGCTTCAAGAGAGCTGGACACTAAAGGAAACAAGCAGGATCTCATCCAGAGACTGCAGGCTTACCTGGAAGAACATGGTAAAATCATGTCTGCTATTTAATCCCAAACAATATTTTTAAAATAAATATTAATCTGAGTTTATGAATAATTATGATTTTAGTTATTCAAAGAATGTTGAACTTGCAAAGCATATCATTGAGGCCCTATGTTGGACATTACACTGAATTCAAAATCATAAATTGGCTGCTCTCTGGATAAAAGGGGATTGTTGAGAGTCATTGCAGATAGTTGTTTTGTTGGGGTCAGTTGATCAAAGTGCTTGAGTTGCATCCTTCGAGATTATAATGTTATTTGATTTCCACTTGTGACTATTTTGTTGGAATTCTGTCTTAATTTAATCACTGTAATTTCAAACATTAGTATTAAATGAATTGTGTTTTCCTTTAATAGGAATATAAGACCCGGAGTAAGCCATTTGACCCATTGAGCCTGCTTTACCATCCAAACAGATCATAATTCATCATCTACCTCTGTGCCATTTTTCCCACGATCCTCATATCTGTTTATGTCAATTGTATCCAGAAATGTATCGATTTCTGTCTTGAAAATGCTCATTAATTAAGCTTACCTAGCTTTCTAGGGTAGAGAATTCCAAAGATTCATTACCCTCTTTAAGTTAACTTTCAGATAGAATATGTATCCCATTGTTTCTCGTGCAACGGGTCCTCTATCTGGGTCAGGTTTGCTGAACATAATGGGTGTGTGTGCAGAAGAAGTAAATCTACTTCAAGATGTTCCATGGAAGTAGAACAAAGAGAACTTTCAAACCAGGCAAATTTAGGACTTCACACTAATAATCAACATTAGAAATGGGCTTTCACTTAGGATAGCGAAGCCAAAAGTTCTGAAATTACTTGTGGGATGCTTTGTCAGGACTGTAGGTGTTTTAAATGAATATGCTAAAAGGGGCCAAAAGGCTTTTCTGTACTGTATTTACCTTGTTACGTGTCCTTATACTGTGAACTGCCAGGGATTTTGGGTTAGACTGCATTCTTGTAGCCCAACCTTGTTGAAAGTGACCACTTTAGAGGAGTCAGTTTGGGAAAGAATATTTTGGTTTAACCGTTAGTTTGCTAGATGTGGATTTTTATTGTGTATTTTTTTTAGTGCATTAGTGTACGCTACGTTCATGTAAATTGCTAGTTCCAGATAATTGTTAGAGTTCAATTACTGTAATCACAATTCATGGTTTAAAGCCAAATACTGCAGATTCTGAAAAGTTGAAATAAAGCAGAAAATGTTCGAAACACTTGGCAGGTCAGGCAGCATTTGTGGAGTGAGAAATAGAACTAACATTTCTTTCATCAGAGCTGGTGCTACCTGAGTATTTCCAGCATTTTCTGTTTTTATTCCTTTTAGCTAAATCCTGTCTGCTCATCAGGGTATGTTGCCATTTACATAAAATCTGAACATTGCTCCATTCCAAGTGTTTCATTGATTTGGACTAAATAGGCTTCATAACAAAGGATGGAAAGAAAAGCTATAAATGCAGTAACCCGTTTTCTTTCAGATCTTGACTGATCTGTGCACTTACTTTATTGATGATGGCAACCATGACCAGCTATGCTACCCAGCCATTAAGTAATCTTTCAATCATAAAACATCTAGGGTGTGAATACCTACAACAGTCAAAGCAGTTATTTGCAGAATAAGCTTCCTCTTTATTCTTCAGAATAGATGCATAAACCGAATTGTGTCCTCATTTGTGTGTTTTGCTTTTAGAAGGAACTATGGAACAAATATTTGTGTAGAGGTTCAAATTCCATGACACTCTGGTACCTAGAGTTATAAATCCATGTTAATTCTTAAAAGGAAATGACTAGTCTACTAGTTGAAAAGATGTCTGATAGAGTTGCTGTCCCTTTGAACTAATGTTCTTAAACTTGATCCTAATCAGGCAATTGTTATGTTTTAAAGCAACACATCAGAAAAGGTTAGAATTAGCTCCTCTCTCATTAAATGTTACTATTTAAATTGTGTCCTGATAGAAACATAGAAAAGCTACAGCACAAACAGGCCCTTCGGCCCACAAGTTGCGCCGAACAATTTCCTTACCTTCTAGGCTCATCTATAACCTTTTATCTTACTAACCTCCATGAACTTACCCAAAAGTCTCTTAAAAGACTCAATCGAATCCGCTTCCACCACCACTACCGGCAGCCGATTCCACGCACCCACCTCTGAGTGAAAAACTTACCCCCCACATCTCCTCTATACCTACTCCCCAGCACCCTAAATCTGTGGCCTCTCATGACAACCATTTCAGCCCTGGGTAAAAGCCTCTGAGAATCCACTCGATCAATACCTCTCAACATCTTATACACCTCTATCAGGTCACCTCTCCTCCTTCGCCTCTCCAAGGAGAATAGACCGAGCTCTCTCAACCTATCCTCATAAGGCATACCACTTAATCCTGGCAACATCCTCGTAAATCTCCTCTGCACCCGTTCTATGGCTTCCACATCCTTTCTGTAATGAGGCGACCAGAACTGAGCACAGTACTCCAGGTGGGGTCTGACCAGTGTCCTGTACAGCTGCAGCATTATCTCCCGATTTCTAAACTCAATTCCTCTATTGATGAAGGCCAGTAATCCATACGCCTTCTTAACCACAGCCTCTACCTGTGACGCCGCTTTGAGTGTCCTATGAACCCGGACCCCAAGATCCCTCTGTTCTTCCACACTGCCAAGCGTCTTACCCGTAATATTATATTCTTCCATCCTATTCGACCTGCCGAAATGAACCACCGCACACTTATCTGGGTTGAAGTCCATCTGCCACTTCTCCGCCCAGTCTTGCATCTTATCTATGTCTTGTTGCAACTGCTGACATCCCTCTACACTATCCACAACACCTCCAACCTTTGTGTCATCAGCAAACTTGCCAACCCATCCTTCCACTTCCTCATCCAGGTCATTTATGATATTGGGGTACTGGTGTTTAGGATTTACTCATTCCACCAATAATTCAAAGGGATGTTAAAATTAGTTAATGTGGACTGAGAATCTAATGTTGAGATTCTATTTTAAAACCATATGGCAAGTGCATTTTCATATACGCATTTAAGGGTGTTTTGTAACTGCACAAGATGTTTTGTGCTCAGTAACAATTCAGTGAGCTTGTTTTGAAATGCATTTGTTTACAACGTGGTACTTCATTCCCCCAAAAAATTAATGTGGGTACCCCAGTGACTCGTGTTTACCCAGTTGAACCCTGCATATCAGGACGAACCCAGGTTTCTTCTTCAATCTACTGATTTAAGTGACATCAGCTAGAGACAGCTGGATATTGTGACAGAAGCTGAAAGTACTGGAAGCACTCGGGTCAGATAGCATCTTTGGAGAGAAGAAAAAAGTTAACATTTTGAGGACCCATTGGCTTTAGCATCTGAGTTAGAAGGGAAAATTGGCCTTGTTCCTGAGTGCTCATTAAGCTCTGCATTTGTTTGGATGTTGAGTTAGGATTGGATCAGGCTTGGTTGTAATGTCTCCTTTTGGTTGATGGGTCCACTAAGATTGATCATGAATAATGGGCAGGTAGATGAGATAATGGAGTGTGACTGTTGTTGATGCTTAGGAGAAGGAAGCTAGTAGAGCAGATCATTAGTGATAAACCATGGATCTGCATGGAAGATCTGACATTGCACTCGAAACACAGGCTTGCTATGCATGTTATTCAAGGGTGCAATGTACTTGCCTGATGTCATCACTTTCTGTATTGTGGGGCAATGACTTTTGATGTGGACTCTTAATATAAACATTTTTTTAAAAAACCCCCTTGGAGAATTTTTTATATTACTGTCTTGTACTGGACTTCCCTTTCTTTGCCACTATTCTAGTATTTCACTAAGCATGAAATATATCGATAAATCATTGTTAAATCCAAGTCCTTGCTCCTTTGTTATCAGTTCCAGACTAGCTGAGGTCCAGTATCAATTCACTCTTATTTATCTTGCAGCTGAGGAAGAAGTGAATGAAGAGGATGTTCTAGCTGAAGATACAGAGGTAGAATTCTTCTTGTTACTTTCTTGAATTTTCTGACATTGTCATCAGAAATGTGTTTGTCACTCTTAGCTGGGTGAACGTGCGGTAGCTCCCTTCTGAGATTCTGCCAAAGTCACTCATTTCACTGGCAGTACTCAGTGAAGATGGGTGACTTGATATTTCTGCACTTATGGCCATTACACATTTGAATTTCGCACACTGTTTCATTTTCTTCTCTACAAAGTTTGTGATTTTCTTTTTTGTTTATTATTGAAATATATGAAATTCAGAGAGGCCTTAGCAGGGTAGACGTTGCAAGACTGTTTTCTTGTTGCTGAAGAGTCCAGGACTAGGCGTCACAGTCTTGGGATTCATCATTTAGGACTAAGATTAGGAAAAGTTTCTTTGCTCAGAAGGTTGTGAATCTCTGGAATTCTTGATCTCAGAGGACTGTGAATGCTCTGTCGTGGAGTATATTCAAAACTGTAATCAATTTTTGGGGATGTATAGTTGAAGTAGGTCAGATATGATCTCATTGAATGGAGGAGCAGGCTCAAGAGGCCATTTGGCCTAATCGTGCTTCTATTCTTGTTTGTGTGTAACATCTAGTCAGTACCAGGGAAAGATTGCACGACAGTAACCAAATCCTCACTTGAACCCTGAAGTTACATGTTACATTGCTCACTTGAAGTGACCTGTCTGAATAATGTACAGTTTTAGAGCTCACCTTTGTTTTCCAGTCTGTGCTGTGGTCGATGCACAATACCAAAGTACTGAAGCTTATCAAGTTTACTTTAATACTGGAAACTTATGGTTGAAAGGGTTTCTCTTTTGCTATTAGAAAGTATTCCTTTTTTTTGAATGAGTTAGCCAAGCTCCACCCATTGGGTAGAATTGCCTGCTTTAGTTATGAGTCAGTTATGTAACATAAGTGTCCCAAGGCATGGAAATAACAAGCTATGTACTGGGATAATTCGATGTTTTAAACTTGTTTTTGGTTTGTAATACATGATATGTTCAGTGAATGTTTCAGATATTGTGGATTATGGAAGTTATTTGAGTGAAAGAGTAAATTGCAACACTTCAACTAGATATGG
The DNA here is from genome assembly GCF_964213995.1 of Mustelus asterias. NCBI lineage: Eukaryota > Metazoa > Chordata > Chondrichthyes > Carcharhiniformes > Triakidae > Mustelus > Mustelus asterias. Next base: position 860,179 of record NC_135834.1, on the reverse strand, counting down.
CTGTAAAAGAACTCCAATACTGGGCCAGAACTTATAGAATATAGAAGTATACTGATAGAAATCCATAGGAAGACGACTACTGTTTTCTTCATTGTTTTAGTTGTTCCATCCAGTCGGGGATTTCTGCAGATATTTCCTGGTGTCCTTGGAACAAAACATCTTTATCAAATAACCATGTCAAAGATTTATTTATTTTTCAGTGATTTTTGTGTTTAAAATCGGAGGTTTTTTCCGAAACCGGAAGTGGGCCCTGGAGAGGCCTGGGAAGGTTTTTTGGTGGGTTTAAAAGCAGGCCGCACTTTTGAGCGGGCAGCGGAGTGAGCAGGGAGCAGAGTGAGAGCTGTAAGGGCTTTGGCTCCAAGGGCTTAGGCGGAAAGGGTGAGGCGGGGTAAGTTTAATTCGTTTTGTTGTCTCTTCAATTGCAAATCGTAAGTTCAGTCCGTGTGGATTCCGAGGAAAAGGGGAGGAAAATAGCTCATTATTCCATTGGAGCAACTCTATCTGCTAGTGGTATTGGCAAGGTATCTAGAGGGGATGGGTGTGAAGGCAGTGCAATGTTCCTCTTGCAGTATGTTTGAGGTGAGGGACGCCGTCAGTGTCCCTGCTGATTACACCTGTGGGAAGTGCTCCCATCTGCAGCTCCTCCAAAACTGTGTTAGGGAACTAGAGCTGGAGTTGGATGAACTTAGGATCATTAGGGAGGCAGAGGTGGCCATAGACAGAAGCTTCATGGATATAGTTACTCCAGGAAAGGAAAATAGATGGGTGACAGTAAGAGGGGCTGGGAGGAAGCAGTCAGTGCAGGGATCCCCTGTGGTCGTTCCCCTTAGCAACAAGTATTCCGCTTTGGCTACAGTTGAGGGGGACGACATACCAGTGGTGAGCCGCAGTGAGTGGATCTCCAGCACTGAGTCCGTCCCTGTGGCTCGGGAGGGTAAGGGGGAGAGCGGGAGGGCAATAGTTATTGGGGACTCGTTAGTTAGAGGGATAGATAGGAGGTTCTGTGGCAGCAAAAGAGACTCACGGATGGTATGTTGCCTACCGGATGCCAGGGTCCATGACGTCTCGGACCATGTTTTCCAGATTCTTGAGGGGGAGGGGGAACAGTCACAAGTCGTGGTACACATTGGTACCAACGACATAGGTAAGAGAAGGGATGGGGATTTAAAACAGGAATTTAGGGAGCTGGGCTGGAAGCTGAGAGCCAAGACAAAACATGTGGTCATCTCTGGTACGTTGCTGGTGCCACGTGATAGCGAGTTGAGGAACAGGGAGAAAGTGCAGTTAAACATGTGGTTGCAGGGATGGTGTAGGAGGGAGGGCTTCAGCTACGTGGACAATTGGAACACATTCTGGGGAAGGTGGGACCTGTACAAACAGGATGGGGTGCACCTGAACCAGAGGGGCACCAATATCCTGGGAGGGAAATTTGCTACGGCTCTTCAGGGGGGTTTAAACTAATTTGTCAGGGGAGTGGGAAAAGGAGTTGTAGTCCAGAAGTCAGTGAGGGTGGTGAGGTATTGGGGAAGGTATCAAGGTCAAGGGTGGATACCGGTAGACAGGAAGGTGGGTTGAAGTGTGTCTACTTCAATGCAAGGAGCATCCGGAACAAGGTAGATGAACTTGGGGTGTGGATTGGTACTTGGGACTACGATGTTGTGGCCATTACGGAGACGTGGGTAGAACAAGGACAGGAATGGTTGTTGGACGTTCCGGGGTATAGATGTTTCAGTAAGTGCAGGGAAGCTGGTAAAAGAGGTGGAGGAGTAGCATTGTTAATCAAGGATAGTTTAACGGCTGTGGAAAGGCACTTCGAGGGGGATCTGCACACTGAGGTAATATGGGCTGAAGTTAGAAATAGGAAAGGAGCGGTCACGTTGTTAGGAGTTTACTATAGGCCCCCAAATAGTAATAGAGATGTGGAGGAAGAAATTGCTAAGCAGATTATGGATAGGTGTGGGGGGTCACAGGGTAGTTGTCATGGGGGACTTTAACTTTCCAAATATTGATTGGAACCTTTGTAGGTCAAATAGTTCGGATGGGGCAGTTTTTGTGCAGTGTGTGCAGGAGGGTTTCCTGACACAATATGTGGATAGGCCGACAAGAGGTGGGGCCACATTGGATTTGGTAATGGGAAATGAACCGGGCCAAGTGTTAGATTTGGTTGTGGGAGAGCACTTTGGAGATAGTGACCACAATTCAGTGTCTTTTGTTATTGCAATGGAGAGGGATAGGGCCGTACAAGGGATAGGGATAGGGCAAGGTTTATAATTGGGGGAGAGGTAATTATGATGCAATTGGGCAAGAATTAGGGGGCATAAGATGGGAACAGAAACTGTCAGGGAAAGGAACTAATGAAAAGTGGAACTTTTTCAAGGAACAAATACTGTGTGTCCTTGATAGGTATGTCCCTGTCAGGCAGGGAGGAAATGGCCGAGTGAGGGAACCATGGTTCACAAAAGAGGTGGAATGTCTTGCAAAAAGGAAGAGGGAAGCTTATGTAGGGATGAGGAAACAAGGTTCAGATGGCTCGATTGAGGGTTACAAGTTAGCAAGGAATGAGCTGAAAAAGGGGCTTAGGAGAGCTAGGAGGGGGCATGAGAAGTCCTTGGCGGGTCGGATCAAGGAAAACCCCAAGGCTTTTTACTCTTATGTGAGGAATAAAAGAATGACCAGGGTGAGGTTAGGGCCGGTCAAGGATAGTAGTGGGAACTTGTGTATGGAGTCAGTAGAGATAGGAGAGGTGATGAATGAATACTTTTCTTCAGTGTTCGCCAAGGAGAGGGGCCATGTTTTTGAGGAAGAGAAGGTGTTACAGGCTAATAGGCTGGAGGAAATAGATGTTCGGAGGGAGGATGTACTAGCAGTTTTGAATAAACTGAAGGTTGATAATTCCCCTGGGCCTGATGAAATATATCCTAGGATTCTTTGGGAGGCAAGGGATGAGATTGCAGAGCCTTTGGCTTTGATCTTTGGGTCCTCACTGTCCACGGGGATGGTGCCAGAGGACTGGAGAGTGGCAAATGTTGTTCCTCTGTTTAAGAAAGGGAATAGAAATGACCCTGGTAGTTATAGGCCGGTTAGTCTTTCTTCGGTGGTTGGTAAATTGATGGAAAAGGTCCTTAGAGATGGGATTTACGACCATTTAGAAAGATGCGGATTAATCTGGGATAGTCAGCACGGATTCGTGAAGGGCAAGTCGTGCCTCACAAATTTGATTGAATTTTTTGAGGAGGTAACTAAGTGTATTGATGAAGGTAGGGCAGTTGATGTCATATACATGGATTTTAGTAAGGCGTTTGATAAGGTCCCCCATGGTCGGCTTATGATGAAAGTAAGGAGGTGTGGGATAGAGGGAAAGTTGGCCGATTGGATAGGTAACTGGCTGTCTGATCGAAGACAGAGGGTGGTGGTGGATGGAAAATTTTCGGGTTGGAGGCAGGTTGCTTGCGGAGTGCCACAGGGATCAGTGCTTGGTCCTCTGCTATTTGTGATTTTTATTAATGACTTAGAGGAGGGGGCTGAAGGGTGGATCAGTAAATTTGCTGATGACACCAAGATTGGTGGAGTAGTGGATGAGGTGGAGGGCTGTTGTAGACTGCAAAGAGACGTAGATGGGATGCAGAGCTGGGCCGAAAAATGGCAAATGGAGTTTAACCCTGATAAATGTGAGGTGATTCATTTTGGTAGGACAAATTTAAATGTGGATTACAGGGTCAAAGGTAGGGTTCTGAAGACTGAGAGGAACAGAGAGATCTTGGGGTCCATATCCACAGATCTCTAAAGGTTGCCACTCAAGTGGATAGAGCTGTGAAGAAGGCCTATAGTGTGTTAGCTTTTATTAATAGGGGGTTGGAGTTTAAGAGCCGTGGGGTTACGCTGCAACTGTACAGGACCTTGGTGAGACCAGATTTGGAATATTGTGTGCAGTTCTGGTCACCTCACTATAAGAAGGATGTGGAAGCGCTGGAAAGAGTGCAGAGGAGATTTACCAGGATGCTGCCTGGTTTGGAGGGTAGGTCTTATGAGGAAAGGTTGAGGGAGCGAGGGCTGTTCTCTCTGGAGCGGAGGAGGTTGAGGGGAGACTTAATAGAGGTTTATAAAATGATGAAGGGGATAGATAGAGTGAACGTTCAAAGACTATTTCCTCGGGTGGATGGAGCTATTACAAGGGGGCATAACTATAGGGTTCGTGGTGGGAGATATAGGAAGGATATCAGAGGTAGGTTCTTTACGCAGAGAGTGGTTGGGGTGTGGAATGGACTGCCTGCAGTGATAGTGGAGTCAGACACTTTAGGAACATTTAAGCGGTTATTGGATAGGCACATGGAGCGCACCAGGATGGTAGGGAGTGGGATAGCTTGATCCTGGTTTCAGATAAAGCTCGGCACAACATCGTGGGCCGAAGGGCCTGTTCTGTGCTGTACTGTTCTATGTTCTTAAGATGGGGTTGTGGAAGCAGTGTTGCTAAGTGTTGACTCCCATTGCTGACACTGCTCATTGACAGAAATCAAAGTACTGGGAGCTCTAGTTCTGTGATAGAACGTCATGTCTCCGTGCCTCAGACTAGGCATTGGAAATAGAATCCTAGAATAGAATAGTACAGCACAGAAGGAAACTAGTCAGCTCATTGAGTCCGTGCTGGCTCTTTCAAAGAGCAATGCTGTTAGACCCGTCCCCTGACTCTTTCCCCATATCCCTGCATTTTTATTTCTCTCAGTACTTCTCCAATTCCCCTTTGAAGGCTGCTATTGAATTTGTATCTGGTATCTTATCAGAGCATTCCAAATTCAGAAACCCTTTCGGCCATAAGTTTCCAGTTTTAAGTAAGCTTTATAAACTTTGTACTGAAGGGAAGTAATAGCCTTCAAATGAGAATTGGATAAATACTTGGAGGAAAAAAGGGATATGGGAAAAGAACTCGGGACTCTTTTAAAAAGAGTCAACGTCGACTCAATGGGCTAAACAGCTCCCTTCTGTACTGTTCTTTGATTCTATGGAAAACAGGTTCCTTGTGCTGCAATAAAGTTATGGAAAATGAACATCTGTGTATTTCAGCGAGTAACTGAGGATAAAGTATTTTAACTATACGTTCTGTCAAAAGTATGGACACTGCATTCTTGAGCATTCGTATTTTTCATTTTATATACAGGAGGAGGAGCAGCAGCAGCAGCAACAACAACAGCAGCAGAAGGTTGAGCCAGAAGTTCAAAATGAAACTGTTGCTGTCAAAGAACCAGAGGAGTAAATATCAACCAATTCCAGTTTAAATGATTTTGCATTGCATTTTGCTGTCTGTTTCCAGAGAACTACAGCGGTAGAGACTCGTAGTCTACATGTCCAAGTGCTGATTTTTCCAGCATGTGCTGGGAAAAATTCTACTTTAAGCAGGGCTACTTAACCTTCTGACTCTGCACTATATATCGTCAATGAACATAGCTTTGTGCAAGAACCTGGCTAGTAATGTATTTTTACAGTGTTTAAAGTCAAGAGTCTGCACTATTCATGCATCAAAATGATGAGAAGATCTGTGGTGTCACAGATGACTTGAGCTGCCAATCCAAGTCAGGAATTATTTTTATAGGCTAGGGTTAATTAAATGCTCAATAATGTTTAACGCTGTGATCATGAACTTAGTCTATCATTCAATTATTTTTCCCTTCAGCTGCCCCACCACCCTCCAGCCAGTCTTAATTTTGATCTGAAATGCTACCTTCCTAGTTAGGAAGAGGAGATGAACTGAGCATTGTCCTCAATGTTGCTCTCTACTGGTTGATTAAAAACAGTCAGTGCAGTTGTTCGTTCTTTTGCTCTTGAACAAAGTACTCCCTTATTATGTGATCTGTTACTCTACTACTGCCTCAAGCAACCTGTTGAAGCTTTGTTGGGATCAAATGATTATCCAGTGTGAATTTCAAAACCCTCCCTTCTGAATGAGAGTCGCTGTTCCATTCCTAGATCCCCTGCTGTCTTGACTTGATATTTCTGGACATGATGCAAGTGTTTTGTGGTTCCTAACTCAAAATTATGAAACAGTTTTTAACACTCATTAACTATTTAAGCTGACCTTAAAATGATGTTCCGCTCCTTCCGTCATAAATTCTGAAAGTATTTCTTTTTCAGAACTGCAGCAAAGAAGCTGGTTAAAATAATGGCACCAATGACAGAGAGTGAGGTGGGTATCGGCGGACCTCTGCAAAATAATCCTGATCCAGCATTTTACTATCGTCATTTTTATAAACGAAGCAGATTATGTGTTAGTGTTCTGTAGACAATTGATTGAATCTTAACTGATAAACCACTCAACATCTGTTAAATGGTTTGATCTTTTAGATGTTCACTTGCTTAATGTGCTGGATTTCCCACAAGTTTTCTATTCTGCATTCGGTAAATACTATTAAATGTATTATCTAACTAATCCTAACATATCTCTTGCACTACAATGTGCTTGCTTTTTCTTTGTCTTCTCCCTTTTCCATTCACTAGGACATGCACCTCTGGTAGGTGAGGGTGGTTGATGCTGATAGCAGGCATGTTCAAATGAATGTGATTTGTCATTACACGTAATGGCTGATGTAACAAGCAGTCTGGATCGTCTTACTGGCTCAATACTTCTGGGCTTATTGCTCGTGTGTGATATCAGTCAACCCTGGTTCTCTCCTTCACTCAGCTGCCCCAGTGTCCCTCCAGCAGAGTTCAATTGTGCAGTGTATGTAGAATCCATCTTATTCTTTGCTTGTTCCCATCATTCATCATTAAAGCTTGAATAGGAAGTATCGACACTGGTTGCAGGTTATAAAATCACTAAAAGCTTCCTGTGACCAGTGGATTGTGAGCGCGCTAAAAGCTGGGCAGCGGGCGGTCAGAGCGCTAAAAGCTGGGCAGCAGATTGTGAGAACGCTAAAAGCTGGGCAGCGAATTGTGAGAACGCTAAAAGCTGGGCAGCGAATTGTGAGAACGCTAAAAGCTGGGCAGCGAATTGTGAGAACGCTAAAAGCTGGGCAGCGAATTGTGAGAACGCTAAAAGCTGGGCAGCGAATTGTGAGAACGCTAAAAGCTGGGCAGCGAATTGTGAGAACGCTAAAAGCTGGGCAGCGAATTGTGAGAACGCTAAAAGCTGGGCAGCGAATTGTGAGAACGCTAAAAGCTGGGCAGCGAATTGTGAGAACGCTAAAAGCTGGGCAGCGAATTGTGAGAACGCTAAAAGCTGGGCAGCGAATTGTGAGAACGCTAAAAGCTGGGCAGCGAATTGTGAGAACGCTAAAAGCTGGGCAGCGGGCAGTCGGAGCGCTAAAAGCTGGGCAGCGGGCAGTCGGAGCGCTAAAAGCTGGGCAGCGGGCAGTCGGAGCGCTAAAAGCTGCCCTCCACCAGCAGATTGTGACAGCGCTAAAAGCTGGGCAGCGGGCAGTCGGAGCGCTAAAAGCTGGGCAGCGGGCAGTCGGAGTGCTAAAAGCTGCCCTCCACCAGCAGATTGTGACAGCGCTAAAAGCTGGGCAGCAGATTGTCAATGCTAAAAGCTGCCCTCCACCAGCGGACAGTCAGCGCATTAAAAGCTGCCCTCCACCAGCAGATTGTGACAATGCTAAAAGCTGGGCAGTAGATTGTCAAAACGCTATAAGCTGCCCTCCACCAGTAGATTGTGACAGCACTAAAAGCTGGGCAGTAGATTGTGAGAACACTAAAAGCTAGGCAGCAGGCGGTCGGAGCGCTAAAAGCTGGGCAGTGGATTGTGAGCGCTAAAAGCTGGGCAGCGGACAGTCAGAGCGCTAAAAGCTTCGAATAATACATCGCCTGATCTATTTCTCGGAGCTGTTTAAAATTGAATATGAATATAATCTTTGAAAACATGTCAGGTTGTAATCATGTATGCTTGTATGACATCACAGCTGTTTCTGTCCGAAGCAAATGGTGCATTTTAGAGGCCATAAACTTTGCGATTGATGTGTATCCAAATAGATGATCACTTTTTTTTTGATGAGACTGTCCTCTAAACTTTTTTTCTATTTGTGGCTGTTCCAAGTTTCCACGAGTAATTCTTCTGGGGTCTACCTGAGACTTGCTACTCATTGAAAAATGAAAGTATCGAGTCCTGAGGTGGTGATGCGAGTTTTGGATGTTAACCTTGAACATTCTGTTGGGTACATTAATGCTAATCACTTCTATAAATGACAGGGTCTTGGAGTTATGGTTGTGCCTGTGCTGTTCAGTAACTAATTATAAGATGGTGTAACAACAGTACAACTCTTGTGATGGAACAGAGATTTGTCTTTCACGTGTGTGTGTGTGACCTCCAATCTTTTTGAAGACAGACTGTCAATATTTGATGAGGCCAGGCCATCTACAAATGGTTAAATTGCTTTATTTCACAGCATGTTAACTTAGAGCAACTATCATGATCAGATATCAGTGCAACTCTCCTCTTGTAATACTAAATAATGAGCACATCACTCAAGTGGATTGCCTTGCTTGAAAATCTTGCACCTTAGCCCTAACTGAACAAAAGCTTGCTCTCTTGGCTTTAAGAAATCAACCTAGGGTGAGTATCTGGTTTTGCTGTTCCCTGTCAAGCCCCAGGACAAGGGACTTTCCCAATATAATGGCTTAATTCCTGAAGTATGCTAATGATTGTGTATTTTGAGGAGCAACATCAAGACTTAGCCTATTAAAATTTTCACTACCTGATGTCATGTCATCCTTAAACTTGTATGAATGCATTTTTGTTTTGAAAAAACAATTAAATGTATCTGGGAGAAAATTGGTTTAAAATTCCAAAATGTGACTGTTGTATTGATGCATGTTGGGATGTGCCTTTAAACAAACTATGGGCTGATTTGACTTTGAATGATCAACCACTGAAGAACAACCAACAGATGGATAAAATTTCTATTTTGCTTGCTTTCTAAATGTTCCTTTAAAGGGGAATGTATCTGTGTACGTTGCTTTAAGAAGCAATGTGCATTCCCCAAATGATTGGAATGTGTGGAGAATGATGTGACACAAGGGGGCGCCATCATGCCTTTCAGATAGCCACAACTTGATGTTTCTTAATTTTCATGTCACCTCCAACTCTTTTGCCATTAACCATTAATCTACATAATCAACTTCTGCATCAAACTATTCATGATTTTGAACATCCCTATCAAATTCCCTCTTGACCTTTTTTGCTCTCGGGACTCCCAGCTTCTCCAGTGTAAGATGTTTCTCATCACCAATGCCATTCTATTAAATCTCTTCTTCGCTCTCCAAGGCCATGACATCCTGCAGTGTGGTGGCCAGAATTGAACGCAGTACGGCAGCTGAGACCTGACCAACATTTTATAATAGTTTAGCATAACTTTTGTACTCCTGTTTTTACTTTTTAAAAAGCCATATGAGATTCTTGGCTTTAATAATAGCTTTCTCAGCTTGTCCTGTCACCTTAACAGATTTCTGTATGAACACCCCCTTAAATTGTATATTACCTCTCCTCATCCTTCCTACAAATTAATTTGCCATGTGTTTGCCCATTTTTGTCAGTCTTTGTATCCTCTGTTTATTTCCCTCCAGTCTGAGAAATGACCATTCACCACTATCCTAGCCAAATCCATTTTCCCCAGATGAGCCCAAGGCTAAAATATTTTTCAAGGCTATTTTTATTGCTAAAATATGTAAATTCCACACATGGTAACTTGATATTCAATTATTTTGGAATCATTTGAACAGAGATAACATTGAGGTTGTGGCATTCTTCCCATTATCGATGTCAAGTGGCACTGGCACCAGCTATCCCACAGGCCACGCAATCCCATATTTCTGACTGAACTCGATGCTACATTAGAATACAATGGGAAGCCTGATTGGATAAAATAAAGGAAAGCACTTGACCACATCCCTAGATTTTGAGTGAAATGTTCTGATGTGGTTTAGTGCTCAGTCTTGAGGTGCTTTTACATTTAAAATGTAGCTGATGGTGCAAATAACCTTATTATGCTGTTAATTACAAGTTTTGTTTTACTTCCGAGGAGCTCACTTTTTTGTGAGCTTTTCAAAGTGTTACTATGTTTACTAACAGCTGATGCAGTGGGATGCTGTGCAAAAAAAAATGTAAGTGGGCAAAGGGGCACCAAGTGGCCAATATAGCTCTACTCTTTGTGCAGTGTAAAAATGCCCTTGGCCAGTGCTGTATGCGTAAGTACAATGCAGTGTGAAGTACAATGCAGTATTTGCCCATGCCCAGGAACGGAAATGTGGCTGATGTTCTCCAGGTGAAATTGGAAGAGGCTCGCTTGCTGATCCTCTTGGTCAGACAATGATGTGTGGGACAGGAGGCCATGGAGTGGGAAGAAAAATCTTTAAAACATCAAAATTGTTTTATTTGCAACTAAATGTTGTGTCAGTGGTGGAGGAGAATGAGAAAAAGAAGGAACTTTGAACACTGATATTGACCTGTCTTGACTCTTAAGGGTAGTGACTCTTCTCTGGGTACATCCTGACACCAAGGTATCCTGTTCCTTCCACTGCCTTGGTTAAGTTTTTAATTCTGCACATACTGGGAGGTCAGATCCAGGACGTGTGTCTCCTACTGCATCATGCGCACCTACTGCTGTTAGGGATCTTTAAAATGTAAGATATGATTCAGCTTGTTGCATGAATTTGATGTCCCTTCTTTATTTCTCTACAGAGGCTAAAGAAAAGAGCAGAACGGTTCAATGTACCAGGAACAGCAGAGAGTAAGAAAGCTGCTCGTGCTGCACGGTAAATTATTGAACAAAAAGAGTTGGAAGTGGCATTCAGAATGTAAACTTGCTGTTAAATCTTAAATTCTATCTCAGTGCAGTATGCATTTTATTTGGGAGGGGGGGGTCGAATTAAGTTTTCAGGCAAATAGAGTTGAGCTGTCATGCATTGTATGTTAATACAAAGATCTCCAAAGATTATGGTGTTAGGGGCTTTTGTATAGAAATTATAATACAAAAAACAGGTCAGCTGGCCCAGCTAGTCTTTGTCGGTATTTAGCTTCCAACAGAGCAATAATCCTTATCACGTGTCTGCAATGTTCCCCTATCCCTTTAACCTACTTTCCTTCAAACAACTATTTAAGCAATTCTTAAATGTTGACATGGACTTTCCTGTATCCTAGAGGGAAGCAAATCAATTCCTGAATGCTGTCCAATGACTGCTGCAAGTTTTATATATGGATGTTTTGATGTAAACTCAATTTGTCTCAGCTGTGAGAGGGAAGAAAACCCGAGAGCAGAGGAAGAAAACACTTTACAAACTTTTGGTGTGGATTAACTGCAGTTAAACGTGAAGTGCTGTCCTTTTATGGTGTAAACTGAAGCTCACATGGTGAACACTTAACCATCAGCAAATCAATCCAAAATTGAGTCCAGTTCACAGGTAGCTGAATGAGCTTAACTGTTGAGTTAATCTGCTGAGCCATGCACCTGGTGTTCCATTCTGTTTTGTCCTTCTGCAATTCATGTTCGTAGAATCGTAGCCTCCCTACAGTGCAGAAGGAGGCCATTTGGCCCACCGAGCCTGCACTGGCAACAATCCCACCCAGGCCGTATCCCCGTAACCCCATGGATTTACCTTGCTAATCCCCCTGACACTAAGGGACAATTTAGCATGGCCAGTCAACCTAATCTGCACATCTTGGACTGTGGGAGGAAACTGGAGCATCTGGAAGAAACCCACGCAAACACAGCGAACATGCGAACTCCACACAGTCACCGAGGCCGGAGTTGAACCCGGATCCCTGGCGCTGTGAGGCAGCAGTGCTGACCACTGTGCCACCGTGAAGTTGTTTTTCTTAAATCTTTAATTGGCTGAGAAATAAAAATACTGGTGCTTGCAAATCAATTGAGCTTTGTTCTTCCCACTCTTAACAACCTTGTTCAAGTATCTGTATTAAATCCTGTCCAGAAGGTGGCAGTATTGGTGCAGTAATTGCTACCATTTTTATAAATGGCTCTCTGAAACTAAGTCCAAAAGTAAGATTGTCGGTGGTCTCTGCTACAGTATTGTTTCTGATTTTTTAATATAGATTTTCAGAGAATCTAACAGTTTATTATTCTGTCCAAAATAGGTTTGGTTTGCCTGTTGCAGCAAAAGGTAAGAACAATATCATCCTTGTTTGATCCAACATTGTTTCCAATATTATAGATATGATTTTATAAAAATATAAACTGAGAAAGAAAAGGAAGTGCACCAATATTATCCCATCCCATGTAATTATATATTCTAGCACTCCATAAACAATTTGTGCAAGTGAACTTTAAAATTGCAGTACCTGTGATTCTGGAACTGATGGGATGAAGCCTGTATTTTTCTCTTTCCCAGAGCACTCCTGTCCATCTCCAGCAAAAAGAATTTGCTTCAATAAGTATTATTTTTAACACCTGTTCTTAGAATCTTTATTCCATTCCACATCCCTTCACCAACCTCCACCACCGCCCCTATTCCAAAAGCCAGTTCCTTGGCTCAAGAGCCAAGTTATTTGAATTATTGCGATAAGCCAGTAACCTGCAACAAATATTTTGTTCTGATTTTTTTTTAATGCTGTTCTTTCCCCCTTTTAAACATGTACATGTCTACCTGACTGCCCACAGTCCCCATGTTCCTGGCCTGACCAGAGTGAAGCAGTGCTCAACACAGGCTAGGGCTATTATTCACGGTGCATGTGAATTTGAAGTGGACAGTGTGTGCATACCTCTAGGTGACTGTACTTGAATTAATTCCATTATTAATGCACTTCATCTATACCCAGAATTAATTTAGTGGTGATGGTGGTTAATAATCTTGGGCCGCTAGATTAAAGAATTCTATTTCAGTTTGGATTTTGCCAGGATCACTCTGCTCTTGACCTCATTACAGTCTCAGTCCAAACATTGACAAAAGAGACTGCCACTGTGGGCAGCCCTGTTGCCTCTCAGCGCTAGGTACCCAGGTTCAATTCCGGCCTCAGGTCACTGTCTGTGTTGAGTTTGTACATTCTCCCCGTGTCTGCGTGGATTTCCTCCGGGTGCTCCGGTTTCCTCCTACAGTCTGAAAGATGTGTGGGTTAGATTTGATTGGCCACGCTAAATTGACCCTAGTGTCGGGATTAGCAGGGTAAATATGTGGGGTTATGGGAAAAGGGCGTGGGTGGAATTGTGGCCGGTACAGACTCACCGGGGGGGGGACTCTCCCGGTTGAAGGTATGCCTAGCAAAAAGGAAAATAGTTGTGGTTGTTGGAAACAGTTATATCAACCCTAGGACATTGCATCAGGCTTTCCTTAAGATAGTTGGACCTAGGACATTGTCTTTGGCTACTTCATCAATGACCCACTCTCCACCATGAACTTTTGCACTCCCTCCACCACTGATGCACAGTGACAGCAGTACGTATCTTTTTTTTACAAACGGCAAGCCACCTTCCAAATCTGATGTGCCCGTGTCCTTCTAATCTAGATGCTAGACATCACCTGCAAGTTCCCCTCCAAGTCATATATCATCCTGACTTGGAAACTATATTACTGTCCCTTCATTGTTGTTGGTCAAAAACCTGGAATGCCTTCCTAACAGCATTCAGAATCCCTACAGTGCAGAAGGCAGCCATTTGGCCCATTGAGTCTGCACCGACTCTCCAACAGAGCATCTTTCCCCGGGCCCACAACCCTTGCCCTATCCCTGTAACCCCATGCATTTACCATGGCTAATCCACCTAACCTACAAATCTTGGGACACTAAGGAGCAACTTATCACGGACCCGGGTCCCTAGTGCTGTGAGGCAGCAGTGCTAACCACTGTACTGCCCACTGAGTGAACCTATGCCCCACAGACTGCAGTGGTTCAATAAGGCAGCTCACCACCACCCTCCTGACAGCAATTAGGGAAGGGCAACTAATGCTAGCCTTGCCAGCAATGCTCACATCCCATGAAAGAATTAAAAAAGCATGTCAAGAGTTATACTGACGTTTGTGCCAGTCCAGAAAGATTGCGCAGTAGTTTTGGCAGCTTGCAAATTGGTTTCTCATAATCTCTAAAAATGTATTATTATATGAAGTCTTCATTGAGGTACTTGTGTCATATTGTTCTGCATTGTTACATTTTTGATATCCAGTATCCCAGAGACAACATTTGTATTGTGCAATAATCAGCCCTGATTATTATCAGCGCTGTACATATTTATATACAGTGATTATCGAACCCTATTTCCAATATTTGTCTTTGGTGTTCCTGTACTTTGAACTATTAACCAGGCTGAGTGTGAACTGCATTCTTTCCAATACAGGTACTCCTGGGACTATCAAAACTATGGTAAGTTTTTAAAAAAATCTCAACTTTTTTTTTCTCTCACCATAATTTGAGAGGCTATTTCTTTTTTCTAAACTTGTAAGTATTTACATGTAATCCCATGCAATCATGAGTGAATTAATTAGTTTGTAAAATAACTTGACAATGCTGCAGGTTCAGAATGTGTTACTTAAAATTACTTTCAACTAGAATACCTTCCAATCTGTGCACTAGAAATGGATTCAATCATATGCAATGATGCAAGTTCCAACCTAAATTGGGCCCTCAAATTTGATGTATGAATAAAGATATTTGATGTTTAAAAAAAAAACTGCTTCATGTTTAGTAAAATCAGGCTGACAGTCTCAATTTTAAAATGTTTGTCCTTGTTTCCAGATACTTCCGTGGCCTCTCCCCTCCCTATCTTTAAATTCCGACAGTGTCAGATTTCAACACTTCTATGAAATGCCTTGGGAGGTCTTACTACTTTAATGTTATATAAATGCATGTATTCTCCACAGTGCCCAAGTTCTGACCTCTTGCACGTCCCTGATTTTTTTTTAAATCACCTCACTATTGGCAGCTGTGCCATCAACTGCCTGGTTGCTGAATTTCCCCCTCAGACAGTCAGACGCGCACACACACACACACACACGCCTCCCCCGATCTAATATCTTGTGTGGCTTGGTGTTAAATTTTGTTCAATGACTGAGGTACTGTTGGGCATTTTACTGTATTAAAAATGAAAGTTCTGACTGTATCACAGAGAGAAGCACCTAGTTTGACAGTAATTTACTCGTACTTTGATCCTAACTTTCAGATCAGTGCTGAAAAATTGCGAGAGAGAGCTGAAAGATTTGGTATGAATGTGTCATCACTTTCAAAAAAGGTAAAAGTTATTTGTTTTAAAGTGCCAACTTTTTTTTGTTGTCCGATTTATTTATTTTTAAACTTGTTATGCTTTTGGGTGGGGGGGTTGTAATAGTTTTTGAGGTTGGCATGAAAATCCAAACAAGTGTAATGATCCGTGGTGGGGAAGTTGTTGGAGAAGATTCTTAGAGATAGGATGTATGCGCATTTAGAAAGGAATAAACTCATTAACGATAGTCAGCATGGTTTTGTGAGAGGGAGGTCATGCCTCACTAACCTGGTGGTGTTTTTTGAAGAAGTGACCAAAATGGTTGACGAAGGAAGGGCCGTGGATGTTGTCTATATGGACTTTAGTAAAGCGTTTGACAAAGTCCCTCATGGTAGGCTAGTGAAAAAGGTTGGATCTCATGGGATAAAGGGGGAGGTGGCTAGATGGGTGGAGAACTGGCTTGGTCATAGAAGACAGAGGGTGGTAGTGGAAGGGTCTTTTTCCGGCTGGAGGCCTGTGACTAGTGGTGTACCGCAGGGCTCTGTATTGGGACCTCTGCTTTTTGTGATTTATATAAATGATCTGGAAGAAGGAGTAACTGGGGTGATCAGTAAGTTTGCGGACGACACAAAACTGGCAGGACTTGCAGATAGTGAGGAACATTGTCAGAGGCTACAGAAGGATATAGATAGGCTGGAATTTTGGGCAAAGAAATGGCAGATGGAGTTCAATCCTGATAAATGCGAAGTAATGCATTTTGGTGGGAATAATGTAGGGAGGAGCTACACGATAAATGGAAGAACCATAAAGGGTGGAGAGACGCAGAGGGACCTGGGTGTGCAAGTCCACAGATCTTTGAAGGTGACGTCACAGGTGGAGAAGGTGGTGAAGAAGGCATATGGCATGCTTGCCTTTATAGGACGTGGCATAGAGTATAAAAGTTGGGGTCTGATGTTGCAGATGTATAGAACGTTGGTTCGGCCGCATTTGGAATACTGCGTCCAGTTCTGGTCGCCACACTACCAGAAGGACGTGGAGGCTTTGGAGAGAGTACAGAGGAGGTTTACCAGGATGTTGCCTGGTATGGAGGGGCTTGGTTATGAGGAGAGATTGGGGAAACTGGGGTTGTTCTCCTTGGAAAGACGGAGGATGAGGGGAGACTTAATAGAGGTGTATAAAATTATGAAAGGCATAGATAGGGTGAACGGTGGGAAGCTTTTCAAGGCTTCATTCTATGATCATCTTGCTGGTGCCAGTACAGAGCGAGACTGCGGATAGTTGGGAACCTGTCTCAGGGGCAGGGAATTCATATGGTGTTCGTGAAAGTGGAAATGAATAGGGTTGGGAAGCATTTTCAGATCAGGGCCAGTGTGATCTCCTGGACTCGTTTCGATCGCCTCAGGGGGTCGGAGAGGAATTTCCCAGATTTTGTTTTCCCCATATTGGCCCTGGGGTTTTCACTCTGGGTTTTCGCCTCTCCCTGGAGATCACATGGTCTGGAATGGGGGGGTAGGGGTGAGTTAATAGGTTGTGATGAACAAAGCATCATAGCTGTGAGGGACATCTCGGGGATAGGATATTAGTATGTAGATAGGCTGGAAAATTGGGCGGGGATCCTGGATTCAGGATTCAATCCTGGACCGGGGAGCGGCGCGGGCTTGGAGGGCCGAAGGGCCTGTTCCTGTGCTGTATTGTTCTTTGTTCTTTGTTCTTGATTAAATTTGATCTATATTATCTGTCCCTTTTCTCCTGCCTTGCTGATTGGCTCCGAGGGTTTTTCTGACAAAGGAAGTAGAGGATGTCTTTGGTTAATTTAATGTTTTACATGCAGTATCCAGTAACCACGGTCTTGATGTATTCACTGGATCAAAAGTACGTTGTCTGTCTTTACAGTAGAAGACACAAATTGCATTCCAGAAATGGAGGGTAACCAAGGTGTGGAGAGTAACTTTTTATTGGAGAAACTTGAGGGGCTAAAAGCTGACGAATCCCCTGTCCTGCTGCATACATCCTCGGTCTGGAAGAGATAGCTATTGAGAGAGCTTGTGCTCTGGTTATGGTTCTCCAAAATTCCTTAGATTCTAGAAGTGTCGAAGCAGTTTGAAAGTTAGCAAGTGTAACTCCACTACTTGCGAAAAGAGGAAGCAAGAAAAGTGGGGAATCATAGGCGGAGTTAGCATGGTTTTGGAAAGGGGCAGCAATGTATTGTTTTTCTCTTTGAGGATGTAACTAGTAGGTTAGGTGAAGGGGAGCCAGGACTGAGATGAGAAATTTCTTCATTCAAAAGGTTGTGAATCTTTGAAATTTTCTTTCTCCATAGGGTTATGGATGCTCCATCATTGAGTACATTTAAGACCAGGAGAGATATTTTTGGCATTGTGGGGTATCAAGGGATATGGGAAGCAATTGGGAAAGTGTAATTAAGGCAGAAGATCAGCCGTGGTCATATTGAATGGTGAAGCAGTCTCAAGGGGCCTACGGTCATTTGCTATTTGTTCTATTTTTATGCTCTTAAAATGTCTAAATGTAACGCTAACCAGGACCCCTATGGTAACCTGTTCATATAAGGAAGCAGTTTCAGTTTTCTTTTAAATATGCATTTTAGTGTCTTGTTTGACCCTGAGATGAACTTGTAACTACACACCCACTTCACCCTATTTCCACTTTGAATGTTGGCCAACTCTGCCTCTACCTCTACTGCTGCTGAAACCCTCATTCATACATTTGTTACCTTTGGTTGTGAGTGTTCCAGCGCAATCCAGACAAGCTTCCTATATTCTACCCTCCATAAGCTTGAGGTTGTCCTTGCACAGTCATGTTTACCTATTATCCAGGTGCTCTCTGACCTAAATTGACTCCCGGTGAGGCAATGCCTTTCTTTTAAATAAGAATTCTCATCTTTGTCTTCAGGACCCTGTCTCTCTCTAATCTCCGATAACACTCTGATCTCTGCTCTCCTCTGATTCTAGCCTCTTGTGCATCCACAGTTTTAATCACACTTGGTGCCTTTGTTCAGCTACCAAGGCCCTAAGCTCTGGAATTCCCCCTCTAACCTCTCTACTTCTCTTTCTTCCTTTAAATGCTCCTTAAGATATATCTCTTTGACCAAGCTTTTGACCATCTGCCCAAATGTCACTTTGTGACATGGTGTCAAATTTTGCTTTGTGACACTTCTTGGGGTGTTTTATTACATTGAAGGCACTATATAAATGCAAGTTGCAATAGGATGTGCATTCTATTCCATTGATTATGCTGAGTTGTGGGATTCTGGGAGGTGAGTTTATTAATTAAACAGCTGCTTTTAATTTTATGTATTTGTCTTTTAGTCTAATGAGATTTTGGGGAATTGTAAATGACGTGACATTCTACAGGATACATTTAAATTTTCTGAGAAAATGGTATCAAATGTTACTACATTACTGTTCATTTAATTAAGCTTTAAGGAACTAATGGAAGAATAAAAGAACAGTAGACCCTGTTTTCTTTATGTACTATAGTTGCATAAAACTACATTCACTTCCTTCTTCCAGTGTATCGACTCTGGATCCTAACCCAACTCTACACAATCATTCCTTTTTGCTCTTCTTCAAACCTCAATTATTCTATTGAACTCCTCAATTAACTTTGTGTTACACTCTCTTTCCTTCTATTGATTTTTGCTAGTGTGCCTAGTTATTACAATATTTTACAGCATGATGACCTCAGGTGACCAAAAAAATGGCGAATACTTCAGTGGCAGTTGAGTAAAGGCAGGTGACAAATTTCAAGCAATTATTTAAAGTATTACTAGTTGCGATGGCAGGTAGTCCCAGTTTATTTGGGGGTAGGGGAGGAGACAGAAGGAAGGTCTGGCTTCTAGGTTGGAAAGCACTGGTGTATTCCATGGTCGACTGGTTAATCACTTAAGATTCAACTGTACTTGGCTTGTGATCAGTACAGAAAACATTATTGTAGTTGGTAATAGATTTGGCACACTGCACACTTGCAGGAAATGTGCACATGGAGCGAATTATAATGACCTCCATTAGGTGGTAAATGTTTTGACTGCACCAAGGATAGAAAATTTAATTATCACAGGGTGCTTGGGAAGTTTTTGTACACAGTTAGAAGCGGGCTCATTGCAGCATGCTGTGAAATAATGACCCTCTTGCATAACACTGAAGCAACAATACAGCTCTGTATTAAATATCCAGTTTGCCATTTCTTCAAAACTGCATAAAGATTTCTGCCAACATCCCACTACATTTTTATAGCAAGTGTAAACTTTTATTACGTAGCACACTTCAGCGGGCTCCATCTGTCACCTGGGTTTTTGCTGTGTTTGAGTCCACAAACAAATTGGCTTTGTGTTGAGAGTGCTGCCTGGGTGAGCCTCTTAAGGTGACAATGTGTGCTTTCTACCCCCTCTGAGTTCTTGTAGAGCTCTCAATCAAGCCACGCTAGATGGTATAATGAGTGTTGACGGCAGGGAGAATGTGGCTGGCAGCTACAAAAAAATTGCAGCACAGTGAAGTTGTCATTGCCGTTGGCCCCTTGCTGTGAGAAGGGACTTGTGATTGATGTGTACACCATCTCTTTGTATGTCTGCAACACTGGAGTGATCTGCTAGGCCCCATTCCTGTACTGCAGACTGGTAACAACACAATTAAAAACATGAGAATCTGGGAGATTACAATATCTGAATCTCGGCCAATGGCCAACAAAAATAGCCACAAGGCTGGATTTGTAAGGATTTGTGTAGTTTTCTTTTCTAAGTTTATTTTCCTTCCTGCCTTTCAGATGAGGTGAGCGCAAATGGTCTTTGCTTACTGAGCCATTTAAAGAAAAAAAAGCTTCCTCATTGAACTAGGTCACACTTATTCCACCCCCCCCCCCCCCCCCCCCCCCCCCCCAGCCGCCCCAGTACCCTGCCTGAACCAGAGTTGTCCTACATGATGTGCATTGGTGCTGAACACAAGTAGCAAAGTGCAGTTGTGTAATTGAGGAAGTGCTCTCTTCAGTAAACCTGGTAATACAATAATACTTGAATAGGAATCCTTTGTTTATCTGCATGTAACTGCAAGCTAATGTCATAAGGAACATTCTCCAAAGAGAAGCTTTCAGTATTTGAACAGGCGTAGAAAAAGAAATATTGGTGCAGGAAAATCACAACTCTTTGTGTTGCTTTTTAAAGGTTATTACTTTGCTTCTATTTTCCCCTGTGAGTGAATCCTGGCACTTTTCATAAGATGCAATCAAAAATACTTTGGAGCTGGCATTTTGTTACTTATTGTAAATATTTGAATAGATGGTGATTCTATTAAAAGCTGTCCAAATTATTAAACAGTTCTAACTGTTATGTGTTTAATGACTAATCATTGGGCTGAAATGCCTGCCACTCTTGACTGCATAGGAAATGTTTACAATGTGGAATTGACTACTGTGTAGAAGTTTATTGGACCTCCTGAATGTTTCCTGCTGATGTAAGCGATATTTCCCCCTTCAGAGCTGTTTTGGTTTAATTGCTTGGAAGCAGGAGACATTTGCTGTTTACAGGCTGTTGCTGATGGGGAGTTGTTTTTTAAACTTGGGTGTCCTACACTATAGGGGCCTGAATCCTTCATATTAGTTGTTCAGTTTAAAATAAACTGAGAGGAGTGCACAGAAGAGGGGCAGTTTATTTTGTGCTTTCACAAAAAGAAAGTCTCTTAGCGCCATTGTAATTTAGCTAGTGACTTTAAACTGCACTTTGAGCATGTTCTCTCAGAGCTTTTGAAATTATTACTGAAATTATTTCCATGCTATTTTTGATGGTTTGAATCAGTCTTTGTTTGTATAGCATGCAAGTTATAGCAAGAACTTTGGCTGTGACTTCTGCTGAGGTATGGTTCCCTGTGCACCAGCAGCCCTTTCTTTATTGCTGCCTATTTGGCGAGTGTCAGTTGGTTGGTTGGTTAGCTGGCAGGGAAACTTCTCTTCTTACCTGATCCATGCAAGCACTCTTCAGCAGGGGGTCACTTGACAGCAATTAGGAATGGGAACCTTTTTTTCTCCTGTTCCACGACCCAGGGGTCTGAAAGGAATGGAGTGTTGTAATCACAGCCCTGTTGCATAATAATTTTAAGTACTGTATTCTTACCTGATCCTTTGACATCACTTGTGTTCACTGCTTTTCAAATTCAATTAGTTAGATATTTTGAAAATAACAATTTTATGCCACTTTGAGCTGTGGCAGAGGCGACTATGCCATTTTGTAACTTGGAACAGGGTTTTACAGAAACTAAAGCACTGCACTTCTCCTGGCATAGTTTTTCTAAGCTGCTTTATACAAGAATTTTAACTTGTGATATGAAGGGGAAAGGAAATATACTGAATTATAACAAAGAAAAGTACAGCACAGGAACAGGCCCTTTGGCCCTCCAAGCCCGTGCCGATCATGATGCCCCAACTAAACTAAAACCTTCTGCCCTCACTCGGTCCGTATCCCTCTATTCCCTCCCTATTCATGGACCCATCTAGGTGCCTCTTAAATGTTGCTAATGTACCTGCTTCCACCACCTCCTCTGGCAGCACGTTCCAGGCACCCACCACTCTGCATGAAAAACATCTCCCTAAACTTTCCCCCTCTCTCCTTGAACCTGTGCCCCCTTGTAATTTACACTTCCACCCTCGGAAAAAGCCTCTGACTATCCACCCTGTCTATGTCCCTCATAATTTTGTAGAGCTCTGAGGCTCCCTTCAGCCCCCGTCTTTCCAGTGAAAACAATCCTAGTTTATTCAACCTCTTCTCATAGCCAACACCCTCGAGACTAGGCAACATCCTGGTGAACCACCTTTGCACTCTCTCCAAAGCTTCCGCATCCTTCTGATAATGCAATGACCAGAACTGCATGCAATACTCCAAATGCGGCCTAACCAAGGTTTTATATAGCTGCAACATGATTTTCCAACTCTTGTACTCAGTGCCCCAGCTGATGAAGGCAAGCGTGCCATATACCTTCTTAATCATCTTGGCCACCTGTGTTACCTTTTTAGGGAACTGTGGACCTGCACGCCCAGATCCCTCTGTATGTTAATGTTCCTAAGGGTTCTGCCATTTACAGCATAATTCACACCTAAATTTGATCCTCCAAAATGCATCACCTCGCATTTGTCCAGATTAAACTCCATCTGCCATTTCTGTGCCCAAGTCTCCAATGTATCTATATCCTGTTGTATCCTCTGACAATCCCTGGCACTATCAGCAACTCCATCAATCTTTGTGTCATCTGCAAACTTACTACCCACCTTTTCCTGCAGATCATTTATATATACTACAAACAAACATGTTTATGTTTGTCTTTTTATTCGCTTTTGAAATGTGGGCATTGCTGGCTGGGCCGGCATTTTTATTGCCCATCCCTAAATGCACTTGAACTGAGTGACTTGCTAGACCATTTCGGGGTGCATTGAAGAATCAACCACGGTGCTGTGGATCTGGAGTCACGTAGGCCAAACCAGGTTGAGGATGCCAGATTTCCTTCCCTAAAGGACATTAGTGAACCAAATTGGCTTTAATGACAATTAACAATGGTTTCATGGTCATTAGACTTTTAATTCCAGATTTTTATTGAATTCAAATTTCACCACCTGCCACAGTGGGATTTGCAATACCCTGGGTCTCTGGATTACTAGTCCAGTGACTATACCACTACACCACCATCTCCCCCATAAACCTGCATTTTGTTCCAGTTTATGTTCTTATACTTGTGCAATTATTTATTTTGTAAAGCTTGCCATAAGTGACTGTGATGTGTATTTATGTAGCACCTTTGCAGAGTTAAATGTTCCAAAGCACTTCACAGGTGCAATTATGTAACAACAATTTAACACCAAGCCACTTTAGGTATTAGGACCAGTTGTCAAAAGCTTGACGAGGTTGGTGTTGAGGAGGGCTTTGAGGAGAGAGAGCGAGCGATCGAGGTTTGTGGCTGGCCAAGAAGGCTTGTAATCATGTCTAGAGATAAAAGCATAGATCGGGGGTACAGCAGCCAATGAACGGAAGTGGGGGTGAATATGGGCAATGTTACAGAGGTGGGGTGGTCTTGCTGATAGTGGATTTGAGGTTGGAAGCTTGTCTGAATCAAATAGGACAGCAAGTATCTGTAGAGAGAGGATTTACAGTTGAATATGTTCAAGAGCCCTATTCAACTCTATGTTCACTGTTTCTCTCCACATGCTGCCAGACCTGAGTGTTTGCAGCGTGTCTATTTTTAATTAAAGAAAATGCTTTCTGTTTCATCCTCCCGTTGTTCTAACCTATTGGATATTATTTTAATATATAAACTGCTTTAACCAAACTCTCTTTTGGGGAATCTGGTTCTAATCCAACAAGTCAACCTCTGCTGCTGCTGTTTCGTTCAACACCAAATCAATTGTCAGCAATAAAAACCTCTTGTTCTCTTCAAAGTGCTACACAACCAAGTCATGTCTGTTCTCTTTGTTCAGGTCTTTTAATAATAGGGCAGAACCTCACTGAATGTCAGCAAATTGCCTTGCTTGATTCAGCATGGTACATTTAACATTCACTATTTGAAATTCTTTCAAGTTGCACAGAGAAGTGTAATTCTCAAAATGGCAAGAGGTGGATGATTGAATTTCCAGAGGTGCTTTTTCTTTCTTTGGCAACAGCACAAAAGATGCACATGTCTAATAAACATTTAAAGAGTGTTTACAGTTTTTCAGCCAAACAATGAAGTGCATTCTAACCCTGTTGTATCTGTTTTCTTTTCCTGGCTCTGCTGTGAGACGGGACACTTTTTGTACTCAAATGTTTGGTACACTGCTATCTGACCAACCAATGTTGTCATTGTACTTGCTCAGTTTAGCCAAAAAAATGCTAATGCTCTCTTAACTCTTGCTACCCAGAGCGTATTGTGACTTAGTGCAGTACGTGAACTGCTGGGACATAATGAGAAACTTTTTTAATTCATTTCAAATTTTTAATGATGTCTGGCTGCAGTACAATACCAGCTCTCTGGAATGTTACCCAGGTGCCCGTTCTACATGTATTCTATGTGGCTCAGTACCTTACCTTAAATTGCTATATTAAATAAATTCTGACACCTGCTTTAATGTATGTTTACTTGTAGACTGAAGATGATGAGAAAATGAAAAAGAGAAAGGAACGGTTTGGAATTGTGACCAGTTCAGCAGGAGGTGGAGATGATGTTGAGGTAATCAAATTTAACATAAATTACCAGTACCAACTATGAACTCTAGCCTTTTTTAAGGCTGGTTCTAATGAGCAATGCATGAATGTAGGTAAATGATCTTTTAGCTTGACTATGAATCATTGCATTGGTTAAATATCAGCTTTCTGTGGTTGGAGCTGGCAGAGCCTTATTTCAGTAATTTGAATCTGAGATTGATGGACTTTTGCTAAACTGGGTTATAAAGGGATATGGAACCAAATACAGACAGATACGGGGAGAATAGAGTCATAGAGGTTTACAGCATGGAAGCAGGCCCTTCGGCCCAACTTGTCCATGCCACCCTTTTTTAAACCCCTAAGCTAATCCCAATTGCCCGCATTTGGCCCATATCCCTCTCTGGATGGATGGAGTCAAGATACAGATAAGCCATAAATGACCACCTCCTGTTCCTGTATATTCCAAGCCAATTAATCAATATTGAATGTAATTACCTTGTGTTTTGAGTGGTCACATGGATATGGTATTGAATGCATTATATAATCCTTCCATATCATGTACAATCAGTTCCACCACGAACAGAATGATGGTTGTCATGTTGGGTGTGAGTGGCCTGATGACTCATTGTTCTGTGCGTCCTTGTGATGTAATCATTTAACAATTAATTATAATTACGGTCAGTCTATACTATAAGAAAATTATAAATTGATGGACTTTCTGATATTGAGTTTCTTTTTTAGGCAAAGAAGAGGAAAAGAGCAGAACGTTTTGGAATTGTCTGATAACACCTTGATTTTTTTTTACCAAGAATATTTTAAATGTGTATCAAGTAGATTTTTTTTAGGATACTTTTTAAACTGAAAATGTGCTTTATTTCCCTATTGTGTATCAGTTTGCAGTAATGGTGTTTGCAAGGTGTCAGAAATTAGATGATTTATTTAATTACAATTGCTAGAATGTACAGCTGCTTCAGCAATAAGGAATAAGATGCTGAGATACCAAGGAGCGCAAGTCACTGCTGCAGGCTGGAGATAATCTTAGTGGAACTTTATGCAGGTACTGTACAACCAAGTGAAACTTGATTAAATAATTAAAGAAGGTTGTGTCTTTGTTAAACATCGCAAGCTGCAAAAGTCTTAATTTGTAAATGCGAGTGCATGTGACTGTCGTGATATTGTTGCATCACCTTGGTCTTTAAACATTTTCAGTCAGTAAAACCTTGATGGATGGAGCAGTGGGCAAATTGCAACACGAGTTTATCTTTAACACAGATAATGCCAGAGATTTGGTGCAGGCTGCTCAAAAAAAGCACAAACTATTCCCTATCCAATGTCAAGCCTTTAATTGAATATGGGCGATGTTTCCTTCAGAAAGGACTTTTATGATTTTTTTTGATGAGTAAGGTGGATTATGTTTTGTGTTTGTTACAATTAAGGCAAAATGAGCTGGGAGAAATTGACAATCATAGATATTATCAACCATCTACCTGATCACCAATGAATAATTCATACTGCACACCACAGTCATTCTTCATTCTCCCTTCATTCAAAATGGTGAAATACAGATGACTAGCCACTTAAATGTCTACTTTCCGAAATCATTGCATCCAAGATTTGACCCAATCTTGTTGTGCACTACCATCTATACTATGATAATCATCTACAGAAATACTCTTAAGAAATTGAGACTCAAAACTTGTGTTGGCTGTTGAAATGAGGTTGATTTGAATCTTTTGCACCTTTGTTTGAGAGCAGGTTTACATTTATCACAGGGGACGCGAATCAGTGTAAAGTACATTTTCAGCTGTTTAGTGAAAGAAAAGCTGAAAGATCCCACTGGATTTTGTATGCTCTGCTAAAGAATAAAAAAAAATCTTGGTAAGTTAATGGATCCATTTATAAAGAAAAAGGGCAGCTAATCGGCGGGGGAGGAAGATTGATATTGGATGGTGTCTGGTGTGCCACATACAAGTGTGAATCATCCTGTTATCCCATTTATTAAATTCGTGTACAAGAATTTACTTTTAAAATTTCAGGTGGCCCAAAGCATTTGTGTGTGTGCTTTTTTTAAACTTGTGGCATTACATTCTCTCTCGCTCTCGCCCTCCCCCTCCCCACAATCTTGTGATATAGCTGCAGTGGCTTAGTTTACTGGAACAATAAATGTTTGATCATAAACCACCGATTATGTGTGATATAAAACAGGTTTCCCAGCAGCCTAACTAGCAGGTGGTGTGATGCAATAAAATGTAAAACCCTTGTCCAAGTGTCATTTCACATCTAACAACTTTGCTTTATAAACTTACATTTCCTGCCAAGTAGGTGTGTCCACACACGTTGGATGGTTTAGAATGAATTTGTTTAGAACCTGTTGTAATTTTTTTTAAATAAAGCTTTCCCCACACACTCCCCACCACACACACACATACACAAATGTACATAGCAGTTCTCTATATTTAAAAAAATATATATCTTTGCTTTGATGTTTGGTGTCTCTGTTTGGTATCTTCAGTAAAATGGGTACAAATCAGATATTTCACTTTATCTCCATCTTCTCCCTTTCCTGGAAGTACCAACTCTTGTTACAACAGTGCCTTGTTTAAGTGATTATTCCTCATGGATGACCATAAGTGTCAGCAGACTTGCATTATAGAGACATCACAGCAAGCGTGCTCTTCTGACTTCCTCACATACTTCCACTAGCAATTATTGGATAGCAATCAAAAGCAGAAATACTTTCCCTCTTCCTCTTCCCCTCCTTGTTGTCCTGTCACCTGATGCCTACGTGTGTTGACTGAGTACAGCACCAAACTACTTTCTTTGACATCAGCAAACTCTACCTGGTCTGCATAGTTCAGTAGGCTCTACCCACTTAGGTCATTAGGAGCTGACATTAATTTTGCCCTAGCTGTCCACCCAAAATATCTATTCACTCATGCAATCTGGTGGTATGTGTTAGTTTAGTTAACTATGGCAACAACATATAGTTAACCATAGCGACAACGTAGCTTGGCCTGATCCTGTAATCTCACACTTGCAGCAGGGATCACTGACTAGAAATCTAGAGCAGGAACATGAGAGATGCTGAGGCTAAATGGAGCAGCTGCAAGCTCAAAATAAAGCAGCAATTTGAACTGGAGAGCTTCCTAGTTGGTATGCCTCAGCTGTACAATGGGGGAACTGAATCACTGGTGGGTTCCCTGTTGCTGAGTTCTTGTCTTGATAGAGCATTAACATGTTTAGTAGAAAATACCTTTTAAAAAAAAATTAACCATTCATTTCTGCACTGGCTCAAATTTAAAAGTATCTACTGTTTTTTTTTGTTATTCGTTTATGGGATGTGGGTATCACTGGCTGGGCCTGCATTTATTGCCCATCCCCGAGGACATTTAAGAGTCAACCACATTGCTGTGTATCTGGAGTCACATGTAGGCCAGACCAGGTGAGGGCAACAGATTTCCTTCCCTAAAATATATTAGTGAGTCAGATGGGTTTTTACAACAATTGATAATGGTTTTCTGGCCATTGTTATCCTTTTAATTTCAGGTTTATATTGAATTAAAACTTCACCATCTGCCATGGTGAGATTTGAACAGAGGTTGCCAGAACATTGCCCTGGGTCTCTAGATTACAGTAACAATACCACTCTGCCATTGCCTCCTGTCAACATCTATAGGGAAGTTAGTTTGGATGTTCTCAATCCAGTTCCTTGTGGGGGTTGACCTCCAGTTTCTGACTGTCTATATTTAGTGCTATTTAGTAACATTTGTCCAAAGACCACACGGTGGCTTATGAGGCAAATATAAAATATCAGATTGCAGCAGAGTACTCTTCTGAAATTAGAGTGGAGTTTTATCCCCTCTAACTGGTGTATCTGACTTGGAGCCATAAAAGTTTACAGCACAGAAATAACCCATTAAGCCTACTGTGGCTATGCTGGTTCATTGCTGGAACAATCCAAAATTAATTCCACTGCCCTAGTCTCCTTAAAGCTGTATGTTCCTCTTTTAAATATTTATTCACTTTTCCCTTAATAGACCCTGCTTCAAATACTCTTTGGACTTTGAAACTGGATGCATGAAAGAGGAAGTGTTTCATTTACTGTCCTTCATTCTCATTCTTCACTCTAGTACTAGTTTCCTTCATAATGACTTTGAAAAAAGATGAGCTGATCTATTCTGTAACTTTATTTTACTATGGAATGACTTTCAATTTTGATAATTGTCCTTCACTGGTAACAGTTGAGAAATATTTGATAGCAATTACCTGACTCTGTAAATAATTAAAAATATTTGCTATTTCCTCCTTTGTACTCTATCGTTCACAGGTGGGAATTCACACACCGACCTTTTCCAGTCTGTCCATAAAGTAACCTGGTGTCACTCATTTTTTGGAGGTGGTCTGTGCAGTTTAAGCATACAAAGAATAAATTTCAGGGTTTTACCATAGGAGTTGTTTGAAAGAAGGTATGAAGAATGTCATCACCTCTCTTGGGTGGGGATAGATTGCTAATCCAAAGTTTCTACCACGTGACAATTTTGTTTTGATCTCTCTGTACAGTGGAAGATACTAGTGAAAATTAACCCCATGGTCCTGCAAAACTAGCTGTGTTGCTATATATTTTTGGGATACAATTTTGCTTTTTAAGCTAAGACAGGAAAAGCACACATCACTAGAACTTACCAGTTTCTCATTGACAAATCACTTTTAACAGTCTCCTTGTCTACTTAGGTAAGAGAATAGTAACAAATTTTGGCATGTAGACATGTTTTAATTTATGTCGTGCTATGGCAGATTACTTGCCCTATCCATCACGTTCCTAAAAGTGTACTCCTCGCTGACTGAGGATGTAAACAGATAATAAACAGCTTGTCCTAATGATCAAAATCAAGCCCTCCCCTCTCTCCCACCACCAGAGCTGACCCTTTACCCTGTATTGTTCCCCTCTCTGCCACTGATCATCATATCGGGCAGCAATCCTGCATTATCACTCTTCAATGGAGAGGGACATAGCTCATTTCTTTCAGAAACCTAGCAATTATTTGATTAAAGACTGAAAACTGGAAGTTTGCAATTGAAGCCAAATTGCAGTATTAATCTTACTGATGTGCTTTAAACAAAAAAAATCTGTATACAATTTAAGTCTATCCAATTGAGAGTGTTGAAGGAAGCTGGAATCTGCAGGATGGCTTGTGTTGTCTCTTCACACATTCCTACTAGTTCCGCTTGCTCTATTAAATAGCTCCTTACAGGTAGACGACAGAACTAAACTGGTAGTTTCCTTTCTTGCAAGTTCGTTTACAACCAAGTGCTTAACCCTTTGAGGACAGCACTGGCTCTCCCTACTGATGGCTCTCAGCTTGACAGCTATTTTCATGGTCCTATTGGTGTTTTTGCTTTCTATTTCTTCCCCACCCTAACGGCTAATAAACTATTATGTTCTCAGTCCATCTCCCATTACTTGCTGTTTTAGATAATCTTGCTGTTTAATTCTAATCAGAATCTAATTCTTCAATCTGAACATCTTTTGTGATGTCAAGGGGGTTGGGAGAGACGCATCTAAGCCTCTAAAGGTCTTTTGATCAATAAACATATTGTAAAGGTTTATTCTGAAGATATTGCCACTTATCTGTGAAACCATTTGCAATAACTACTTGCCAAGCTCTCTTTCACACACCCAGTATATTGACTTCAAAGTTTTCATTTTCCAAATCCCTCCAATCTCGCCCACCTTGAGTGATTTTCTTTAGCTGTATGTACCCAATCCAATGTCATCTGTTCCTCTAACTTGCATGATTCTCTTTTTCCACACCCCAAACCATCAGAGGTCAGCCTTTCAACCACTGCTCTAATAACTACTTGCAAATTGGAGGGGAGGGTCAGAAACATGGGCAGCTGAGCCATTGCAGGCAGTTTTGCAATCCGGCCAAAGGTGAATTTTACCCCTGTTCAGTATGGAGCCAGCAGTCCTGCTGGGCCAGGCAACAGGCTAATCAGCCAGTGTTGATGCTGGTTCAGTCTCTACCTGATGTACACTTTCACACTGGTGGTCACTGCATAGCAGTCAGCTGTAGGAACAGACTTACTGTTGCTTTAATGCTGGAGGTAACCCACGGGCTAAAATATTGATTGGCATATTAGGCTGCTAAATATTGGCAGCGAGTTTCAGTTGATTTGAAAATGATGTAAATCAATGTTTCTTTAACAGCTCCCGTGGATGTTGAAGTAAGGATTCTGGGACAGTGAAGAAAAGGGGTTATGAAATGCTGAAAAGCAACAAGTAAAACAAAGTTCAAAGACTGTCTTTGGAGGCCTGGGTAGGTAAGGGTTAAAGATTTAGCCCTATTTTGTCACTGGAGAAAAAGCAAGTAATTACACTAGAATTCCTAAATGTGTTGTATTCCCATGTTGTAGTTGGTTTATAGAGAAGGTAGGGGGTCTTCCTCCTCACATCCGTTGCATGTGGGAAAACCTGGTCTTAAAACGGAAGAAATCTTAAAACGATTTGCATCTAAAGGGTGTAGGATCAAACCCTGCTCTGTTTCCTGCCCCTAGGTCCTTTGTGAAGATCTGAGCAGTGGTACAGTTTCATTTACTTGACTAGAAATCTTTTTCAGTTGAATCTGTTCTAAGTGTGTTTCCTCACATAATAGGAGGCAGAACCAGGGCAAATACTTTGAATGTGAAATGCTAACTTTATAACTTAGCATTCTTCTTCCCTTGCTGCCGCCTTCTCTTCCACCTCTGCCACCACTTAATTTACTCCTGTTACGGGGGTGTGCTACGGTACAAATATATGGTTCCCTCCACTACCTTGCCTGCATGACCATTCTTCTAAAATACTCAGCAGGTCAGGCAGCATCCGTGGAGAGAGGAACAGAGTTACGGTTTCAGCTCAATGACCTTTTGTCTGAACCAGAGCAAGATAGAGATGTTGCAGGTTTTAAGCAAGTAAAAGGTTGGGGAAGAATGAAAAGCAATGCCTGTGTGAGGGTGGAAGGCAGGAGTGATTATGGGACAAGTACAGAAACAAAAGATGTGTTTGGAGGAGGTGCAAATCATCACCAACAGCTGCTATCCAAAAGAATGGGGGCAGAGATTATAATCTGAAATTGTTGAATTTGATGTTGAGTCCAGAAAATACTTGATGGAAAGATGCAGTGCTATTTCTTGAGCTCACATTGAGACTTGAGCGTAGGAGACTGAATGCAAATGTGGTGAGTTAAAATAAGTAACCAGAAGCTCGGGTATTGTGTAGGGAATGGTCCTTTCAGAATGCTGAAAGGGGAATAAATGTATTTGCTGTCTTACTAAATGGAGGTGACAGAAATGGAAAATTTGTTGAGCAATGACCATCTTAAATTGCTAGTAAAGTATTTATTGTAGGGAGGCGGAGGTTGGGGAAGAACCTATCACATGCAATAACTCTGTTTTTGAACAAAATTAATAGCAGGGAGAAGAGTGGCTGTCCTAATGTCAGACATTGTTGACACTTTTCTCGAGCCAAAGATTGCTGAAGCCAATTATAGTACCCCCTCACTGCAAGCCAGACTCTTTTAAGGATCAGAGCAATTGTCGTAATACCTCACCGCAGATTGTTCCTGAGGAACCTCAGTTTAGGATCTTTCCTCCCATAAAAACCAATGAGCTACAACATTTTCATTTTTGCTCTGGACAGAGCTAGCTGGTTTTACTCTGAGCAGGTTCAGTACAATTGTGTTGTCAGTCCTTCAGTGAGGAAGGGTGGTAATGGGAAGCTTCCTATTCCTGATCACTGTCCAATCACCTGTATTGAAAGGCAAACTAGTGCAGGCATAGTTTGAGGACCAGATTGGACTCGGTTATCCAAAGGCTTACCCATGGAAAATGGTCAAGTGAATAGGAGAGGAGATTGTTTAAATTAGAAAAGAAATGAGGCATGAACTGTAGACCAATAACAGTGAACTTGTTAAACCATGCAGGTGGTGTCCATGGATTTATTGCCTGCTCTGTACAAC
The DNA here is from genome assembly GCF_964213995.1 of Mustelus asterias. Classification (NCBI taxonomy): domain Eukaryota; kingdom Metazoa; phylum Chordata; class Chondrichthyes; order Carcharhiniformes; family Triakidae; genus Mustelus; species Mustelus asterias. The sequence continues at coordinate 827,894 of NC_135834.1, read as the reverse complement.
TTTTTTTTCAAGAACTTTATGAAGTGGACTGAGTGAGCCTTGAATGCTGTTGTGACTTTGAGGGCCAGTAAAAGTGCTTAGTTTTCCAGAATAATTTGTGGAAAGAAGGGGTAAGTGGCAAAAGTTCCAGAATAGGCTTGTAATGCTTGAGGCAGAGGAAGGCCAGGTATGCAAGTGTGCTATATCACATCTCCATTGAGATTTACAGCACCATGAAGGTGGACGATCCTGACGTCACTGAGGGCAGGGATTGGGCATTCTTGTGCAGCCAGGAGGAATGTGGGATATGGAAGACTGCTCTCTAGCACCTCCCATTGAGAAAAATGGTGCAAAATACAAACCTAATTCTCTAAACTCAATGGTATACGGTGTGTTAAGATTTATACTTTCATAACTTTCATTGTTTCCCTGCTCTTCCCGCACCCAACACAAACTTAGACTGCTGGGGGAGAGGCTTCAACATTTCCCTTCCGCATAAAACTCGGCAGGTCTGGCAGCATCTGTGGCGAGAGACGTTTTGAATCCGTATGACTCTTCAGAGCTAAATTAGCAGACTCAAAATGTTAACTCTTATTTTCTGTCTCCACAGATGCTGAGAGTCTTGAGTTTTTCCAGAATTTTCTGTTTTTGTTTCATATTCCAGCATCTGCACCATTTTGCTTTTCTATTATTGACCCAGCGGCAGTTGTCCTGTTGGTGTTTAATATTATAATTTGTAACGAAAGGTCAGGTCAGAACTTCCTATATGATGTCTCAAAAACAATATTTGAACTCTCAATGGAATTTGCATTTATAATGATTCATTCTTAAGTTGCAGTGGTGCAGCCCAGAGTGCTGCTGCACGATCCCAGAGTGCTGCTGCACGATCCCAGAGTGCTGCTGCACGATCCCAGAGTGCTGCTGCACGATCCCAGAGTGCTGCTGCACGATCCCAGAGTGCTGCTGCACGATCCCAGAGTGCTGCTGCACGATCCCAGAGTGCTGCTGCACGATCCCACAGCAGCAGGTTTGCCTGGCCAGGCTGTTTCCGTATTGTAGTTTCTAAGAAATCTGCATCTTTGCGCTCCTTTAAGATGAATAGACTAAATAACTGAGTTGAGATGGTCCAAGCCCCCTCCACTTGCTGTACCCAGATAGATTTCTCTCTTAGGTTGGGCTGACTTCATAGCTAGGCCCATGTTCTTAATACAGATTTTCATTTTGTCATGAGCTCTTTCTAACATTCACCCCTCCATCGCTTTCTTCAAGGACTATGTGATTTTGCTTCATTTTTTTATAAGGCAAGGATGACACTGTGTTCGGTATAAATGTTTTATTGCTCCAACAACCACAAACTAAAGCAAAAAATCAAAGCAATATTTCAGCACTTGGCAGATAAGTTTTCTTTCTGAAATACTGAGATTTCAAGTACACAATTCATTTAATCTTTTAAACAAATCCCTTGCTACTTCTATGCAAATATTCCATTGTACCAAAAATACTGAAAACAACAAAATGGGACAGATTTCAAAGGAATAATATACATGACATGAACATAACTAACACAAGCAACTATATTAACTTTAGTTTATACAATATTGTATATGTAATGCATACGCAAGTTTACAGCTGATTTGATTTTATCTTCTGGAATGGTTTATGAAGATTATTGATGTCTAATCCATCATGCACTGATTACAATCAGTTGAATCAAGAATGCTGGCACTGGGCCACTTTGTGCATACTGTACACAATGCTGTTCTTGCTCATTTCCCCCTCTGCTGCGTGTTTAATACCATTCCGTTTTTTTAACGGTGGTAGTTATTGACCAAAGTGGCCTGCAGGTTATTCTGTGATCCCCTCAGCTCCCTATTCTCCCCCACACATTCTATCAACCCAAACACCATTACCTGCAATAACACGTTGATAAAAATGTATGCAGTCAAGTGACAACTGGGTTTCAAATTTAACATCAGTACACTGAAATGTTCAAACTGGTCCCTGAGGGAAGAAAGTTTAGCTGTCACCTGTCTCCAATGGTAATAGTGACCATGTTGGATCTTTGTCAAGATCAAGATGGCCATTATGCTTAAATATTCAACTTTTTCTCACAGCCTGGTCCAGTATGGTTAAAAGCACCCACCTAGAATGTAATACACCCATATCCACAATGTGTGACTACTAAAATAGCTTGTTTCATAAACCACTGCAGACAATAACTTCACATAGCCTCTGTCGTTATGTACTATATTCATTACATGCCCCATTTTAATATACTTACAAAATAAAACTTGCAAATGCAGAAGAAAAATGGCTTAACCCCTCTGTTTCAATTTAGCATGGTAACATTGTTTTTCCTGAAAGTCAAGACTTTTGGTACATGTTACAGTGGAGAGCTGAATAGACACAATTTTGTTTGTAGTGAAGTCTAGGCATCTCTAATAATGGTACTGAAATGGCACATTTCTGATGGTTGAGCATTGTGCCACTTTCCCACTGGTACAATAATAGAGACTAGGTAAAAGCTGGCATTAATGCTTATACTTTGTTTGCACAATGACGTGCAAACTTAGATTTGCATGTTTTTCATGAATTGTACACAATAGGGTTGTTTAATGTATGTCTATAATAAACATCTTGTTTCTTTGACTTCCCATAATGTAACAGTTAACATTTTCAGGACCAAATCGGACAAGGTTTTGTACATTTGGATATCTCTCTTTTTCTATCCATAGAATCCCTACAGTCCGGCCCATCAAGTCTGCACTGACTCTTAAAGAGCATCCCACCCAGGCCCTCACCTCCACTCTATCCCTGTAACCCTACACATTTACCATGGCTAATCCACCTAGCTAACCTACACATCTTTGGACACTAAGGGGCAATTTAGCATGACCTATCCACCAAACGCGGGGAGAACATGCAAACTGCACAACCACACCCAAGGTCAGAATTGAACCCGGGTCCCTGGTGCTGAGGCAGCAGTACTAACCACTGCCACCATGCTGCCCTCTTGTATTATCCTCTCAAATCTTGTTCAATGGCACAGTACTTCTGTTTTAGTCCAACTCTCCTAGTTACTTTCTGTTCCTCTGTTATTTAGGCTTCACTTGTTAGTTATGGAATTAGCTGATATACAAGGTCGGAATAGGGGAAGAAAACAGTGTGAATGTTCAGAACTGAGAGCAGACTTAGGAAATGGAATGATTCATACTTAGTTTCAGGCTGCAGTAACCCAATGGACTGAAAGACATTCTTTTCAATTTTAGAGGCCCTTCCTTTGAGTATGGAGGAAATGGTCATAAAGACCAGGGTGATCCAAAATTTAACCCCTACTGTTGTATGGGCTAGTCCCTCACCTCCCTATCCCTCCCCCTGCACAAACAATGCCTTTGCTGCATGATTCATTTAATTAGTGTGGCTATCAGTTCTTCAAGACCAGTTTTTGTTTTGAAGTAAACCTGAGAACAAGAGTGTTGCATTTCTAAAGCTTGTTTTATTTTGGATCTCTTAAGTACTTTGTACAGTGAGGACAGTCCAGATGTTTCACCTCATTGCCCTTTATATGTTGAGCAGGATCAATTTTAGTCCTGAACATTTTGGGCAATAACTTGGGAAATGAACACACCAAAAGAGAATGCAACCCATCCAATTGGAGTCACTCATCCTGCACATGTTGGCCCTGATTTGAACTTTCACCTAATGAGCATGGTGTTTGGGAGGAGTTATAATCATCTGAGGCCACACTGTTCCCATCCCTCTGGCTGGGTTCAGATGGCACTTGGAAAATTATTCAAAGGGGTCCTGATGATCAGATCAGCCTCCATATCTTGACGCTCACCAGTTTGGGGGTCTTGCACGCCATTCGTGCTGCTCCAGCATCCCCTGTTTTGTTTATCAATCAGAACCAGTAAATCAATAAACCATGCCTGAAACTCCACTTCATATTCTGTTAGACCCAACTATCACAGCAGATGTCACCACCTTTCAGTTAATTGGCAATCTGTGCAAGGTGATTAACTCCTCTTATGGATATGTACTCCCTTAGTATATGCAATATTTTCCTGTGAGCCACTGTTAAAAGATATGGCAAGATTGCATGCTTTGATACAGTCCTCTAAACATTCAGATCCTACATCGGTTCAGTGTATACACTCCATACAAATTCGGATTACTTTTAAAAAATAAATTTGAGATAAAATGGGCTATTTCCTCCAGTAGGTAAATATTTAATATCTGACATTTCTACAATGTGTAGATTGTTGGCTTGAATTCAGTCTTGGGGTTTGTATGACAAACTGCTTGAGCTTTGTTTTCATACTTTTGTAACATCACTTGAACTCCAAGGTGTGTACCCCTCACCTATTGATCAGCCTTTCTAGATTTTGCTTTCAAACAGAGACTGCTTACTGCTAGAATTGTGAGGCAGCCTCCCATCTAGGTTATAGGAAGCTTTCTGTACAAAACTGTCAAGTTTCCCCACCCCATCTCCTGTTTTAAAGCACAAGCAGTTGCGAAGAGTGACGCATGTACAGCAGGCAGTGCACAGATCTATGCCCTACCATGTTAAGAATTACGTAAGTGTTGGAGAGGAGACCCATGCACCCAATAAATTGTAATTAAGCACCCTAAGCCCATGGAGGTAAGTACTTTGTCCCTTCTAAACCGCAAATACCTATTCCTACACACTTCCTCTTCCCAACATCCTCACTGTGCTTAAATCGAGACTTGTTGCAACATTCCTATTCTCTCAGCAGGTCTGACAGCGTCTGTGGGGAGAAAATGGAGTTAACGTTTTAAATTGGTATGACTTCTTTGGAAGAGTCATATGGACTCCAAAAGTTAACTCTGTTGATTAACTCAGATGTTGCCAGACCTGCTGAGTGTTTCCAAATTTTCTGTTTGTTTCAGATTCGAACATCCACATTATTTTGCTTTAATTGCTGTTCTCTCCCTCCTTCCCAAGCCTTTAGAACTGTGGATCTCCTCACACCCTCAATCTTCCTTTTCCTTTTATCTTTATCAGCTTTTAAATTCCATTCTTGGTGTCAATCACTATTCCTGATTTCTCTTCCCTTTTTCCAACTCTTGGTAGTGTCTTATACCTTGGGTCTCAAACATTCACTTAATTTCTCTGTTTTAGAGAAAATGAAGAACCGATTGGCTCAGCAATTTTGTACTTGGCTGTTGAGATTATGAAGGCTATAGTAGTGGGCTGATTCATTCCGTATGCAGAATAGCCTGTAAGGAAATGTCAAACACTTTCACTTGCGTTTTTAACAGAATTCCCTGATCTACCCTGTTGAATTCACTGCTGATCCTCATAGGATAGTGATGCACAGAAGGAGGCCAGCCAGCCCATTATACCTGTGTCAGCACTTTGAAAAAGCTGTTTAATTAGTCCCACCATTCCTACTCTTTCCCCATAGTGTTGCAAGTTTTTCCTTTTTAATCTGTGACCAATGGTGTTCAGTAAGGTCTAATGCAGGGGGGAAAGTGTACAGTAAATGGCAGAACCTTCAGAAGCATTAACATAGAGGGATCTGGGCGTATAAATCCACAGTTCCCTGAAAATGGCAACACAAGTGGATAAGGTGGTCAAGAAGGCATATGGCATGCTTGCCTTCATCAGTTGAGACATAGAGTATAAAAGTTGGCAAGTCATGTTGCAGCTGTATCGAACTTTAGTTAGGCCACATTTGGAATATTGTGTACAGTTTAAGTTTTTATTCATGTCTCAAGTAGGCTTACATTAGCACTGCAATGAAATTACTGTGAAAATCCCCCCGTTGCCACACTCCGGTGCCTGCTTGGGTACACTGAGGGAGAATTCAGCATGGCCAATGCACCTAACCCACACGTCTTTCGGACTGTGGGAGGAAACCGGAGCACCCAGAGGAAACACACGCAGACACAGGGAGAACATGCAGACTCTGCACAGGCAGTGACCCAAGCTGGGAATTGAACCCAGGTCCCTGGCGCTGTAAGGCAGCAGTGCTAATCACTGTGCCACCCTATAGCCACCACACTACCAGAAGGATGTGGAGACTTTGGAGAGGGTACAGAAAAGGCTTACCAGGATGTTGCTTGGCTTGGAGGATATTAGCTACGAGGAGAGATTGAACAAACTTAGTTTGTTTTCACTTGAACATTGGAGGCTGAGGACGACCTGGTAGAAGTTTACAAAATTGAGGGATGTGGATAGAAAGGCTAATCTGAGTCTTTTTTCCAGAAATGTCAATTACTAGGGTACGTAGGTTTAAGGTTAAAAGGGGGAAAGTCTAAAGGAGATGAGAGGCAAGTTTTCTTTTTGCAGAGGGTGGTAATTACCTGGAATGCGCTGCCCGAGGAGGTGGTAGAAGCAAATACAATAGCAACGTTTAAGAGGCCCCTTTACAGATGCATGAATAGAGGGATATGGACCGTGTGGAGCCAAAAGGTCTTAGTTTGGAAAGGCGTCGTGCTGGTGCAGGCTAGGTAGGCTGAAGGGCCTGTTCTTGTGCTTTTTGTTTTAGAGATCCAATTCCCTTTGGAAAGTTACGATTGAATCAGCCTCCCCTGCTGTTTCAAGCACTGCATTTGAGATCATATCTCCCTGCAATTTTTCAAAAAAATCCTCTCCCTGGCTTTTTTTGCCTGCCTTAAATCAGTGTCCTCTGGCTACTGATCCTCTTCATGTAAACAGTTTCTCCCCATCTACTTGCAGACTTGGTTGAGGCTGTATATAGCTAAGGTCACTTTGGGCTATTTGGACAAAAGTGGCCTATTATTTTCTCTGCCAATTTTGCATTTTTTCTTGTCCACTCTTTGGGTTCTCTCCACTCCAGCATACTGAGTAGAAAATGAGCTGGCAATCTGTTCAAAGAGCTCTGCCAGTTTTGTTCTTAATCTGACTGCTGGGGCACACATCCATGACAGCAGCCTAATCTTTTTCTTCTCTGGTTGAGAGTGTCCCATTGTGGGGTAAGATGGTCACTCTTGCTGCATTTATATTGTGCCTTTACTGTAATAAAACATTTTCAAGTATTCACAGTAATATACAGTGTAGGGTACAGGCGTAGTAGTTACTGAACTAATAATCTAGAAACCTGGATGAAGATCTCAATAATAGTTCAAATCTCATTGTGGCAGCTAGGGAATTTAATTTGTTAATTAAATAAAAATCCATGTGATTCACTAATTCCCTTTAAGGAAGGAAATCTGCTGTCCTCACTCGGTCTGGCCTGTATGAGACTGCAGACCCACAGAAGTGTGGTTGACCATTAACTGCCCCCTGAACTGGTCTAGCAAGCCACCCTAGTTGTATTCAAGAAGCCAGCTCACTGCCACATTTCTTGAAAAATTGTGAATGGGCAATAAATGCTAACCTCACCAGCCAATGTCTGAATATATATTTTTCAAAAAGGGAACATTATTAAATACTGAACTTGAGTAGGAGCTAGTCAGATAGGTGACCAAGAATGTACTCAAAGAAATAGGTTTTAGAGGTCTTAATGGCAGAGATGTTTAGGGAAGGAATTCCAGAGCTTGGGGCCTAGGTGGTATGACTACCAATGATGAAAATTAGATGTGCTCAAAAAGCCAGATTTGGTTTTTAAAGCGGGAATCCTTAATCTTATGAAACTAATCACAGTAACTGATGAGAGAGAGAGAGAGAGAGACACAGAGACTAGCCTACTGCTGCTTATAAATATTCACAAGCTGAATTAATATGCACGGTGATGCTGACCCCAAAAGATCTTGTTATTATTCCAACATTTGTAGTATCGTCCAAAAATGACTCTTGAGAAATGTGCCACAATTTGCTACAGTCTAACTTATTTACATATTCCTTCTATCTTTGGAGTTTAATGAAACTGCTTGTTTCTCAACGCAACTGTTTGTAATTGATTGCAACATCTGTCAACTCTCTTTCTGTCCATTTCCAGCCACTACACTGATCAGCATATTCATGAGCTGTTTTGCAGGTCAGCATCATGGTATGCATATTAAAGAGAAATACTCATGAATATTGATGAGCCTAAGAAGAACACTACAGTTCAACAGTGAATCCTATCTCAAATACTTAGAATATTTTTTAAAGTGCTAGTCATGGTGTTCCCATGGATGTGATCCCCTTATGGACTTCCTGTCCACCTGAGTATGTGATAGTGTGACCACAGCACAAGGTGAGGTCAACATTTGATCAGATGACTTCATTGATGGGTAAATAATTAGATTGCAACAACCTGCTAGAAATTCTTAGATAGGGATGTGACTTTGGTCAATGCTCTTTTAAACTTGCCTCTTTCTTCTTATCTCCAACTATCTTGTCTTACATATTTTATCCCCCCTGCATCTTCATGCTGAAATGAAGACTCATCAAAGTAGTACTTGGTATTTTCCTGGGGTTAGTTAGTAAAAGGTCCACTGCTTTCCTTGATCTATATTAATGACTTAGACTTTGGTGTACATGGCACAATTTCAAAATTTGGAAGTATAGTAAATTGAGGAGGATGGTGATAGAGGGCATAGACTGTTGGAATGTGTAGACAGGTGGTTGATGAAGTGATACATTCTGGAAAAAAGAATGAGAAAAGGCATAAACTAAAAGGTACAATTCCAACAGGTGTAGGAACAGAGACACCTAGGGAATATGTGCACCTGTTTTTGGAAGGTGGCAGGGCAGGTTGAGAAAGTGACAAGATTGATCATAATTTTCAGTGTACTTAGCTCAATCAGGATCGTCTAGCAAGTGTTACCCAATCACAATCCCGTTGGGCTGTTCCCGTCAGCTGTTTGCAGCAGGCAAAGTACAGATTACCCAACCAACCTGTGCTTGCAAAACTCAAAACATAGCATCTAAGATTATCAGTCAGGCTCACAATGTACTTGCACCTTATGCAAGCTAGAAGCTACATATGTTCACACACAGGCCTGCCCTTTGCAGACAGAAGGACTATGTTAATGTATTGTGTCTTTACAGCTAACAGCTATTCCTTGGTTCATTCCCCATGGCAATACCTCTGCAGGAGTTCACATGCCAACCAGTCAGTACTCTTATGCAGTATAAATTGTTGTTCCTTTACAATTGGAATTCTTGTGAACTGTCCTGATGAGTACAAGATGAAACATTTTGACAGTATGTCTTTTTTCAGCACCACTCCCAAGCGGCTATGAAAAGACTTGCATTTATAGTACTCCTTTCACAACCATCAGACATCTCAAAGCACTTTATAGTCAATGAAGTATCTTTTGAAGTGCAGTCACTGTTGTACTGCAGGGAAGAGTTTAATCTTGAACTGCTTTTATGCATTGTGCTACTGAAAAGCAATTAACAGCAGAAGGACAAATTGATAAAGCTGCAATAATAGTCTATGGGTTCCTATGTTTTAGAAACAGTACAGAGTAAAAAAGCAGAGGAAATAAATGTTGAACTTGTACCAGTCATCAGTTAGACTGTAATTCCAGTCTGAGTTCCAATTGACTGAGATTTGGCTCAAATTCTCATCAGCCTATCATATTGCCCCCATTTGGTTTAATGAACAGGAAAATTTTGATTGGTAAGTCAGGAAAGAATCCTTAGTACTGACTGGTGCAGAGAGGAGGGAGCTTTCTGCTGACCTGAACTGTTTAATGTCCTTGCTGTCTGCTAGAACTGAAAACATGCTCCATTCTCAGTGCTGAGATCACTCTTGGATTAAGTCACCCCTAACCAAAACTTAAGTGACTTCAGTCTGGAAAACTCCATCTGATTCCCAAGTTCAACAGCTTTTTGTGGGAGAAAGTTCTAAATGTCTCTCTCCCTAATGTGAAGAAGTGCTTCCTGACCTCTCGCATGAATGGCCTGACTCGATCATAGAATTCGTACAGTGCAGAAAGAGGCCCTTCAGCCCATTGTGTCTGCACTGGCAACAGTCCCTCCCAGGCCCTATTTCTGTAACCTCGCGTATTTGCCCTGACACTAAGGTGCAATTTAGCATGGCCAATTAACCTAACCAGCACATCTTTGGAGATATTAAGACAATGTCCCCTTGTTCTGTGCACCCCCCCCCCCACTCTCCCCTGAAAATGTTTCTCTCAATCCTATCAACTCCTTTTATTATTTTTAACATCTCAATTACATCACACTCAATTTTCTATACTCGAGGGAATACAAACTTACTCTATGCAACCTGTCCTCATCATTTAACTCTTATGCCGAGTATAATTATGGCAAGTCTGTGCTGCACCCTCTGCAAGGATAATATATCCTTCCTGAGGTGTGGTGCCAAGAACTGAACACAATTACTTCAGATATTGTTTGATATATGCAACTGAAACATTGCCTCCTTCCTGTTCTATTCCTTCCTCCTTGAGGTAAAGGCTATGATAGGGGATGATCACAATCCTGTCCCCATAGAGTGTACCAACTTAAAGTCAAAGAAGCTAAAAGGTTTCCGGGCCAAAGACTCTTGTTTGGTACTACTAGTGAGATTCCCAGTATTTTGCATGCAATGGTAAAGGGAAAATACAAATACTGGAAGTCTGAAATAAAACCACAATGCTGGAAATGCACAGCAGGTCAGGTGGATTCTGTAGTGAGAAGGGATAGATTAATGTTTGGGGTGAAATTCGTCATTGGAACTATTCTGTGTCTTGCCCAAACTTTCTCTGCCTTTCCAGCATTCCTTGGTTTTACCTTTTCAGGTGCATGAATTCTGCTATGAATACAAATGGAAAAGAAATTCTCTCCAGGGCCCTCTTCATCGATCTACAGCTCACTGAAGTCTTCATTTTAAACATTTTTGAGGAAGAATTTGTAAACTTGAGCATCCCTGCTTCATATTTTGACATTGTTTTCGTTTTAAAGAGCCTCGCTGTTTAAAAAAAAATCAAACTGCTGTAGAGAATCATTATAAACATCAACACCCGTTTGAACTTTCTCTACTTCTGTTAGTTTTTAACTTATTTTTGTTTAAACAGTGAGGTTTGATGACATCACAGACTCTCTTTTGGATGGTTACTGATTTGAAGATTGTGTGGAAACAAAATTTAGGTCAGTTGATATTGTTTACCTAGGTGCTTCGCCTTCACCTTTGAATATGTTAATTTATTTTACACATCATGTTGGCCTTAGTAACTCCTCCAAAACAATTTGCGCTGATATTGCCACCATCAGTCACTGGGACGGGGGTGGAGGAGGGGGGGGGGGGGGGGGGGGAGAGAAAACAGAAATCTGGAATCAAAGTTAATTCTAGTTATTAACCGGTTGGGTTTTAAAATAAAATGTTTCCTGATGATGAGACTCCACCTTGAGGCCCAGTTTTTTTTTTTCTTTCTCTGCTATTGCACAGTACATGGCGTAAATTTGACATAACATTCAAGATCAATGAACGTTCCAGGTCCCAATGGCAGGGGAAAGGAAGTTTGGTTGATTCTATTTTTTAAGAGCAGCCACACCGATCGACCACCATGCCTGGAATTTGCCCGTTGATGATCTGTTGCTTGTCATTGAAGTAAAGCATGTTGATGGGTGACATTTTGGTTGGTGTACAGCAGGGGCCTGCTGAGCCCCGTGCATTGGCATGGTGCACCAAGTGGGTATGTGGGTATTTCTGCATGAACATGTATTCGCATTGGCCGGAACAGTAGTTGGCTTTGTATCGCTTGGGAGCAATAATCCAGTCCCAGCCAAAGGCTTCAAAATCAACTGTTAACGGGTAGCGGCAGCAGCGTGACTCTGTGGAGTGCTCATCACAGTCTAGCCCCAAGTTTCGTCGGGTACGTTTGTTGGTTTCTGCCACTTTGACTTCCAGGAATGGTTGCTGTTAAAGAAAAAAGAAATTTTTTATTGGTGTTTATTGATGACCCTTCCCAATGCCCCCATAATTCTAAATCTGCTCTGCTGCAGTGGGACAAAAGAGCAAAATATAAATTCCAATACAAAATGCTTCAATTTTCTCCTCTGTTAGTTGCACTATTCTTTCCACGTGCAGTGCAGGAAACGAACATTGTTAAAATTTCAATACTCTTAACGGCCATTTCAAATACACAGTTAGGTTTAGGAGAGTAACAATCATTTTTAATAGATTGCCAATATTCACAAACTCAGCAGTTGCGATAAACGTTGAAATTTGCGTACTCCTCGCTGCCATCTTAAATGCATTGTTAAAATTCACATTCCTAGAAGTCAGTTTAAATACAAATAGCAATTGGAATGTACAAAGCAAGTTGCTGCAGATTTGAAGCCAAAATAGAAATGCGCAGCAGGTCAGTCAGCGGGGAGGACTGTCGACCTTGTTTCCATGCCGCCCCTTAGAACAGAATATCGTGAATGTGCAGTTCGATTTTATTTGATCCTAGCAATTGTTGTTAAAATTCACATTTCTATTGACATTTTGTGCGCTTTAGTATGATTTATTATTGTCACATGTATTAACATAGTGAAAAGTATTGTTTCTTGCGCGCTATACAGACAAAGCATACCGTTCATAGAGAAGGAAAGGAGAGAGTGCAGAATGTAGTGTTACAGTCATAGCTAGGGTGTAGAGAAAGATCAATTCAATGCAAGGTAAGTCCATTCAAAAGTCTGACGGCAGCAGGGAAGATGCTGTTCTTGAGTTGGTTGGTACGTGATCTCAGACTTTTGTATCTTTTTCCTGAAGGTGGAAGAGAGAATGTCCGGGGTGCGTGGGGTCCTTAATTATGCTGGCTGTTTTGCCGAGGCAGTGGGAAGTGTAGACTGAGCCAATGGATGGGAGGCTGGTTTGCGTGATGGATTGGGCTACATTCACAACCTTTTGTAGTTTCTTGCGGTCTTGGGCAGAGCAGGAGCCCCATACCAAGCTGTGATACAACCAGAAAGAATGCTTTCTATGGTGCATCTGTAAAAGGTGGTGAGAATTGTAGCTGACATGCCAAATTTCCTTAGTCTTCTGAGAAAGTAGAGGCATTGGTGGGGCTTTCTTAACTATAGTGCCGGCATGGGGGGACCAGGACAGGTTGTATAATTCACATAGCCCAGCAGCCATTTTAAATGCATTACTGAAATTCGCATGTGCTTAATGGAAATTTTTAATTTATTTGAACTCATATCCTCGTACATCCAACAGTCGGATTCAATATGTTGTTATACAGCTCGTAGCCATTTAAGATATAATGTTAAAAATATGATCAGTACTTACCATCTCAGGCTGGGACGAATGCAGCTCTCAGCCTGCCTGATGTTGAAACTTCAATTTGATTTTCCCATTCTGTTTTCATGCTAAATGACTAAAGTAAATTGTAGTGGTGCACCTAGCTGGATTCCCACTGGTGTACCTCCTATGAGTATTTGCATTTGCTCTCCATGTAGATTAATGAATAGGACTATCAGGTAAGACCAGGTTTGCAAAATGGTATGGGCGAACTGTAAATATTGTCATTCACTTAGATGAGCTAAGTTAGGTGCGACAAGTCAATATTAGGCACATGGAGACATCAAGTATCAACATTGATGTAATGTAAAAAAACGCAGCAACCAATTTGCGCACAGCAAGGTCCCACAAACAGTTGTGATAAATGGCCAGGTCACCTTTTTTAGTGATGTTGGATTTATTCAGGAAGCCATCATGAGAGCTCATTTTAAACCTCCTGCTATGTTGCCACAACCTTAGAATGGTGCTTTCCTATTGCATCATATGTGACGATTCCATTTCCTATGACAATCATCATTGTAGCCTGACAAAGTGAGATTGCTAAATGCAGATGTTTTCTGCAGTTAACATTTTATTTGAAATTGGCAGGAATCATTTTTCCCTTTGCACTACTCAGTTCAAGAAAAGGTGTAACATTTGAAACCACTCGTATCCTGAGATATCTGCATCCCTCCCCCACAGAACTGTGGGCGTATTTCCATCACATGGACAGCAGCAGTTCAAGAAGGCAGCTCACCACCACTTTTTTTCTCAAGGGAAATTGGGGATGGGCAATAAATGCTGGCCTTGTATTTATCCCATGAAGGGACAAAAAAAATGCCTGTGAAGGTCTGTTCATGCCGCCCTAGCTCAGTGGGGTAATTAAAATGATCTGGTAGGAATTAACCAAACCACGGTTTGGTTAATTCAACAGTGGAGCAACTAAACTCTTTGGCAGAGTGTCTGTTCAAAATAAATTCCGCTGTTGCCACATTGTTCCAGGAGCTTGAGGCTTGAACTGTGCTACACTCACCAGCACTTAAATCAGCTGATTTTCCTCTAGAATACTTCAAACAGACATTACAACAGTAAACTATTAAAAGCTCAGTATGCTGTTCAGCCTCTCCCTCTTCAATCTCCTTTTCAGGAACTATATTCCAGTTCCTGACTATATTGCACGAATATTTCTTACCTCCTATCCCCTCTGGTTCTTTTGCCAATTATCTTACTTTTGTGTCCGTTGGTGGCACGGTGGTTAGCATTGCTGCCTCTCAGCACCAGGTACCTGGGTTCAATTCGGACCTTGGGTGACTCTGTGTGGAGTCTGCACGTTCTCCCCGTGTCTGCGTGGGTTTCCTCCGGGTGCTCCGGTTTCCTCCCACACTCCAAAGATGTGCAGGTTAAGTTGATTGGCCATGCTAAATTGCCCCTTAGTCTCCAGGGTAAATAGTGGGGTTATAGGGATAGAGCCTGGGTGGGATTGTTGTCGGTGCAGTCTCAACAGGCCGAATGGCCTCTTTCTGCACTGCAGTTATTCTATAGTTACCAACCCTTCTACAACAAAAAACATTCTTTTATTTTGGCATTGATGATCAGGAAGATGCTGGCGCCTTCAGTCACCAATCACATACTCTTATTTGTGTGTGATGCTGTTGAAACTTGATAAACCTGTATCTCCTTGATACAGAGGACTTAAAGTGAACAGTACTCACCAGTCCCTTCTCTCCATTTCCTGGAGATGTGACAGCCAGGTCGTTGCCATTCATATCAAAGGCGTTGATCTCAATGCCCCAGTTGGTGTGAGGTTGCTTGAACCAGTTCTGCAGCACGTGCTTAAAGTCGATACTTTGCCAGCGCCCATTGCGGGAGTTCAAGTCTATTTTTAAGGATCGGATCCGCGAGTGCCTGCTGCCCTTCTCCGTCACAGGTTTCAGCCTGAGGATCTGCAGATACACGGTGGAGGTGTGTAGAACTGGACGCAGGTAAACCCACAGGTGAGCTCGCACCACATTTGTAAATGTTATTTTGGGGCTAAATTTAAAAAAGCAACATTTTGGGCTCCCATCCACTTGGACACAGGGTTCAGCTACAAAAAGAAAATCAAAGAAGTAATCATAGCTAACTAATACATATCTTATTGGCTATTACTCAGATCCAAGCATAGAATTTTACGCAGTTTTATTATGTAAAGGAGAGCACTCCTCAGCTTAAAGAAAATGCCATCTTCAGTAGAAGTATCAGGAAACAAGCTGATTGCAAGGATTTCATCCTACCTAAAATACAGCATTACATTC
Organism: Mustelus asterias; assembly: GCF_964213995.1. NCBI lineage: Eukaryota > Metazoa > Chordata > Chondrichthyes > Carcharhiniformes > Triakidae > Mustelus > Mustelus asterias. The sequence continues at coordinate 812,485 of NC_135834.1, read as the reverse complement.
AAGGCAAAGAAAGCAATTGTTATACATTTGTTTCCTTGTGAACTTGTGGAATACAGTCAGAAAATTGAATTTCCAAAGTTTAAAATTAAAACCGTTCCTTCTGCTGCTGTGTATTATGGTAGGCTAGTTTGGTTGCTGCTTCTGTGCTTGATGGTAGAAAGTTTGCTCATAGATCAAATAGATACTTGTATGAAAAGTGGATTCAATAATTTGTGATCCACGGTGGCATGGAAAGATGTACAGTACAGAATGACAATTCATTAGGGTTATTCTGGGTGGCCTGATTTTATAAAACCCATCTGGAGAAATGCAAGTGAAATACAAAATGATTGGCGTGACATTGTAAGGTAGCTTCAGTATGAGTCACAAAATATTCCAGTTTTTCTGCAATACCTGTTAGTGACAACAGTACAATATATGCACTGTCCAGCAATATGACTGGCTTGTATTAGCTGATCAGCCTCATTTATGGAGACATTAATCGGAGATGCACAGCTTTTCCACATTGCTCTAAAGAGTTCACATCAAGATAGTTTTGGGCTCAGGTTCCATGCCTGCCGTGGAGCTAAGCCACACAGACCAGGAAGGTCCTAAATTTTGATCCCTGGTCTATGTTGAGTTAACTTATCTCAGCCAGGTTCACGGTAGTGTAAGTGTGATCCTTAACCATTGTACTGACGTGCTACAGAGTTCGGTTCCTGCTCCTGACTCTAGTGAGTCCCAGTGGAAAACACATGCATAGATGTATCTAAAAGTAGGTTCCATGATGTCCTCCATGTATAAATTTGTTAACACTCACTGGTTATGCACATGGACAATAACCTCTTGGCAAGTTATCAAAGAATTTTTGGTGCACCAGGAAGCCCCCAACTAAGAGTTGCACCTTCAGGAGGGAAGAGAAAAGGTGAGAGTAGGAAATTGTTCCCCATCAAGTCCCATTACGTAGAGCTTGTGAAGCAGGACAAGCCTTGTTTCCTTATGTTCAATGTCTCATTCTGCAATCAGATTATTGCTGAGTTCCACCTAAAGACAAGTTCAGATTCTAACATTGACACTGACATAATCGCAAAAGGATATTCTATCTTGATTTTTTTTATAAAAGGGAAAAACCAGGTAATTACAGGCCAGTGAGTCTTAACATCAGTGGTAGGGAAGTTAGTGGAAAAAATCCTGAGGGACAAAATTAATCTTCACTTGGAGAGGCAAGGATTAACCAAGGATAGTCAGCATGGCTTTGTCAAGGGGAGATCATGTTTAACAAATTTGATTGATTATTTTGAGGTTGCCAGGTGTGTAGATGAGGGCAGTGCAGTTGATGTAATCTACATGGGCTTCAGCAAGGCTTTTGATAAACGGTAAGATAAGTGCCAGTGGGATCTGAGGCAATTTGGATCCAAAATTGGCTTAGTGGCAGGAGGCAGAGGGTAATAGCCGAAGGTTGTTTTTGTGACTGGAAGAATGGTGTACCCAGGGATCGTTGCTGGGTCCCTTGTTTGTAATGTACATTAATGATCTAGATGTGAATGTGGGGGCGATATGATCAGTAAGTGTGTAGATGACAAGAAAATTGGTGGTGTGGTAAATAGTGAGGAGGAAAGCCTTCGATTACAGGACAATGTAGACGGGCTGGTCAGATGGGCAGAACAGTGGCAAATGGCATTTAACCCTGAAATGTGTGAGGTGATGCATTTTGGGAGAATTAACAAAGCGAGGGAGTATACAATGAATGGTAGGATGCTAGGAAGTACAAAGGGCCAGAGGCACTTTGGGGTGTATGTCTAAAGATCTCAAGGCAGCAGGACAGGTAGCTAAGGTGGTTAAGAAGACATATGGATACTTTATTAGCTGAGGCATAGATTATAAGTAAGAAGTTTATCAACGCCAGGTTAAAGTCCAACAGTTTTATTTGGTAGCAAAAGCCACACAAGCTTTCGGAGCTCCAAGCCCCTTCTTCAGGTGAATGGGAATTCTATTCACAAACATAATATGTGAACAGAATTCCCACTCGCCTGAAGAAGGGGCTTGGAGCTCCGAAAGCTTGTGTGGCTTTTGCTACCAAATAAACCTGTTGGACTTTAACCTGGTGTTGTTAAACTTCTTACTGTGTTTACCCCAGTCCAACGCCGGCATCTCCACATCATAGATTATAAGAGCAGGGAGGTTATGATGGAGGTGTATATGCTTGTAAGGCCACAGCTAGAGTACTGTAGGAAGGAAGTGATTGCACTGGCGAGGGTGCAGAGGAGATTCACCAGGATGCTGCCTGGGCTGAAGCATTTCAGCTATGAAAAGAGGCTGAATAGAGTGGGATCATTTTCCTTCAAGCAAAGAAGGCTGAGGGGGGGGACCTCGAGGTGTGAAAAATTATAACGAGCATACATAGGGTAGCTGGGAAGAAACTTTCCCCATAGTAGCAGCGTCCATAATCGGGGGTGCAGATTTAAGGTAAGGAGCGAGAAATGTAGAGAGGATTTGAGGAGAAACCTTTTCACCCAGAGGGTGGTGGGAATCTGGAACTCTCTGCCTGAAAGGGTGGTTGAGGCAGGAACTGTCTCAACATTTAAGAAGCATTTAGATGAGCACTTGAAATGCCATAGCACACAAGGCTACGGACCAAGTGCTGGAAATGGGATTGGAATAGATAGGTGTTTGACAACAGCTGGCACAGGCAATGGGCTGAATGGTCTCTATGTGCTGTATTGTAACGAACTATTCTGATGGCTTTTTGCTGAGCCAGTCAAACAAAATTATGGTCAACCCTTGATCAGAAAGCATCCCACTCATTTCTATCATTTCAATATAATCTCCAACTCGGTGTAAGCAATGCCACAAATGAGCAAGCCATATGCATATGAGTAGAAATATTGTCTGGCTGCACTTCCAGTCAACTTTTTCCATTAATAAGTTCCCATGTCTCAACTTATAAAAAGAGACCAAAACTGGATATATTACTGGAGATGCTGTCTAGCCAAGACTGCAATCGTTGCAAGAGTTCTTTACTCCTGATCTCTCATCCTCTATAATAAAGGCCAAAGTACCATTTGCCTCCCTGGTTGCTTGTTGCACCTGCATGTTGGCTTTCAGTAACTTATGAACAAAAGCACCCAGGACCCTTTGTTCATCAACACTTCCCAATCTCTCTCCATTTAAGAAATTCTCTGCATTTGTTTTCCTACCAAGTGGCTAACTTCACATTTTTCCACATTATATTCCATCTGTCATGCTCTTGCCCATCTGCTTAGCCTGTCTAAATCTCCTTGAAGCCTCTTTGAATCCTCCTCACAACTCACATTCCTAACTCTTTTTGTGTCATCAGCAAACTTGGAAATATATATTTTGTCCACAGTCAAATCATTGTGAATAGCTGGGGCTCAAGCTCTGATTCTTGTGGTGCCCCATTAGTCACAGCCTGCCAACCTGAGAATGACTCGTTCATTCCTAGTCTGTTTTGTGTTTGTTAACCAATTCATAACCCATGCCAGTATATTATCCCCAATTCCAAGTGCTCTAATTTTTCTTACTAATCTCTTGTGTGGGTCCTTATCAAAAGCCTTCTGAAAACTCATGTCACATCCACTGGTTCCCCTTAACCTATCCAGCTAGCAACATCCTCAAAACACTCCACCAGATTTGTCAAACATGATTTCCCTTTCATAAATCTATGTTGCCTATGTCCAATCCTACCATTATTTTCTAAGTGTTCAGTTATCACATGCTTTATAATAGATTCCAGCATTTCCCCTACTATTGAGGTCAGGCGAACAGGTCTGTAGTTCCCTGTTTTCTCTCCCCATCTTAAATAGTGGTTTGCATTTGCTACCTTCCAATCAACAGGCACTGTTCCAGAATCTGCAGAATTTTGAAATGATCACCAAAGCATCCATATCTCTGCAGCCACCTCTTTCAACACTGGGATGTAGATCATCAGGTCCAGGGGATTTATCAAACTTCAGTTTCATTAATTTCTCCACTACTTTTTTTACTAATACTTATTTTTTCAGATCCTAAACCTTGCTAATCCCTTAGTTCCCTAGTTTTCCTGTGAGGTATTTTGCATTTTCTGTTAAGACACATTATTTGTTTAGTTTGTCTGCCATTTCCTTATTCCCCATTATAATTTTCTTTCTGCCTGTAATGGGCCCACATTTGTCTTTGCTAATCTTTTCCTTTTAACATACTTTTAAAACTTTTACAACTCTTTGTTTCTCATTGTTTAATTTCTTATATTTTCTCTATCAGCTTCTTGGTCCACCTTTGCTGAATTCTAAAATGCTCCCAATCCTTAGGCTTACTACTTTTTTTGGCAATTTTAAACAGTGTTTGAATTACCTCCTCCTTCACCATGTCTTGGTTAGCATCTTCTTTCTTGGTAAAGACAGATGCAAAGTATTCATTTAATATCTTAGCTATGCCCTCTGCCTCCATGTGTAAATTTCCTTTTCAGTCCCTATACAGTCCCACTCCTTTTACCACCTATTTCTATTTTTATGTCTAGAAGACATTTGGATTCCCCATTATATTAGCTGCTAGTCTCTTCAATATTTGCTTTTTCAGTTCCTCGCTGAACATTCAATATTCAGCCTGGTTCTCAGTTGCATTATCAACCTGACACCTGTTAATCACTATCTCTCTTGTCATCCAGGGAGCTCTGGATGTGTTTGTCCTGCCTTTCCACTTGATGGGAATATTCCTCGTCTATGTCTGAATTATCTCTTCTCTAAAGGCAGCCCATTGTTCAGATGCCTTTTTGTCTGCCAACCTTTGATTTTGGTTAATCTGGGCCAGATTCATTCTTACTCCATTGAAGTTGGTTTTCTCCCAGTTAATTGCCATTACTCTGGATTGTTCTTTTTCCTTTTCCACAGCCAACCTAAACCTTATCATTGATCATTGTCACCTAATATTTCTCCTACTGATATTTGATCCACTTGGCCCACCTCATTCCGAAGAACCAGGTCTAGCAGTGCCTTCCCTCTTGCTGGACTGAAAACATACTGCTGTAGAAAGTTTCCTGCACACTCTAGGAACTCTTGCCCCTCTCTGCCCTTTATACTATTACTGTTCCAGTTTATGTTTGGATAATTAAAGATTATAACTATTCTATAATTCTTGTACCTCTGTAATTTACTTGCAAATGTGTTCCTCTACATCCATCCCTTTCATTGGTGGCCTGCAGACCACACCAAGCAATGTAATTGCATCTTTCTTGTTCCTTAGCTTGAGCCAAATAGATTCTGTCTTTGACCCCCTCTAGGACGTTCTCTCTGTCCAGCACTGCAATTTTCTCCTTAATCAATGTGCTTTCCTTCCTTTCCTGAACACCTTGTATCCAGGGATATGTAATATCCAGTCCTGCCCTTCTCTGTTATCACCACAATATCATATTTCCACATGGCAGTCTGTGCCTATAACACTAATCTTAATTTCCATGCATTCACATACATGCACAAAAACCCCAATTTAGACTTTATTACTTTCTCCCATGCTCTGAACCCAACTAATAACTTAGTTTTTCAACTTAATCTGCTCCTATCTAATATGAAATTATTCCCTTCTCTAGTAATACCAATATTCTAACTTTATCCACCTTATTCAATGATCTTCCCTCCATCATAAGATTAGAAGTGGGGATGTTCGCTGATTGTTGCACAGTACTCAGTACCGGTCAAGAATGCTTAGGTACTGAAGAAGTCTGTGTCCAGATGCAGCAAGACCTGGACAACATTGAAGCTTGGGCTGTGAAGTAACAAGTAACATTCGAGCCCCATAAGTGCTAGGAAATAACCATCTCCAACAAAAGAGGGAATCTAACATCTCCCCTTGTCATTCAATGGCATTACCATTGCTGATTCCCCACCAACAACATCCCAGGGGTTACTTAATTGGACCAACTATGTAAATACGGTAGCTACAAGAGCAGGTCAGAGGCTGGGAAGTCTATGGTAACTCAACCTTCTGACTTGCTAAGGACTGTCTATCATCTACAAGGCACAAGTCAGGAGCAGAATACTCTCAACTTGCCTGGATGAGTGCAGTACCAGCAGCATTCCAAGAAGCTGAATACCATCCCAGGCCAAAGCACATCACTTGATTCACACTCCATCCACCGCTTTAAACGTTCACTCTCTTCACTACTGACGTACAGTGGCAGCAGTGTACTGTGAACAAGATACACTACAGCAACTCACCGAGGCTCCTTTGACACACCTTGCAAATCAGTGACTTCCAACACCTAGATGGATAAGGGCAGCAGACTCATAGAAACACCATCACCATCTGCAAGTTCCTTCCAAGTTGTACACTATCTTGACTTGGAAATATATTGCCATTCCTTCACTGTTACTGGGTCAAAATCCTGGAACTCATTTTCCAGCAGCAGTGTAGGTGACCTACACCAGATGGACTCCAGCAGTTCAACAAGGTGGTTCACCACCATCTTGTCGAGGACAATTAAGGGTGGCCAACAGATGCTGGGCACGGGTGAAAGTTTATTAGAGAGTAGGCAAGACTTTGGGGTTGAGGTTACAATCTGATCAGCTTTGGAGCAGTGGCCTCCTCAATTGTTATGTTCAAAAGAAAAAAATACAACCTCCCACCAATGGTGGTGCTATAGCATCTCTTAGCTTCTCAACCTGCAGAGAAACCCCTATCCTTCAACAAACTACCTCTCTACTTCCCAAAGATGTACGTAACTGTAAAGATAACGATATAGGATAAAAGTGATATACTGAAGAAGTGTATGACTTTAAAATGGGGATTGAATGATCGGTATGCTCTGTTCCAATGGCACTCTGCCCTTTAGCCCCACTTCATCTGACATTTCGTTTCAACTCCCTCGGGATAATTTTAACTTTGGTGATGTTGTGAAATGGGCAATTTGAAATTGGACACTGATTATAGACTCCACCCAATTTCCCTTTGGAAATGAGATGAGGTGCATAATGTGGCTAATTCAATATCACACATTTTCCATTACTTAATGTTAATGCCATTAGTGCAAAATCTAGAAAGGCAATGTGATCACTTGGCTTTTAAAAAAGTCTCGGTTCTGGATTCACAGCCTTCTGAATCAGAACCATAAAATTTCACGTTTGTAGGTATCATCGAGTGGGATACTGTAGGGTCTAGGATTCTGCAACAAGGAGTCTGTTTAGTGCCCAGTATTAAATTTAACAAGTCAAAGTGGAGGAAGAGTTTATTACTGTATGGTCATCTAACTATAGATAGCATTTTCAGGCTTTGGAAATATAGGGGGGATGTGGGTTGAATCCTCTGTCACAATTAGTGAGTGGGTTGCCTAAGCTACCGGCAGAATCATGAACAAAATACTATACATTTGCTGAAAGCTGCTGAGTAACTGTTTGTAATTTGACAGCCAACTCTCTAGAGACAATTCTTATTTCCCACTTTGAGTAATGTGAAATAAAAATGTCCTAGTGGTTAATGAGTTTGCTCTTGCATCCAAAAGCACTTCACTGGCCGTAAAGTGCTTTGAGATGTCCGGTGGTTGTGAAAACACTGAGTGTACATACAACACACAGACTGCAGCAGTTCAAGGAGACAGCTCGCCACCACCACCACCTTCTCCAGGGCAATTAGGGATGGGAAATAAATGCTGCCGAGCCAGCGACACCCACATCCCCTGAAAGAATAAAAAATAATACAAGTCTTCCTTTCTTGATCTGAATTCCAAGTGATTTGATTTTGCTAAATTCATATTTAGATAATCCCTCTGCAGGTGCTTTCTGGAGATAACGAGATTTTAGACCAGAAATGCACGTTAAAAATAACTTTGTTCCTTTGTTTTTGTTACCTCAGAATTATTTTTTACAACGACAGGACATGTGTTACTCACTTTCTCAATATTGTTTGTAATGTCTTTTTCAATGTGGGACAGAAATAAACAGGAGAGGACCCGAGAAACAGCGACCCACAAAGCGAAGGGGCAGGGACTGAGGGAATGGCAGGCATGGGAGGAACGTGGTAACTCTGGGAGCAGTGCCCAAGAGGCTGAAGGTGAAAAGAAACTTAGAGCAAAAATAATAAAGGAAATTGAGAATGCGGAGTAGAACAGGGCCAAGCTCGACACAAGAAACTTGTCTGCGTGATCGGGTAGAGAGAGGTGAATTTCAGGAACTCGGTATCTCTCAATTTTGAATTTCTTCCCCATTATTCTGTTGCGATTTAGTGTTTTGTTGTGCTGTTTAGACCATGGGTTTCATGGCAGCAGCTGCCGCTTAACCTGTCCAGTAACATGCTGAGTGAGGGTGACTGTTCTAATTTCCCCACAATAGCCTGGCTGGTGGTTTCATGATGTGGAGATGCCGGTGTTGGACTGGGGTAAACACAGTAAGAAGTTTAACAACACCAGGTTAACCTGGTGTTGTTAAACTTCTTACTGGTGGTTTCATGGCATTAATTGGCAGATTGGAGGCAATGTATGCCCACTTTTGTGCTATGGATAAAGGTCCACCATGACCTAGGTTGAGACTTCCCCTGTTGTGAAGAACCTTGCAGCCAGTGGAGAGAAAAGACTTTTAACCATCAGTCCAATCCAGTTCAGAGTAAGAGGAGCACAAGAAATAGGAGCAGGAGTAGACCACATGGTCCATCAAACCTGTACCCTCAATTTAATACGATCTTGGCTGATCTTGGGCTTCAACTCCATTTTCTTGCTTGCACCCCATATCCCTGAATTCCCCAAGATACCAAAAATCTATCTATCCCAGCCTTAAATGTGTTCAATGATGGAGCATCCACAGCCTCTGGGGTAGATAATTTCAAAGATTCACAACCCTTTGAGTGCAGCAAGTTCTCATCATTACAGTCCTAAAGCTATAACTTTATATATAACTATAACTCCGGTGGTTAGGGGCTGTAAAAGACTGGGCCTTGTGATTGGGGACTCCACAATTAAGGGGACAGATAGGAGGGTCGGAACTAAAGGTAGGGACTCAGGGTTGGTGTGTTGCCTACCAGGGGCTGGGGTCCGGGATGTGTCTGACAGGGTATTCAGGACTCTTAGGGGGGAGGGAGATAAACCACAAGTTATTGTACATGTGGGGACACACGACATAGGGAGGATAGGGGAAGGGGATATTAGGCAGGGATTTATGGAGTTGGGGTGGAAACTAAAGGCCAAGACTGACAGAGTGGTTATCTCTGGACTCTTGCCTGTACCACGGGATAGTTTAGAGAGGAATAGGGAGAGGGAAGGTTTGAATTCATGGCTGAGGGGATGGTGCAGGAGGGAGGGGTTCAGGTACTTAAGCAATTGGGGCTCGTACTGGGGAAGGTGTGACCTCTATGAGAAGGATGGTCTACACCTTAATCAGAAGGGGACCAATATCCTGGGGGGTAAATTTGCTAAGGCCATGCAGGGAGGTTTAAACTGATTCGGGGGGGGGGAGGGATCCTGAGTAGTGGGGCTGAAAGTGAGGGATGCATGGATGGGGACTGCAATGCACGGCATTGCAGAGGTGGGGTGGAGCAGGGTTTGAAATGTGTATACTTCAATGCCAGGAGTATTCGCAATAAAGTGGGTGAACTTGCAGCGTGGATCAGTACCTGGGACTTCGATGTTGTGGCTATTTCAGAGACATGGATAGAGCAGGGGCAGGAATGGATGCTGCAGGTCCCGGGGTTCAAATGTTTTAGTCGAAGTAGGGAAGGAGGTAGAAGAGGGGGAGGGGTAGCATTATTGGTCAGAGATTGTATCACAGTGTCAGAGAGGAGGTTTGATGAGGACTTATCTGTTGAGGTAGTATGGGCGGAGATTAGAAATAGGAGAGGAGAGGTCACCCTGTTGGGAGTCTTTTATAGACCTCCTAAAAGTTCTAGAGAGGTTGAGGAAAGGATTGCGGAGTCAATCCTGCTTAGGAGTGAAAGTAATAGGGCAATTGTTATGGGGGATTTTAACTTGACTAATATTGACTGGAATTGTTATAGCTCTAGCTCGTTAGAGGGGTCAGTTTTTGTTCAAAGCGTGCAGGAAGGTTTTTTGACTCAGTATGTAGACAGGCCAACTAGAGGTGAGGCTATATTGGATCTGGTGCTGGGAAATGAGCCAGACCAGGTGCTAGACTTGGAAGTTGGTGTGCATTTTGGTGATAGTGACCACAATTCGGTTACGTTCACCTTAGTGATGGAAAGGGATAGGCATGAACCTCGGGCCAATGGTTTTAGCTGGGGGAAGGGTAATTATGAGGCTATTAGGAGAGAATTAGGAAACATAGGTTGGACTAGGAGATTACAGGGACTGGGAACGTCCGACATGTGGAGTTTTTTCAAGGAGCAGCTACTGCGAGTCTGTGATAGGTATGTCCCTGTCAGGCAAGGAGGAATTGGTAGGGCTAGGGAACCGTGGTGCACCAAAAAAGTTTCTTTGTTGGTTAAAAAGAAAAAGGAGGCTTATGTTCGGATGAGACGTGAGCACTCGGGTAGTGCACTAGAAAGCTTTAGATTGGCTAAGAGGGAGTTGAAGAGCGAGCTTAGAAGGGCTAAAAGGGGACATGAGAAGACTTTGGCGGATAGGGTTAAAGAGAATCCTAAGGCGTTCTATAGGTATGTCAAGAACAGAAGGTTGGTTAGGGCAAGTTTAGGGCCAGTTATAGATGGCAGAGGGAAGTTATGTGTGGAACCGGAGGAGATTGGTGAAGCATTGAACCAATATTTCTCTTCGGTGTTCACGCAAGGGGACATGAATATAGCTGAGGAGGACACTGGGTTGCAAGGGAGTAGAATAGACAGTATTACAGTTGATAAGGAGGATGTGCAGGATATTCTGGAGGGTCTGAAAATAGATAAATCCCCTGGTCCGGATGGGATTTATCCAAGGATTCTCTGGGAGGCAAGAGAAGTGATTGCAGAGCCTCTGGCTCTGATCTTCAGGTCGTCGTTGGCCTCTGGTATAGTACCAGAAGATTGGAGGTTAGCGAATGTTGTCCCATTGTTTAAGAAGGGGAACAGAGACTTCCCCGGGAATTATAGACCGGTGAGTCTCACTTCTGTTGTCGGCAAGATGTTGGAAAAAATTATAAGGGATAGGATTTATAGTTATTTGGAGAGTAATGAATTGATAGGTGATAGTCAGCATGGTTTTGTGGCAGGTAGGTCGTGCCTTACTAACCTTATTGAGTTTTTTGAGAAAGTGACCAAGGAGGTGGATGGGGGCAAGGCAGTGGACGTGGTATATATGGATTTTAGTAAGGCGTTTGATAAGGTTCACCATGGTAGGCTTCTGCAGAAAATGCAGATGTATGGGATTGGGGGTGATCTAGGAAATTGGATCAGGAATTGGCTAGCGGATAGGAAACAGAGGGTGGTGGTTGATAGTAAATATTCATCATGGAGTGCGGTTACAAGTGGTGTACCTCAGGGATCTGTTTTGGGGCCACTGCTGTTTGTAATATTTATTAATGATCTGGATGAGGGTATAGTTGGGTGGATTAGCAAATTTGCTGATGACACCAAAGTCGGTGGTGTGGTAGACAGTGAGGAAGGGTGTCGTAGTTTGCAGGAAGACTTAGACAGGTTGCAAAGTTGGGCCGAGAGGTGGCGGATGGAGTTTAATGCGGAGAAGTGTGAGGTAATTCACTTTGGTAGGAATAACAGATGTGTTGAGTATAGGGCTAACGGGAGGACTTTGAATAGTGTGGAGGAGCAGAGGGATCTAGGTGTATGTGTGCATAGATCCCTGAAAGTTGGGAATCAAGTAGATAAGGTTGTTAAGAAGGCATATGGTGTCTTGGCGTTTATTGGTAGGGGGATTGAATTTAGGAGTCGTAGCGTTATGTTGCAACTGTACACAACTCTGGTGCGGCCGCACTTGGAGTACTGTGTGCAGTTCTGGTCCCCACATTACAGGAAGGATGTGGAGGCTTTGGAGAGGGTGCAGAGGAGGTTTACCAGGATGTTGCCTGGTATGGAGGGGAGATCCTATGAGGAGAGGCTGAGGGATTTGGGATTGTTTTCGCTGGAAAGGCGGCGGCTAAGAGGGGATCTTATTGAAACATATAAGATGATTAGAGGTTTAGATAGGGTGGATAGTGATAGCCTTTTTCCTCTGATGGAGAAATCCAGCACGAGGGGGCATGGCTTTAAATTGAGGGGGGGTAGTTATAGAACCGATGTCAGGGGTAGGTTCTTTACCCAGAGGGTGGTGAGGGATTGGAATGCCCTGCCAGCATCAGTAGTAAATGCGCCTAGTTTGGGGGCGTTTAAGAGATCCGTAGATAGGTTCATGGACGAAAAGAAATTGGTTTAGGTTGGAGGGTCACAGTTTTTTTTTTTTTTTAACTGGTCGGTGCAACATCGTGGGCCGAAGGGCCTGTTCTGCGCTGTAATGTTCTATGTTCTAAATGATCGGCTCCTTATCCCGAGACTGTGCTCCCGTGTTTTGGATTCCCTGACCAGCGGAAACAATCACTCAGCGCCCAGCCTATCAAGCCACTTCAGAATCTTGTAGGTTTCAATTCTTTGCATTTTTCTAAACTCCAGAGAATATCAATCCAATTTACTCAGCCTCTCATCATAGGATATAACTCCCTCATCCCAGGGTCCAATTTAGTGAACCTTCACTGTACCGCCTCCGATGCAAGTATATCCTTTCTTAAATGAGGAGACCAAAACTGCACGTTACAGCTGTGGTCTCACCAAAACCCTGTACAATTGTAGCAAGATTTCTTTATTCCTGTACTCCAATCCCCTGATGATAAAGGCCAGTGTGTCATTTGCCTTCCTAATGTCTTGCTACCCTCAATCTAATGCACCAACCAGTCATTCTTTCAGTGAACCTCTTTTTTAATCTTTGCATTTATCAACTTTCTAAAAAAATCATAGTCCCATTTCTGCCAGTTCCAAATTTCAACGGGTTCTTTCCAAAGATAAAGTATGATGGGAATTGTAATCTTTATAAAATGAATTGACAGAAGATCTCTCAGACCTTTTACACTTGAACTTTTTGAAATGTATTTTATCATGCGAAGCACTGTGCTGGGAGGTCTCATTCATAAAATTTATCCATTAGAAATTTTAGCACAGAAGAAGAGGTTTTTCTTTCTGTTGGATTCAGCATCTTTGAGGGTCTAATTTTACACAGTTCAATTTTCCTGCTTCTGGCCCAAGTCTTATATTCTTCATTCAGGAATGATCCAAGACCAATTTTAATGCTGTTATTAGCATTGATCAAATTGTGGCAAAGTATTGCAAAATTGTCTGTAAAAGTTATTCCTAACCTCCCCTTTCATGCATCCAGTGCTTATATTGAGAACTTGGCCCCTTGCTTTAATTTCTCCAGCAATGGAAATAATCTGGCAACCAGCAAACACTTAGATTTTAGTTATTCATTGTGCAGTGTTGTCGGGGATTGCTTCCGCTCAGGAACTGGTAAATGAGAAAATCTGAAGCACTAAGCAGAACAAGCTGGAGCAATGCCAATTTATGATCAGGTTGCAGGATGCCTAAGTCAATGATGTCACTGTTAGGTGAATACAATTAGAAAACTGTACCCAGAGTTAGAGAGAGTAGTGCAGTGAGAGAACAGGCCCAGGGGTTACACAGGGTGAGTGCAGAGAGAACCGGGCCCAGAGGTTACACAGGGTGAGTGCAGAGAGAGAACTCTGATCAAATGTGATTGAATGATTGAGGGATGTGTGAATGAGATTGACATATGACAGATGAGATGCATGCTTGAGAGGGGGGGGCAAAACTGGGGAAATTGATCTTAGTTAAAATTATTTAGAATTATTAGATGTGCAAGTCGCTCCTGGGTGTGTGCAATATATTGTTCTGCTCCATCGACTCCATTAAAGAGAGTGCTGTAGCATTACTGCTGGTTCACAGAGAAACAATTTGCAGTTCATTACAGGAAGCTATTCATCCCCAATTTAGTAAGAGGATAAAAGTATATTCTGTAAAAAGGGACAGGATTTTAAATGCTCTGCGTTAATTTGCACTGTTCAGCCTCTGAGTTAAACGAATCCAGAAACCAGGAGTGTCCAATATTGACTAATGGTCCTAAAAATCAAATTCACCGTTAACACGATTTTAATACCCAATATGTTCATTCTATGAAAGACTGATCTTGTCCCACTGACATCTGCAGAGAATTGCACTGGGATTTGTATTCCCCAGTATGTGCTGCTCTATTTAATAGTGTCCTGCGGCCATCGGGCAGTTAGTCAGCTGCAGTCCCAGCCCATTTGCAGTAAATGACCCTACCCTAACAGACAGGGGTCACGACCCCATATCTCTGGCCCCACATAATGTCACCTGGCTCTCAAAGTGTTTGCCCAGGATAGAACTGAAAACAAACAAGGTGGAAAGCATAAAATCCTTGTAAGCACTTCCAGTAGAATATTTGCCAGCTCTTTATTCTCACCTTCTTTATAGCAATCCTGTTGTGTAAATTCACCCTAAGTGAACTTTTACTGATGCCGTCTAAGTTCATTTACCCTTGTTCCCTTAAATGGGGATCTTAAACTCCCCATTGGGCAGATCAAGTGATTCAGTGGAAAGGTTGCCTTTTTTCAATTTAGTCTCAGGAGGGTGGGAATCACTGGCAGCGTTGGCATTTATTGCCAACCCTAGTTGCCCCTTTAAAACTGGTTTGCCTGGCCACTTCGGAGGCCAGCTGACCAGGTTGATTTGCAACTGGAGTTACATTTAAGCCAGACCAGTTAAGGATGTTCCCTTCTTGAAAGGACATTGGTGAACCATTCAGATTTTTGCAACAATCTGATAGCTTTGTGGTCACTTTTACTGATCTCAGCCTTTACAGATTAAAACTGAATTCAAATTCCCTAACGGTGGGACTTGAATTCCATTCTCCAGTAAGTAACATAACTGCTACACTGCTATACCCATTGTCACAGGCTGTGCAGTGGATGAAGCTGCTAGGTGATCGACAAAAGGTGGTAGTATTAACCACAAGCAAAGCAGGTTCTTATGGAACACATACTTTCCTCTTTGCACTCCAAGTGTATAGCCTGTTCTAGAGGACCCTGTGATTTTGTTATTCTCCTGATTCTATCTAAAGCACACTTTTTTTAAAAAAAACTCTTTATACATGAAGCTTTTGTGAAAGAAAAGAGAATTCAAGGGATGCACACACTGATTTGATGTGGTACCTTTAAACCAAACCAGGACAAGACTTCATATATGTGCCTCACAGCTTTTGAGACTCAAGAGGCCCTTAGCTAAAGGTTCATGGGGTCACAGAGGTTTGATAAATAGCTTTCCTAACTAATTAACCTCCACGATTTATTTTCCCACTGGACAAGGGGAGGCCTCGGATGAGACGTCACCCATAAAAAAAAAGCCATTTCCTCACTGTTGACTCAAGTAGGCGATTGGTGAGAGAAACGTCTTTTTTGTGTCAGTGTGCCAGATTTCTAAATGAATTTCTAAAGTGTGGAGAGAAAGAGAGAGATGTACGTTTTCCTTTTGTTCACCTTTTGGGTTTTTTTGGGGCAGGGGATCTCATCCCATTGGGTTATAATCTGGTTTACGCTGGTTCAAATGTTCAAAAGAGGGAGCGGGAGTGCTATAAACAGACATGGCAAACACTGCCAATTTCATGGGTAGTAACACTTCAAAGGTTCTTATACCACCCCCCCTGGATAAAATGGGAAGTGTACAATGCACTCGCTTTCTCTTTTATCTCTCTAGAATCTGACTATCTTCCCAATCTATTGTATTTTGCACACTTCTGCTCGCTCTGCCATTTTTGTGGTCAGAAGGCAAGAGAATGTGATTAGCGCACACATTCATATGTTGAAATAACTTCAAACATTCTAAAAATAACTAAAGCTAACATGGTCTGTCTCATGTCTCATGTTAATCGCGTCTTGTGTTAATCGAGTTATGCCAAAGATGTAATTTCTGTTTCATTTTAATATCAGTGTTTCAAACGTGCTGCTTTAGAACATGTTTCTACAACAGAAATGTGCTGAACAGCGCTATAAAGATGGACCTTAAAGGAAAATGTGTCCTTTAATATGGATTTCTAGCTTAAATTCCCCTTGCCTTGCACAAGTCATTACCTAAAATAAAAATTATAATATTCAAAGCAAAGACAAATGCTTTGTGTGTCTGCTGTACAGTGTTTCTGAACTATCATCCATTTTCCTTTTCATTCTTTGTTCACGGGATCAGGGTTTTAATGCCAAGGCCAGCATTTATTGCCCATCCTTAATAGCCCTTGAAAATGTGGTGGTGAGGCATGTTCTTGAACCGTTGCAGTCCATTTGGTGTAGGTGCAACTCCCTACTTAACAGCACTGAGTGTAAGATTTTGACCCAGCGACAGAGAAGGGCCTTCACTGTATAGTTCCAGTTGAGAATAGTGAGTTACATGGAGAGGAACTTGCAGTTGGTGGTGTTCCCATGCACCTGCTGCCCTTGTCCTTCTGAGTGGTAAAGATCGTGGGTTTGGAAGGTGCTGTCGAAGGAGCCTTGGTGAGTTGCTGCAGCACATCTTGTGGATGGTGCACACTGCTGCCACCGATGGTCTCAAGTTACATGACTAATTGTACAGGTTAACATTGGTACCTACTGACTCTGGGTGTTTTCATCAGCATGAAGCATTGAAATGGATCAGTCAGCGACTGAGGTGCTGAGCAGTTGATGGAAACTTTTGTACTTGAAATAAAATGAAAAATCAACACCAGCACAGATTTAGTTTGTTTAGGAATCAATGTGCTATTTGTCTAAGTTGACCATTTTATGTCTAGCAGGATACATAGTATGTATATGTTATGTATATCAGTATATGTTCTGTTCGGATGTCAAGGCACTGTCTCAATGAGAAGTCCTCAAGCACTATGTAATGAGGAATAACTTCACATGAACTGCAGGTGTTCAGAAAAGCCTATCACTACCACCTCGAGAGTTTCTAGAGATGGGTAATAAATAGTAACCTTCCCAGCAACACCCACATCATGAAACTTTTTTAAACTGATAATGGGTCCTCCAAGAAGCACAGGACTCTATTTTAAATAAATATTCCGCTCTATAAATAATGCTGGCATACATTCTCAGTCGTGTTTCAATTACCTAATATGGCAGGCAGCGCACTTCCTAGTTGCCATATTGGGACCATTGTAGGCTGGATTGCATCTTGGAAACAGGTGCACTATGGCCAAATTTCACAAATATAATAGTAATTTTATGCAAAAATGTCACAAACATTCTAAGCAAACACTAATCAGACATATTTCCTCTTGGGGGGAGTTTTTGTCAACCAAAATGTAACCGCTTTCTCCACTTTTCATAAAATCATTGAATTCCTGCAGTGCAGAAGGAGGCTATTTGGCCCATCGTGTCTGCACCAGCTCTCTAACAGGGTATCTTACCCATGTCTGTCCCCTGCCCCATCCCTGTAATCACACATATTTACCCTGCTAATTCCCCTAACCTACATATCTTGGGACACTAAGTAGGAATTTAGCATAGCCAATCCACCTAACCTGCACATCTTTGGAGTGTGGGAGGAAATTAGAGCACCTGGAGGAAACCCACGCAGATACGGGGAGAACGTGCAGACTCTGCACAGACAGTGACCCGAGGCCGGAATTGAACCCAGGTCCCTGGCACTGAGGCAGCAGCGCTAACCACTCTGCCACCATGCCATTTATTTGCGATTATTTTTGTAAAGTGATATTTTCCAGAGAATTCTTTTAGTTTCAGACTTGTTTGTGCCTTTTGAAACTCTTTCCAATTTGAGTGGTTACAACCTGGAAAAGAAAGTATGGATCATTTCTGAGAGAGAGAACACCTTTCAAGGAGTTAAAAGAATGTCTGTCTTCTGAGGATGAAAGCTGATGAAAACACCTTGTTGTTGAAACAATTAAATAGTACAGTTTCTGATCTCATTTACTTCTGTATTGCTAAAAAAGAGACATGCTATTGAAGCTTTTCATCTTGCACTCATCAGGACAGAATTATGGAATTACATGGAATATCATCTAATGTTGAACATTATGTTTTGAGTTTTTTAGTTGGGTACAGTCAGTACTTTGCCTGTTGTGAACAGCCAAACAGTGATTCTGCAACTGGACAACACTTGCTAAACAATCCTGATTGTGCTAAGAAGTACACTGACAACCAATTTAAGATTACCATTCAAGCTTGTAGTGTGGCTCACTTACATGCTAGAAGCTATATATATTTGCAAGCAGGGCCCTGACTTTTGCAGAAGGAGCATGTTCATACATAGTGCCTTTTTCAACTAAGCAAAAGTGTGAGGGACAGCCATTCCCTGGTTCATTCTCCATGGCAATGCCTTGACCAATCAGAGTCGACCTGCCTGGTTTGAATTTAAACAAAAGCTTGGTAGTTGAATGTTTCCTGGTGCATTCTCTATGGCAACATTTCTATCAATCGGAGTCCACTTGCCAACCAATCAGCACTCTTATGCAGTATACATTGTTATTTCCTTTACAATTGGTATTCTCACTAATTTTGTCCTGATGAGTACAAGACAACAAGCTTTGACAGCATTCTCTTTTATTCAGCTGTACTCAAGTTCTGTACTACCAAAAGACTAATTTATTTTTGTTTCAGTAAATAAGTTTTAAAAATTTATTTCACAATTGATTATCCTATCCCACTCAGAGTGATCTATCTAGAAATGTCTGTTTGTGATTGTGCAGGAATAATAATCCAGAAATGACCATTTATAATATTAGATTCTAAGCTGTTGCAATTTGAATACATGAACAATATCTCAATTACTGTATGATATCAACCAGTGAACCATAATATTGCAATTGCTGTTTGTAACATTAGCATACAAACTATAAGTCTAGAAACTGCTGATGGACAAATTACTGCATGAAAAACTGCCCAGAAATATTAATCGGATCTGAACTCTAGCTTCGAAATTACTGTTTACAACATTAACCAATTACAAAGTTAAGAACTGTAACATTAAAATTTTGAATTACAGAATAGGAAACAATGTTTGCAACACTTGCATATAGCACAAAATGACTGTTTACAACATACATATACAAAGTGTAGCTTGAAATGACTTTGCAACTTGCAAATGATAGCATAAAGTGACTTTGCGACTTACTCGGGACCTATGGCATAAAGTGACTTTGCGACTTACTCGGGACCTATGGCATAAAATGACTTTGCGACTTATGATCTATGGCATAGCCAAAAAGTAAGTTAACATACGATCTGTAGTATAATGTGATTTACACTTATGAGGTATAACTTAAAATGACCAATTGTGGCTTACAGGCACAATCTATAGCTCAAAATTACTCTTTGTATATACACCATAGTAAACTAACTTTTCAAGAGCATTTTGCTCTTTCTGCATCAAACATTTAACATTTTTATTTCCTCCTTTTTTCTCTGTGTACAAGCTGTTTATATGGCTAAAACAAACTTTGCAATTAATGCTGTATTGCAAGCTGGAGCTAACCAAGTGGAGAAGCTGAGAATTACTTTGGCTTTTGCTGCAAATTTTGAGGAAACTGGTTATATTCTTGTGATTTAAAAATTAATATTTTTCTCATGTTCAACACCTCAGGCCACTATAGGAGAACCTTCTCCTCTTGTCTCCATTAGATCTTTACCTGCCTGACAAGATAAATCACTCAAGTAAATATCTCTTTTGCTAAATTTTCCCCTCTCTCTAATAGCTTTGGACAAACTGCTTAATTTTGCCAGTCAGACTGAGGTTTTCAAAAATAATTTGACCAAAGCAGATTTAAATCTATGTCCATTAAATACACAAGCTACCAATTAAACATATTCCAACCCACAAAATGCTGCTGTTTGAATTGATTCGCTTCAGCCCTCTCTCCGACCCTGGCCTTTAACATCAAGTCATAATCTCGACCATTTCTGTGGCAACAGGAAGGGAGAAGAAAGGCATTTCTGTAATGTTTTTCACAACCTTGGGATGCCCCAAAATGTTTTGCAGCTGGTGCAGTGCTTTTGAAGTGAAGTCACTGTGGCAATGTAGAAATAAAGAAGGCTACTGCCAGGACATATTTAAATACAACAGCCCTGATTTTATAAGCCTGAGAAGTTGGGATTGTCACACCTGCTGGATATGGTGCTGGAAATCCTTGCATTAATTTGGATTGGATAATAAACAGGTAGAGCTCAGCCAGAGAACACTCTTGGCTGAGGAAGAGCACAGAATCCAGCAAAGCTGCAGCTTACTGTGAAAAGAAACTATTTTTTCACAGTGGCACAGTGGGGGAAGGTGACTAACACTGCTGTTGCGATGCTGAAGAGTTAGAGGTCCTGCAGCAGAAAGTGCACCAAGGGAGAGCAGTCTTATTTTGGGGTGAAGACCGCCGCTCCTCGGCACTGGCTAATGGCATAAAATTTGCTGCCCAGGTTTTCCAGGTCCCTTGGTTGCAAATGTTTGCTGACATAAGGTAAAATGTGGAGATGTGTGCTCTTGTGGGCTCCATCAAGTATGGCATAAATGTTAGTTCTATTCTCTGAAGTAACTTTTAAAACATTACTGAACAGCCTTTCATCATGTCTAAATTAGATGGTCCAATTTCCTAAAGATGGGGATAATAGCCCCAAACAGATGTTGAACTGTCCAGGTCAAGCTACTTGAGCTATTGGGCTTTCTCAAAGGTGTCCACAGCCATGGTTGTACAGTGTAGTCTTGTTCTCCTACAAATCATCCAGACAGTCTCTCCCCTCAAGCACTGGGGGGGCTGCACAATGAGGCTGCTTCTGGATAACAGCCACTGGCATACATGATACCTCTGGTCCGATGCCACCTGAAGAGTAATTGAGGTAAATCTCCTGGAAGGCCGTGGGTTGTCATGAAGGACCTTGTGTACTACATGTGACTGCACCCAAGAGAACCTAGCCACCAAATAAATGTTGTGTGCCCTATCTAGTTGGTGTCTGCTTCCCACAGGAAAACTGATGAGTGTCTCCTCTTCCCCCTCCCCACCTCAAACATAGTAGCTCTCATCCTGATGTGCCACTGAAGATTGCCTGATACAGTCACTGTCTCTTTGGATTGCTCAGGTGATTCAATAGCAGGAACATTTCCACCACTTGATTTCTCTGGATAAGGGTGACCCTTTATAGCTATAGTTGATGAACCCCAACACCAGATTGATGTTGCTGCAGCAATTCCAGTGTCTATCGGAACAGGTTCATGGAACTGAATGGTCTGTTCCTCATCCTGTGCATCACTCAGTACAGTGTTCTCCTACACCACAGCCAAAGTCTCCAGAAGCATTTACCATTTGCTTCATACTGCAAAATATTGGCCCCCAAAGAAGAATGAGCATGGGGAATAACAAGAAGCAGGTCCACAGGGGGAGGACACAGACTGACATGGGCGTCACTGATATACAGGCCGGAAGATTACTTTGGAACTCTGATCAAGAACTACATCCGATAATGGAAAGTCTACATATTGTCATCCCAAGGATTGCTGTACATTCCTTTAAAAGCATTTCCAATACAAGGGCAAGATGATATTGAGATATAACATTGTTTAAACTCTACACTTGTGTTTCCCCTTGGTGAACCCCATAAGGCGTGTTTGTCTTGGGCTGTTTTCAAATAATCCTTTTAATTTAAAGGAGCCACTGGGCTTGTTGGGATGGTTTTGACCTTGGACTCTGGATGTATGATGGAGTGACATGATGCTACAGCTGGAGCGACATCAAACAATGCCAATGCCAGCCCATTCTCGGGCACTTGCTCAAATATTTTGAGGTGCCTGGTTGGAATGGGAGGACGTGTGGACATGTTGAAAATAAACCACTCGATTGGACCATGCCAAGCACCATGACTGGGCAACCACTCTGGACACCCACTCTGGGCACCCATGTATGACCTGCATGAGTAGTCCATGGGTGTGTCAGATGTAGGTAAAACAGATTGTCACTCCTTTTCGAAACACTGCCAAATTGGAAAGACTGGGCAGTGTTGCTGAGAGAATACCATTCAGTGCTTGTTTTCTCAGTTTTTGGGGCTCTCCTGCTGATTTCTGAAGGTCACATGTGCTCCATGACATGCTGCTCAAGTCCTTCCCACATGACTCAGTGATGGCAGAAGTGCCGTTCTGTCCACTCTCTGTCAGAGACTGCAGGTTACTCATGTTGGCCTCAAAAGATGTAGCAAATGTCCTTTTTGCTGCAGCATCAACTCCCATATGAAAGCAGGCCCAGTAGAATATGAGCGCCTTGTCTGTATAATCACAGTGTGGCATTAGCTTGCAGCCTGGCAAGATTTTGCACCAATCTCTCCTGCCACCTCCATCTGCTCCTCCTCACTTGTGATTCACATGGTGTCCTCTTCCTCAAACTCATTAATTCCAGTCTTTAGGTTCTAGAATACACATACTGGGTGACGGAGGTGGGAAGAGTGCTTGTCACAAACTATTGTAATGTGCTAGGACCTGCTGGAACCAACTTGTCTTGCTTTATTTTGACAGGACTTTCCAGGGGAAAGGAATGGGGCTTACAATGCCTAAGTAAGATTATGCTTTTAAATAGACGTCAGATCATGTGGCGTCTCATACAACCACTTCACTCGTACATTCCTTGCCATGCAGATGATGAAAGGGAGTCACAAGTATGAAGGATACTTGTTCATTGGTGATACTAAGCCTGCGAATCCATCCAAGCCAATGGCCTCTGTTGCTTATCCTCCAAATCCTTAAGTGGTGTCAGTTGCTCTGACAACTGCAACCAAATGCTCACCACATTCCACTACCCCTGCACCCCCACCAATATATTCAATCTCCCACCCCTGCCAATATACTCCATCTCCCACTCCCACACTCCCAGCGAATGCCTGTCTTGGTCCTCTCCTTCTGATTGCACCTGCAAACAGAGGAAAGCAAAGAAGACAATAGGATTTTCCCTGGGTGTCCCCAAGTAGCACCCGTGCCCTGATCACTTCCCTCACTGGAGACATAACTCTGAGCTGGTGTGTTTCTGCTGGCAGTACTCTGTGAGCTGACCTGGTATCTGCTTTGTGCAAGGTATTGCTGTGCGCCACTGCAGTTTTTCCCTCCACCCTCTGTTCTACTCCAAAGTGCAGCAAAAGAAAAGGTGAATGCTCTTCATATGCTCTCTCCTCAAGTGTGCAGGAGGAAGACATTTCATTGGAACCACTTGTTCCATATCCAAGCAGTAAGCATGTATGCAAAAGATGGGGCACTTACCTTGGCACTTGTTTGCTTATGTACAATCTCTTATTTCCTCCCAGTTATGACTCTCATCAACCATCCTCCATGTAGCTTGCACCTGTCTCCACAACAGGGTTGACTTCAACTTCACAAAGACCAACCCTGCTTTGCCAAATCTCCTGCAGCGTGAACTCCAATGCTTTGCCAATGAGGCAGACAATTTGGCCCACACATCCTCGGACAACAAACAGGATGTTTAATTGAGTGGCATTAAAGAGTACCAAGGAGACCGTAGCCACGATGTTGCTTAACATTAGTGTTTTGTGATATTATTGTAAGAGATTTATTTTTGGAGATTCCCATTTGTGATATTTTATGAACTATAGCCTGAAAATTATCATTTGTGTCATTGTGTGGACTATAGAAATTACTGTTCATGGTATTTCATGAACTGTAGTCGAGAAATTGCCATCTGTTAGTTTATGAATTATACTCTAGAAATTAGGGTTTGCGATGTTTTATCAATGATAGTTGTGAAATTGCTATTTATAGTATTCTATGAATGATAGCCTATAAATTATTGGTTGTGATATTCTATGAATGTATTCTATGAACTTACTGTTGATATTTTGCAGCAATAATCTAGAAATTATGGTTTGTGATATTTCATGAAATGTCCTGAAATTCCTGGTTGCAATATTTCATAAATTATAGAAGTCATTGTTTGTGATACTTCATGAATTATAGACTAGAAATTTTATGAATGACACACTAGAAATTAAGGTTTGTGATTTTTTAAATCAATTTATCACCTAGAAATTATATTTTTAAGACTTTTTATTGACTAGAAATTACTGTATTTTAAATTATACTTTAGAAATTACTGTTTGATATGAATTATAGTCTAGAAATTATTTATATTTTAATTATAGATTCGAAATTGCTGTTTGTGACCATCTATGAATGATTGTCTAGAAATGTGATATTTTATGAACTATAGTTTAGAAATTAGTGTTTGTGATATTTCAAGAATTATAGTCTGGAAGTTACTGGTTTGATATTAACTATACTCTATAAACTGCTGTTTGTTAGTTTATGAACTACAGTTAGGAATTACTGTTACTTTATGAATTATAGTCTAGAATAAATCAAAATCTAGAAACTGTGATGTTATAAACTATAGTCTAAAAATTACTATTCCTGTGATTATTACTGTGATATTTTATGAAATATAGTTAATGATGTGTGAGCAATAGCCTATCAATTAGTATTTGTGATATCAGTTTATAACTATTTGTGTCATTGTAGTATGAGCTACAGTTTCGAAGTGGCTCTTAATGGTTGCGTGTATCATTTTGAATGTGATTTGGTGCGTGAACCGCAGGCTGAAAACATCACTGGGTATAATATTGGCACGTGGACTGTACCATGGAAGTTACTGTTTGGTGATATTTGCACGTGAAACCGGTAAGGGGTTGTTCCAAAAACAGTTTCCTCAATGTTAAAGCTACCGGAGGTGTCCGACACAGGAACACGAGGCTGTTAGCACTTGGATAGCGACATCATGTTTAACTCTCACTACAGCAACGGCCACAGTTAAAGATTAAAATCTACATTCGGAGATTGAATTCTCCAACATTTCCCTTTTAATTTCTGTTTGAGCCGATCGACATGCTTATCACAGTGTGTGGAAGATGAGACTGAGGTACTCACGTTCGGTGGCCATGGTAATGACAGTTTCTGTCGTGGCGTGATACTCGTCGTCTTCCAGAAGAGGCTCTTTGGCTAGGCAGTCATCCCCTTGGATATCATATCGGTCCAGCAGTTGCTGCAGAGGGGGAGCTTTGGGCAGGAGCTGATTGACAATATCTCGACTGATGTTGGGAGCTTGTTTCAGACGCAGCTTGCTCAGGATCTGAGATTTAATGGATTCCAATCTCAAAGCTTTGCTGTGCTCCCTCCATAAACAGGCAGAGCATTCTTGTCTCCCAGGTTCCGCCTGGTCTAAGACCCTCTCCCCAGTTTCTGAATCCTTCTCCAAGACCGGCTCGTCACTGACTGTCAATCCCAGGGAGATCAGAAGGCAAAGGAAAACCTGTGATCTATGCATGATCTGAACTTTGTGTGTGTGTGTGAGCGTGTGCTGTGCCCTGTTGAGAATGAAGAGAAAGTCCTGGATTCTAGACTAGCCGGGAGAGAGGAGAGGATAGTGGGTGAGTGACACGCTGTGGATGATAAGTGATCAACTGAGGCGCCCCTTTTTATATCACAACTTTGGCCACAACTATTGTGTCGTAAAAATCCAGGATTGGCTGAAGAGCCAAACAAAAGGCTTTCTGGCTGTCAGGAGGAGAGAGAGAGAAGAAATAAGAAATCGCCTTGTGTCAGTGCCAGTTAACATCCGTTCCTTAGCCCCGCTCTCAGTCTCACACTTACATACCTTCTCTCAGGCTGCCTTTCTGTTCCTCTCTCGCATTTATTGTGCTCTCAGGTGCGCAATCTGGAGTATTTCCTGCTTTTAGACACAATTCAGAATTCTTATTTTTATGGACAGACAGTATATACTTCCTGCACTTTATAATTCGTACGTAGAAATCACTCGTGTTTAATTAGTATAATTTCTTTTCAAATCTTTGATGTTTCATTGTATTTTTTTCGTAAATTCCGCTTTGAAATTAACCAAGAATGACGGTCAAGCATTCGCGCGCCTGTGAAACTGACCTGTAATAAACATTGTTGAAGTTTATTGCTATTTGTGGCCAGCGCTCGGGATTCGAGCTGTTATCCGAAATGTCTTCCTCGCATTTTCATTGCCTAATATTTTAACTCTTGTGCAATAATGGATTATCTTTGGGGTAGGGGATAGTTATGGGGTACATTCACAATTGCGGCATCGTTTCCTGAGAGACGGCGGGGGGGGTCTTTACAGTGTTTGGTTGTTGTATAATAAGGCTCCAGTTCCCCTCCCAGTTTGGATTCACTTCATATTAAATACAGGAATGTTTTTAAAGCATTAAACCACAAAGCACTGTTTTTATTAATCACTCGTTTATTCACCCGTTCGTCTCTGTCTATTTGCAATGTTGCGTTAAACCCCCTCGAAATGCCGGTTTCCAAGTCTGGCGAGCTCTGTGGTTGTTTCAGGAGTTGAAATTGTGCTGATTCTCAGCTTCACTTGAACCAAAACAACCGAGAAGGGGAGAGAGAGAGGTCAGGCAGTACCCAATGTTGCAATGCGAGATGTGGGATTCAGCAATTTAATGGAGAGGTGAAAACTTCAACCGAAACTTAAGTTCGCTTCGTTAGTTTCACATCCTCATTTGCAATTGCAAGATTATTATTGGGTATAGATTAAGGGGACAAAAATAGATTTCCGTCCAGGTAATGTAAAATCTCAATTTCAACAACAACCTGTATTTGTGTGGCGACTTTAAAGTAATAAAATGTCTCCCAGTAAACAAAATACAGAAGATAACATTTGTTGAGATTCGAAAAAAGAGGAAACAAGTTTCTTGTGATCAGGTTTATATATCCCAAGATTTCAACAGCACCAGATTGTGTATCATTCGATTTAATCAGCTAAAACTTAAGCCCCGTTATCTGTATACTCTCCGATTTCCCTTTAACTTGAGTTGCATTGGTAACCAGTTTTGTGTATAAAGTTGAAAGAACTGGACATTGGGTTGTGCTGATCCCAGATTTGTGCTCACAATAACATGGGTAAAATCACTCGCCAAAGCTTGCCCCATCTGTAGTTAGCAGATCGAATTATTGAAAGTATTATGTCGGATTTATTAATATTCGTTTTTTTCCTTGTACAGACCATTAAAAACATACTCCACTTTATTTTGTGTTGGGTGTGAGAAAGACCCCGACCGAGAGAGAGAGAGCGAAGAAGTTCTGATCTGTCTTTATCCACTTTTAACGGTGAGACAAACTGGACAAGTTTTCAATGTGTTCACTGTATCGGATACAATCTGAGATAACATTTTAAAACCAACGTTCTGCACAGCAGACATCACCTGGGTTCCTAACCCTCTCAGCTAAAATCTATAGATCTTAGGTTTGAAATTTCCACAACTTTTTGGGGAGAAAGGGGGCAGGATAGGGCGAGGCTTTAAACGAGAATTATTAACATCGGATAAGATTTTCAAACAGAATTTCCATCATGACTGTGTGGAAACAGAAGTGTTGGAGGGGATACTGGAAACCCGATTGCTACCAAGAGGTTTCCGCTCGATGAACATAAAACTTGTAATGCGTTCAAAAAATACTTCAAATGATTTAGTGATGCATTTTTCTCGCTTCTGGATTCTGTCTGAAGCAGCTTTCAGTCTGGGATTGTACAGTCACAATGGTGCCAACCTGCGACTGATTTGTACAAGGGCATTAATGATGTGGAAACATCTGTCCTGACAACCTCATCCTGAACAAGCAGACATCATAGTACAGAACAGGAATGGGAAAACCATGGCAATGCATTTTTGGCTTGGGAGATTGAAATAGGTAGAACGTCACACACGGGCAGGAGGAGGCCATTCAGCCCCTCCTCCTCAGCCTGTTCCACAGGAAGAGGCCATTCAGCCCCCCTCCTCCTAGAGCCTGATACACAGGGACAAGAGGAGGCCATTCAGCCCCTTCTCCTCCAGCCTGTTACGCAGGGGAGGAGCCATTCAGCCCCTCTTCCTCCTAGAGCCTGATACACAGGGACAGGAGGAGGCCATTCACCCCCCCTCCTCCTAGAGCCTGTTACACAGGAACAGGAGGAGGCCATTCAGCCCCTCCTCCTCCAACCTGTTACACAGGGACAGGAGGAGGCCATTCAGCCCCCCTCCTCCAGCCTGTTACACAGGAACAGGAGGAGGCCATTCAGCCCCCCTCCTCCAGCCTGTTACACAGGAACAGGAGGAGGCCATTCAGCCCCCCCTCCCCTCCTCCGAGAGCCTGATACACAGGGACAAGAGGAGGCCATTCAGCCCCTCCTCCTCCAACCTGTTACACAGGGACAGGAGGAGGCCATTCAGCCCCCCTCTTCCAGCCTGTTACACAGGGGAGGAGGACATTCAGCCCCTCCTCCAGCCTGTTACACAGGAACAGGAGGAGGCCATTCAGCCCCTCCTCCTCCAACCTGTTACACAGGAACAGGAGGAGGCCATTCAGCCCCTCCTCCTCCAGCCTGTTACACAGGAACAGGAGGAGGCCATTCAGCCCTCCTCCTCCTAGAGCCTGATACACAAGAACAGGGGGAGGACATTTAGCTCTTTTCTCGAGTCTGTTGCATAGGAACAGGAGGGGGCCATTCAGCCTATTTCTCGAGTTTGTTACACAGGAACAGGAAAAGGCCATTTAACCCCTCGAACCAGTTCAGCCATTAAATCAGATCATGGCTGATCTGTATATTAACCCCAACGACCCTCATTGGTTCCATAACCCTTCATCTCTTACCCAATAAAAATCTATCCATCTCAGTTTCGAAAATTTCAACTGACCCTTCCCAGCCCCGACAGTTTGGGTGGCGTGGGGGGGATAGTTCAGGATTGCAACACACACACTTTGTGTGAGGAAGCGCTCCCTGGCACCACCCCCTGAACACGGACTGGCTCCAATTTCAAGGTTCTACCCCCCCCCCCCCCCCTGCCCCCGCCCCCGCCTCATTCTTCCCCCTCTAACCCCAACCAGAGGGAGCAGTTTCTCTTCATGGACCTTAATCTTCGAGACTGGAGAGAAATACCAGCCCAGTGTGAGCTCAGAATTTAACCCTGTCAGTTCCGGGATGGTTCTGGGGAATATGGGCTGCCCCCGCCATCCCAGTCCTCCCGATAAGATCAACATATTCTTCCTGTGGTGGGATGTCCGGAGCTGAAGCAGTTCTTTAAATGGGGTCTCATCAGAGTTGTATACATATATTAAAACACTTGGGTAATATTCCATTTGTTTTGAGGCGTTCGTTCAGCACCAAAATTATGAAGTCATTTAACGATTCGGGTTTTTTTTTTGAAAGCCCGTTGGCTTTGACTTGGAGTGACCTTTGAATCAAGATAGATTCAGTCTGTCTCTGGGGGTGACTGGGGCTCAGATGATGGATGAGAAGCCCTGGGGCAGTAACCATCCATTTCAGAGTTCCCCTCCTCTCCGGGACCTTGTCCTTGCCCTGCGCGTCCATCCATGGGGTTGTAAGCTGTTGTGCAATGCGGGGGAAATCATCTTCACCGCAGCCTCTGGCCGAATTTAATTGTTGAACCGTTTCAAATGGAAGTCAAATTTACTTTTGGATTTTTTTCCTCATACAAAGCACCTTGCCTCGAACATGCCAGATAGACTGAGCTAAAGCTTGCGGTGGGGATGCAGGCAATTTATGTCGATTAACCAAACATGTACACTTATTAAAAAGGCCTTTTTATCTGAGGGGTTAAGTCTCACTACCCGCAATACAAGGAGGCTTATAAATCCTGCCCCTCTGTGTTTCTGATCACAGCTCGCCTTACCTCTCCAAAATAAAATCAATCTGGTTAGATATTTAAAAATAAATCTCAGGTGACACTTGCATGAACTCATGTGTTTAGAGACATGGCAGTTTCGAAATGATACATAACCACGGTTCTTTACAAAATCGCCCTACAGGTGCCCGATATGTTTCAGTCGACTTCACTTCCTCGAATTAAGTTCTTAAAGTACCCCCCCCCCCCCCCCCCTTTTCCAGACAGTATCGAAGTTCCGTCCTCATTCCAAAACCTAATTTGGTTGAATCTTGTGTGGGGGGCAGTTGATTTTTAAAAAAATACAGAATGTATTCAATTAATTACAGCTTTTCAATCTACGTTGTAGGATGGGGCATAATGTGGATGTCCAAGTGAACACTGCTTTCCTGTGTTACGCAGGTCGCTGAACCATGTAATGGTATTGAGGCGTAGAGTATTGTGTTGCAGAATGACTCTCTGAAAGCAGCGATTGATACCGTTTCTCGTCGCCTGACACTGTGCAGAGGCTGCCATCTACTGGACACCGCTGCAACTTCAAATCGACTGTTTCAGGTCTGCAGAATTGATTTTCGTTGAACCGAGAAATGTGGATTTGTATTTATATAGCGCCTTTCACAATTTAAAGTCGCCCTAAAGTTTTTTATAGTCAATGGAGTATTTTTGAAGTGTAGTTACTGTTCGTGTATAGGAAACGGAAACTTTTGTCACTGTGTTGAACTGATGACCCACTGCTAGCTACATTTCCCACTTTAAATTTGCACACAGCAAATTCCCACAAACAGCATTGTGACCATGACCAGATCATTCTTTTGTGATGTTGATAGAGAGATAAATATTGGCAAAAACACCCAGGAAAGCTCCACAGCTCTTCTTCCAATAGCGTCTCCAGCTCCAGCGTCAAAGCGTATTTTACAGCACTAGTTCTGGTAAAGCAGGTGAGTTTAAAGATCCCATTGAAAATAGCAGACCAGGGAGAAGGTCAATGAATGGGATGTGGGAGTTCGAACATGGGTGGGGAGTTGGACATGGTGGGGTAGGGGTGTGGGTCAGACATCACGGGGGGTGGGGGGGACCTGGTTCGGTCAGTGGGGGTCGGGTTGGTGGGGGCAGGGTCAGGTCGAGGGGGAATGCTGTGAGGGGTGAGGTGCTTAGTTGCGGGGGGGGTGGGGTGGGTGGGTGACAGGTTGGGAATGAGAGGTTGGGGACGAGAGGTGTATAGTGCTCGGTTTGGATATTTAAAATAGTTATACTAATGTTAGAAGTGCTTTTATTTCTTCTAACTCTCTCAGAGTAACTATTAGCGTATCACTGGCAGAACCATCCGAAGTTAGTGATTTAAATCACTTTGTCTGATGGTTCCCAGCACAGCGCAATTGTCCAGGGGAAGTTAGCACTTCTGGACAATTGCCGGGTAAACCCTTACCTGGGAACATTCAAGATGCTCTTTTGGAGAGTTGGTGCAGACTTGATGGGCCAAATGGCCTCCTTCTGCACTGTAGGGATTCTATGAACACATCTTTGAGGTACCCTCCAAATCCGATGCTGGGGAACCCTTGTCTCAAATATGGAACCTCTGACACTGCAACAATCCTCAATACTCAGGCTTCTATGTTACGATCTATGTTCTGGAATAGGTCTCGATTCCACAACTTCTGAGGTAAAAATGCTATCCACTAAGCCACAGCTGACATACAGGAGATGAAGCAAGGCCCATTTTACAGAGCACCACCCAACCAAGATTCGGAGAATAGAAAAGGTGATTAAATCCAGCGTGTGTTTTAAACACCTGTAGATTGGAGATGGAAGGGAAGACTTGTGTAGGCCAAGAGTTGCACAAGTTTAAGGCCCTGAGAAATAATGATTTTGAGTGGGAGTTGTGCGATAGGTTATCTGTTCAACAAAATGGGAATGCATGGAGAGGAGCACACAAGATGGAGTATCTCGGACTGAGAAAGGACAAGGAAAGGTCAATGGAGCAATATTGACAAAAAAATCAACAGAAAGAAAGAGAGGCTTGAGGTGAGAGAGAGGGAAGATCAGATGACAAGTTAATCATTTCATCAATGAAATGTATTTGAAAATTAATCAATGTTTTTCATTTAGTGAGAGTTGGCAGTGATTGATGTGGAAGCCAGTGACAGCATTAATTAAAGTATCTCTGTGCTGGAGCACATACCATTTATTATGTATGTCCTAAGTCTAAACTAATGGAGCTTTAAACAGTAAAGGAGCTGTGTGTGAAATTCTGCCATCTGCGTTCCTGTTTAATCGTTATTAATGCTCATCAAAAACATGTTTTATAGATATCAAAGATACTTTTGGTCTCATTATGTTTAATAGTGTTAATGAATTAAAGTGGTAACTTGCCAATTAAACCATTAATTACAGGTCAGAGAGGATGAAAATAAATGCAGAAATGATTTTACATCTCTTTTTTATGGAATTTACTATTAAGGCCTCATTTGAAATAGGCTTTAACACTCCTCAGTAAGAGAAACATTCAGTCAAACATCTGCCCACTGTATTCCACTATATCTGACGATGGAGTCATTTGTGGACCTTTTTTGTGCACTTGCCAACACTTTGAGATAAAGAATAAAAACAGGGAACACTAGAGATAGAAACAAAAACAATGGAAGTTGGAAATCTGAAATAAGAACTGCAAATTCTAGAACCACGTTATTTGTGGAGAGAACAAAGAGATTATTGCTTTTACTCAAGATCTTTCATCAGAACTGACCATGATATAAAGGCTTATTTTGTAGTATGTATCACTGTCAAATATGAGGGTTTCAGCTTTGCCTCAGTTGGTAGTGCTCTTATCTCAAGTCAGAAGCTTTGCATTCAGGTCCTACTCTGGAGATTTGAACATAGAATTCAGGTTGACAGCACCAGTACTGAGAGAACTTGCAATATTGCAGGGGCAGTACGAGGGAGCGCTGAACTGTCGGAGAGGCAGTACTGCGCTGTCAAAGGATCAATATTGAGGGAGTGCTGAACTACATAGAAACTAGAAGCAGGAGGAGGCCGTTCGTCCTTCGAACCTGCTCCACCATTCATTTTGATCATGGCTGATCATCAAATTCAATATCCTGATCCCTCCTTCCCTCCATATCCCTTGATCCCTTTCGAGTTATATCTAATTCTTTCTGGAAATCACTCAACGTTTTGGCCTCGGCTACTTTCTGTGGTAGTGAATTCCACACATTCACCACCCTCTAGGTGAAGAAATTTCTCCTCACCTCAATCCTAAAAGGTTTACCCCTTATCCTCAAACTATGACCCTAGTTCTGGACTCCCCCACCATCGGGAACATTCTTTCTGAATCTACCCTGTCTAACCCTGTTAGAATTTTATAAGTTTCTATGAGATCCCCTCACTCTTCTAAACTCCAGTGAATATAAAACAAAGAAAATTACAGCACAGAAACAGGCCCTTCAGCCCTCCAAGCCTGTACCGACCATGCTGCCCCTGTGAACTAAAACCCCCTACCCTTCTGGGGACCATATCTCTCTATTCCCATCCTATTCTTATATTTGTCAAGACGCCCCTTAAAAGTCACTATCGTATCTGCTTCCACTACCTTCCCTGGCAGCGAGTTCCAGGCACCCACCACCCTCTATGTAAAAAAAAAACCTGCCTCGTACATCTCCTTTAAACCTTGCCCCTCACACCTTAAACCTGTGCCCCCCAATAATTGACTCTTCCACCCTGGGGGAAAAAGCTTCTGACTATCCACTCTGTCCATGCCTCTCATAATCTTGTAGACTTCTATCAGGTGGCCCCCTCAACCTCCGTCGTTCCAGTGAGAACAAAACCAAGTTTCTCCAACCTCTCCTCATAGCTAATGCCCTCCACACCAGGCAACATCTTGCCATCCCAGGAATCAGCCTGGTAAACCTTCTCTGCACTCCCTCTATAGCAAGATCCTCCTTTCTCATATAAGGACACCACACTGCACACAATACTCCAGGTGTGGCCTCACCAACACCCTACACAATTGTAGTAAAACATCCTTATTTCTATATTCAAATCCTCTCGCTGTGATGGCAACGTATCATTTGCCTTCTTCACTGCCTGCTGTACCTGCACACTTACTTTCAATGACTGATGCACGAGAACACCAAGGTCTCGTTGGGTATCCACCTCTCTCAATTTACACCCATTCAATAATAATCAGTCTTCCTATTATTGCTACCAAAGTGGATAACCTCACATTTATCCACATTATGCTGCATCTGCCATGCACATGCCCACACTCAGCCTGTCCAAATCACGCTGAAACATCTCTGCATCCTCCTCACAGCTCACCCTCCCTGCAAATTTGGAGATAATACATTTAGAACTGTTGGAGGGTCAGTGCTGCACTGCCCATTGGCCAGTTCTGAGAGAATGTTGCATTGCCAGAGGGTCAGTACTGAGGGAGTGCTGCACTGTTGGAGGATCAATACTGAGGGAGTGCTGCATTGTTGGAGAGGCAGTACTGAGGGAGTGCTGCACTGTCGGAGGATCAATACTGAGGGAATACCGCATTGTGGGAGGGTCAGTACTGAGGGGAGCTGCACTGTTGGAGGATCTATACTGAGGGAATACCGCATTGTGGGAGGGTCAGTACTGAGGGGAGCTGCACTGTTGGAGGATCTATACTGAGGGAGTGCTGCCTTGTTGGAGAAGTAGTGAGGGGACACTGCACTGTTGGAGGATCAGTTCTGAGGGAGTGCTGCATTGTTGGAGGGTCAATACTGAGGGAGCGTTTCACTGTTGGAGGGTCAGTTCAGAGGGAATGTCACATTGTGGGAGGGTCAGTTCTGAGGGAACGTTGCATTGTTGGAGGGTCAGTACTGAGGGAGCGCTGCACTGTTGGAGGGTCAGTACTGGGGGAGCGCTGCACTGTTGGAGGGTCAGTACTGGGGGAGCGCTGCACTGTTGGAGGGTCAGTATTCAGGGAGCGCTGTACTGCTGGAGGGTGAGCGCTGAGGGAGCGTCGCCTTTTGTGGGAGGGTCAGTGCTGAGGGAGCGCTGCACTGTCGGAGGTGTGAACTGAAGGAAGTATGGTACTGAGAGAATGTCACGCTTTTGGAGGTGCCACCTTTCAGATCCAAGCTCTCTTTGTGGGATTTGAAATAGAAAACACTCTATGCTCGAATTTCTCTGTTTCCGTCAAATGATATTCAACATAAAGGAATCCTGATTCATTAGTTAAGGGGCAATAGATAGTGGTTAGCATTGATTTTAAAATTATCATCCTTGTTTTCAAACCCTTCCATGGCCTTATCCCTCCCTATCTTCATCATCTCCTCCAGCCCCTACAACCCACTGAGACCTCTATTCTCCCCTAATTTTGGCCTCTTGCGCAATTCCCCGATTCCCATTCTAACCTTTGGTGGCTGTGCCTTCAGCTGCCTGGTTCCCAAGCTCTGGAATTCTCCAACTAAACCTTTATGCCTTTCTCTCTACATTTCTTTCCTTCTTTAAGGTGTTCCTTAAAACCTGCCACTTTTACAAAGCTTTTATCTCCTCTGAGTCAGTGTCAAATTTGTTTGAAAACAGTTCTGTAAAATGCCTGAAGATCTTTTACTTGTTTTGCCTGAACCCATCAGACCTCATGACGATTCGCTCCTATTGACCAGACATCTACTTTTGGTGGATTTATCCTGCCACAGTGGGAGAGAAAATCCATTTGTCTCAACTGTCAAGCTGTTGCTTAACTAGAACAGTTCTCCCAGCTAATAAGTACCCCTATTGCTGAGGTCTTCCCTGGATTGACTGGGCTTGTTACAAATCTCTTTAATTCCCCTCCTTTTGAAGTCTGTAGCAATTGTTTACAACTGGAAAGCTTGCTAGATCACTTCAGAAGGCATTGAGAGTCAACGTGGTAGAATATTGCCCCATGGCAGCACAGTGCTCCCTCAGTATTGCCAATCCAACAGTGCAGCGCTCCCTCTGTACTAACGCTCCGACAGTGCAGCGCTCCCTCAGTATTGCCAATCCACCAGTGCAGCGCTCCCTCTGTACTAACGCTCCGACAGTGCAGCGCTCCCTCTGTACTAACGCTCCGACAGTGCAGTGCTCACTCTGTACTAACGCTCCGACAGTGCAGCGCTCCCTCTGTACTAACGCTCCGAAAGTGCAGTGCTCCCTCTGTACTAACCCTCCGACAGTGCAGTGCTCACTCTGTACTAACGCTCCGACAGTGCAGTGCTCACTCTGTACTAACGCTCCGACAGTGCAGTGCTCACTCTGTACTAACGCTCCGACAGTGCAGTGCTCACTCTGTACTAACGCTCCGACAGTGCAGTGCTCCCTCTGTACTAACCCTCCGACAGTGCAGTGCTCACTCTGTACTAACGCTCCGAAAGTGCAGTGCTCCCTCTGTACTAACCCTCCGACAGTGCAGTGCTCACTCTGTACTAACGCTCCGACAGTGCAGTGCTCACTCTGTACTAACGCTCCGACAGTGCAGTGCTCACTCTGTACTAACGCTCCGACAGTGCAGTGCTCCCTCTGTACTAACGCTCCGACAGTGCAGCGCTCACTCTGTACTAACGCTCCGACAGTGCAGTGCTCACTCTGTACTAACGCTCCGACAGTGCAGTGCTCCCTCTGTACTAACGCTCCGACAGTGCAGTGCTCACTCTGTACTAACGCTCCGACAGTGCAGTGCTCACTCTGTATTAACGCTCCGACAGTGCAGTGCTCACTCTGTACTAACCCTCCGACAGTGCAGCACTCCCTCTGTACTAACGCTCCGACAGTGCAGTGCTCACTCTGTACTAACCCTCCGACAGTGCAGCACTCCCTCTGTACTAACGCTCCGACAGTGCAGTGCTCACTCTGTACTAACGCTCCGACAGTGCAGTGCTCACTCTGTATTAACGCTCCGACAGTGCAGTGCTCACTCTGTACTAACCCTCCGACAGTGCAGCACTCCCTCTGTACTAACGCTCCGACAGTGCAGCACTCCCTCTGTACTAACCCTCCGACAGTGCAGTGCTCACTCTGTACTAACCCTCCGACAGTGCAGTGCTCCCTCTGTACTAACGCTCTAACAGTGCAGCGCTCCCTCTGTACTAACGCTCCGACAGTGCAGTGCTCACTCTGTACTAACGCTCCGACAGTGCAGTGCTCACTCTGTACTAACCCTCCGACAGTGCAGTGCTCCCTCTGTACTAACGCTCCGAAAGTGCAGTGCTCACTCTGTACTAACACTCCGACAGTGCAGTGCTCACTCTGTACTAACCCTCCGACAGTGCAGTGCTCCCTCTGTACTAACCCTCCGACAGTGCAGTGCTCCCTCTGTACTAACGCTCCGACAGTGCAGTGCTCACTCTGTACTAACGCTCCGACAGTGCAGTGCTCACTCTGTACTAACGCTCCGACAGTGCAGCGCTCCCTCTGTACTAACCCTCCGACAGTGCAGTGCTCCCTCTGTACTAACCCTCCGACAGTGCAGTGCTCCCTCTGTACTAACGCTCCGACAGTGCAGTGCTCACTCTGTACTAACCCTCCGACAGTGCAGTGCTCCCTCTGTACTAACGCTCCGACAGTGCAGCGCTCCCTCTATACTAACCCTCCGACAGTGCAGCGCTCCCTCTGTACTAACCCTCCGACAGTGCAGTGCTCCCTCTGTACTAACCATAGAACCATAGAAAATTACAGCTCAGAAACAGGCCTTTTGGCCCTTCTTGTCTGTGCTGAACCATTTTTTGCCTAGTCCCACTGACCTGCACTTGGACCATATCCCTCCACACCCCTCTCATCCATGAACCTGTCCAAGTTTTCTTAAATGTTAAAAGTGACCCCGCATTTACCACTTTATCCGGCAGCTCATTCCACACTCCCACCACTCTCTGCGTGAAGAAGCCCCCCCCTAATATTCCCTTTAAACTTTTCTCCTTTCACCCTTAACCCCTGCCCTCTGTTCTTTTTTCTCCCTGAGCCTCAGTGGAGAAAGCCTGCTTGCATTCACTCTATCTATACCCATCAAAATCTTACACACCTCTATCAAATCTCCCCTCAATCTTCTACGCTCCAGGGAATAAAGTCCCAACCTATTCAATCTCTCTCTGTAACTCAGCTTCTCAAGTCCCAGCAGCTGTGAACCTTCTCTGCACTCTTTCAACCTTATTTACATCCTTCCTGTAACTAGGTGACCAAAACTGTACACAATACTCTAAATTCAGCCTCACCAATGCCTTATATAACCTTACCATAACACTCCAACTTTTATACTCGATACTCCGATTTATAAAGGCCAATGTACCAGAGGCACTCTTTACGACCCTATCCACCGGTGACGTCACTTTTAGGGAATTCTGTACCTGTATTCCCAGATCCCTCTGTTCAACTGCACTCTTCAGAGTCCTACCATTTACCCTGTACGTTCTACTTTGGTTTGTCCTTCCAAAGTGCAATATCTCACACTTGTCTGCGTTAAATTCCATTTGCCATTTTTCAGCCCATTTTTCTAGTTGGTCCAAATCCCTCTGCAAGCTTTGAAAACCTTGCTCACTGTCCACTACACCTCCAATCTGTGTATCATCAGCAAATTTGCTGATCCAATTTACCACATTATCATCCAGATCATTGATATAGATGACAAACAACAATGGACCCAACACCGATCCCTGCGGCACACCACTAGTCACAGGCCTCCACTCAGAGAAGCAATCCTCCACAACCACTCTCTGGCTTCTTCCACTGAGCCAGTGTCTAATCCACCCTCCGACAGTGCAGCACTCCCTCTGTACTAACCCTCCGACAGTGCAGCGCTCCCTCTGTACTGACCCTCCGACAGTGCAGCGCTCCCTCTGTACTGACCCTCCGACAGTGCAGCGCTCCCTCTGTACTGACCCTCTGACAGTGCGGTGCTCCCTCAGCACTGACCCTGCGACAGTGCGGCACTCCCTCAGCACTGACCCTCCCACAGTGCGGCGCTCCCTCGGCACTGACCCTCCCACAGTGCGCGCCCCTCAGCACTGACCCTCTCAGAGTGCGGCGCTCGCTCAGCACTGACCCTCCCACAGTGCAGCGCTCCCTCAGCACTGACCCCCCCTCAGCGCTGACCCTCCCACAGTGCGGCGCTCCCTCAGCACTGGTACTAGTGTCAGCCTGGATTATGCACTTTGGAGTGTGGGCTTGAATCCATAAGCTTCTGTCTCAAAAGCAAGAAAAGTGAGCCACAAATAGGATGATAGTCCATTGTGTGGTATTAACATCTTTCAACTTGATGAGCAGAGAGAGAATGCATAATAAAATACTTATTTATGTATGAATTGGGCTGGAGTGAACGCTCCTGCATTCCTATCAGATGTAGCTAGTGGATTTGGCAACTTGTTGCCAATGCCTTGAATACCTGGCAAAAGGATGCAGTTTCCATTTAACAGCTGAATGCGTATCTTCTTCCGATCTTCACACCTGCAGCTGTTGAATTATTACATTATTTTCAATATAGTTTGCAATTTCAGACAGTGTTTTCCACCAACGGCAGAATGTCTGTCTGGAGTGGAGTATCCCTCACACCGTTACACAGGAAGAAGAGACCATTTGGCCCCACAAGCCTCTTCCAACATTTAGTTAGATCATGGCTGATCTGTATCTCCGCCTCATTTACCCATCATTGCTCCATATCTGTTGACACCCTTACCCAACAAAAACCTATTCGTGTCAGTTGTGACTCAGTCATGAGCACACCTGCCTCTGAGTCATAAAGTTCTGGGTTCAAGTCCTGCTTCAGGATTTGAGCAAATAAAAAAAAATCAAGGCTGACATTCCAGTGCAGTACTGAAGGAGTGCTGTACTGTTTGAGATGCTGCCTTCCAGATGAGTGTCTTTACGACAGAGATAGATAGGCTCTTGATTGAAAAGGGGATCAGGGGTTATGGGGAAAAGGCAGGAGAATGGGGATGAGAAAAATATCAGCCATGATTGAATGGCGGAGCAGACTCGATGGGCCGAGTGGCCTAATTCTGCTCCTATGTCTTATGGTCTTAAATTGTGACCCCCATCTGTCAGCTCCGGTGGATGTGAAAGATCCCATGGCACTATGTTTAAGAAGAGCCAGGGAGTTCTTCCTGGTGTCTTGGCCAATATTTATCCCACAAGCAATATCACTGAAACAGATAATCTGGTCATTATCACACTGCTGTTTGTGGGAGTGTGCTGTATGTATATTGCTGTTGTGTTTCCCACATTACAACAGGGACTACAGTTCAAAAATAAAACTTAATTGGTTGTAAAGCACTTTGAGATGTCTGGTGGTCATGAAAAACGCTATATAAATGCAATCTGTGCTAGGACCCCAACTGTTCACATTATATATTAATGATTCGGAAGAGGGAACTGAATGTATTATCTCCAAATTTGCAGATGATACAAAGTTGGGTGAGAAGGATGCAGCGGTGCTTCAGCGTGATTTGGACAGGCTGAGTGTGGGGGCATTTGCATGGCAGATGCAGTATAATCTGGATAAATGTGCAGTTATCCACTTTGGTAGCAATAATAGGAAGACAGATTATTACTTGAATGGATGTAAATTGAGGGAGGTGGATACTCAACGAGACCTTGGAGTCCTCGTGCATCAGTCGCTGAAAGTAAGCACGCAGGTACAGCAGGCAGTAAAATAGTAAATGGTATGTTGGCCTTCATAGTGAGAGAATTTGAGTATAGGGCGAGGGATGTTTTGCTGCAATTGTATAGGGCGTTGGTGAGGCCACACCTGGAGTATTGTGTGCAGTTTTGGTGTACTTATCTGAGGAAGGATGTCCATGCTATAGAGGGAGTACAGAGAAGGTTTACCAAGCTGATTCCTGGGATGGCAGGTCTGTCATATAAGGAGAGACTAAGTCGGTTAGGATTATATTCACTGGAGTTTAGAAGAGTGAGAGGGGATCTCATAGAAACTTATAAAATTCTAACAGGGTTAGACAGGGTAGATTCAGAAAGAATGTTCCCGATGGTGGGGGAGTCCAGAACTAGGGGTCATAGTTTGAGGATAAGGGGTAAACCTTTTAGGACTGAAGTGAAGAGAAATTTCTTCACCCAGAGAGTGGTGAATGTGTGGAATTCACTACCACCGAATGTAGTTGAGGCCAAAACGTTGTCTGATTTCAAGAAGAAATTAGATATAGCTCTTGGGGCTAAAGGGATCAAGGGATATGGGGGGGATCAGGATATTGAATTCGATGATCAGCCATGATCAAGATGAATGGCAGAGCAGGTTCAAAGGGCCGAATAGCCAACTCCTGCTTCTAGTTTCTATGTCAGTCTTTCTTTCTTGCGGTCCTCAAAGTTCCAATTGACCCTTAGATTACAGGAATCATAGAATCCCTGCAGAGCTGACGGAGGCCATTCAGCCATCGAATCTGTACTGGCTCTCTGACAGAGCATCCCACCCAGGCCCTCCACCCGCCCCATCCACGTAACCCCATGCATTTACCCCACTAATCCCCCGAACCTATAGATCTTGGGACACCATGGGGTAATTTCCCATGGCCAATCCTCTATGATTATGACTGTATGATCCCCAACATCCACAGTCTTTTAGGGGATAGAGTTCCATCTTTGGATCTTGGGAAGAAACTGGAGCATCCGGAGAAAACCCACGCAGACACGGAGAGAAAGTGCAAACTCCACACACACAGTGACCCGAGGCCGGAATTGAACCTGGGTCCCTGGCGCTGTGTGGCAGCAGCGCTAACCCACTGTGACACCCTGCCGGACGATATAGAAGGGCTGGTTAGATGGGCGAACAGAGGCAAATGGAATTTAACCCTGAAAAGTGTGAGGTAATGCATTTTGGGAGGACTAACAAGGCAAGGGGATAGACAATGAATGGTCGGACCCTAGGAAGTACAAAGGACCAGAGGAACCTTGAAGTGTATGTCTTCAGATCCCTGAAGGCAGCAGGACAGGTAGATAAGATGGTTAACAAGGCATAAGGGATACTTGCCTTTATTAAGTGAGACATTGAATATGAGAGCAGGGAGGTTATGACGGAATTGTATAAAACACTGGTTAGGCCACAGCTAGAGCACTGTGTGCTGTTCTGGTCACCACATTATAGGAAGGATGTGATTGCACTAAAGAAGGTGCAGAGGGGATTCACCAGGATGTTGCCTGGGCTGGAATATTTCAGCTATTAAGGGTGACTGGTTCAGCTGGGGTTGTTTTCCTTGGAGCAGAGAAGGCTGAGGGGGGACCTGATGGAGGGGTATAAAATTGAGGGACGTTGAGAGGGTGGATAGGAAGGAACTTTTCCCCTTTATCAGAGGGGTCAATAACCAGGGGGCATTGATTTAAGTTAAGGGCCAGGAGGTTTATAGACGATGTGAGGGAAAACTTTTTCACCCAGAGGGTGTGGGAATCTGGAACTTGCTGCCTGAAAGGGTGATAGAGGTGGGAACCATCACAACATTTAAGAAGCATTTAGATGAGCTCTTGAAATGCCATCACATGCAGGGCTACAGACCAAGCTACTGGCAAATGGGATTAGAATAGATAGGTGCTTGATGGCCAGTGCAGACACGGTGGGCTGAAGGACCTCTTTCTGTGCTGTAAAACTCTATGATTATGACTGTATGATCCCCAACATCCACAGTCTTTTAGGGGATAGAGTTCCAGATTTCCGTTTGTGTCTGAAAAAGTACTTCACTCCAAAATGGCCTAGCTCAAATTTAAAATTGATATCCCCTTTTTCTGGGTTCCCCCATCAATGGACATTGTTTCTCTAACCAATTCTCTCTTTGATCATTTTAAATGCCTCAATTAGATCATGCTTTAATCTTGCCATCTCAAGGCCAAGCTTATGCGACCGAAGAAGTCATATTGGACTTGAAACATTAACTCTGTTTCTCTCTCCACAGATGCTGCCAGACCTACAACCCTGTCTTAGAATCATAGAATCCCTACAGTGCAGAAGGAGGCCCATCAAGTCTGCACCAACCACAATCCCACCCAGGCTCTATCCTCATAACCTCACGTATTTATCCTGCTAGTCCCCCTGACACTATGGGCCAATTTACCTTGGGCAATTTACCATGGCCAATCAACCTGACCCACAAATCTTTGGACTTGCCTGTAGTGGAGGAGTCCTAATCTCCCCATACTGAAATATCCATTTCTGGAACTCTTTAAAAATGAAAACCAATGGTTTGAACCATCCAGAAATCTAGATGTTGGGCGTACCACTACTTTTTGTGAATTTTCCATAGGTTAGAACTATTTCAGTTTGGAATTCTGGGGCCAAAACTAGGCCAATGTTAGTGGGATAATCCCAGAATGACTTTGAGTGAAAGAACTCAATGGAGTTCCCAGTAGGTGTATGGAAACTACGCACAATGCGATTAGGGAGATCATTTGGATGGTTTGCATGGCCGCAGTGCAGCAGGGTTGCTTTTCTGAGACTAGGTACCTTCTCAGGCTAGGCTAAGCTTCATGATGCTGCCAACATCAGTGCACCATCGGAGCTGTTTAATCTTAGTTCCTACCAGAAATTTCCCACTTCCCCATCTCACTCATATCGTTAAGGAAAGCTTTGTTCGCATTTTGACTTGTGCACGATTTCTTCTCCATTTTTCCCTTACTCTCCATAGCTGATCTCACGCCCACGCTGGAAGCTAGCTTGAGAGCAGCATTGGTAGAGACCAGGGGGCAGGACACTTTCTGCCCATCTTGGTTGTGCAGTGATACATGTCATGAGGAGGAGAGGAGAAAAGACAAGTTAAGTCAGAGGGATATCAGGGTGCCAATGGCAGAGTGTGCATAAAGGATGCATGTTTTGAATTCTATAGAATAACTTTTAGTTGCTGAGAGTGAGTGGAGTTGGCAACCTGCTCCCAATGTCGCTTCAGAGCTGATTGCTAAAAGGTTGGAGGAGGAGCTGGATCTGTTTGCTCTCTGAATCTCCTGTGTGGGGGAAGAAGGAGCTCAGTATGTCCTCCTGAGATGGAATCGCAAAAAATAAACTGCCTCACACAGCCCATGAGGTTCATGAGCATTGGAACACTGTGATATCAGGGTGCCCATGTCTAGTAAGCCCATTACTTAATTCCAGTCCAGCATCTGATCAGCCGAGGAGATCCCCTATGCAGCCTGCTTCTGATGGAACTCCTGCAGGAAAAGACTTATGGAAGATCAAGTGGTGGTGACAGGTCTGAGAGGAGATATCCCTGTAAAATAAATAACTGCATTCTCTGAACGAGAAGCCAAGCATAACAGAACACCCAGAGAGTTGTCCAACTGTTGCGTCTGCACTGTCTGCAACGTGATTTAAGTACATTGGAAAAATGTAGACCATTCCATCAAAGCAGATGCTAAAATATTTTAGCCGTATTTCCTTAAACAGAGCCAAGAGGTGCGAATCTTTTGAGACACTTTGTGTGGAATCAACTCACATTCCGAGTATCTGAGGAATTGTTCACCATAAGTAATCCTCTGCTGCCCCAAATCCTGACTTACACCAAGGATGATACCAGAACTTGAGAGGGTTATAACTACCAGGAAAGATTGAATAGGCTGGGGCCTATTCCTCTCCAGGAATGAGAAGGCTGAGGGGTGACCTGATAGGGGTCTCTAAGGTAATAAAGGGTTTGCTAGGGTAAACGCGGAGATCTTTTCATATCTGGGAAAGACCAGAACTAGGGGGGCATCAATATCAGACAGTCACTAATAAATCCAATCAGGGAATTCAGGAGAAACTTCTTTACCCAGAGACTGGGGAAAATGTTGAAATGAATAGCATAGATGCATTTGAGAGGAAACTGGATTAACATGCGGGAAAAAAGAATGAATGGATATGGTGATAGGGGTGAGGTGAAAAGGGTACGAGGAAATTTGTGTGGAGCAAGAACCCTGGTATGGATCTAGTGGACTTAATAGCCTGTTTCAGTGCTCTTAATACTTTGTAAAAGTCCTGCTCACCCATCTGTTCTCTGGCCACTGACTCACATTGGCTCCCAGTCCACCAATGCCTTGAATTTAAAATTCTCATCTCTGGGTATAGATTCCTCCATGGCCTCCTTGCC
Source organism: Mustelus asterias (assembly GCF_964213995.1). Classification (NCBI taxonomy): domain Eukaryota; kingdom Metazoa; phylum Chordata; class Chondrichthyes; order Carcharhiniformes; family Triakidae; genus Mustelus; species Mustelus asterias. The sequence goes on along the minus strand of NC_135834.1, from coordinate 767,838 downwards.
TCCTCCTTATCTCCATAACTTCCTCCAGACTCTACAATCCTCCAAGATCCCAATGACTGCAGATGAATTGATTTCATTTTTGATTTGATTTATTATTGTCACATGTATTGGGATACAGTGAAAAGTATTGTTTCTTGCGCACTATACAGACAAAACATACCATTCATAGAGAAGGAAAGGAGAGGGTGCAGAATGGAGTAGAGTTTTAAAAGCATAAAACGAGAGTAAAAGATAGAATTAGAGAGTATGCTGGGCACAGCTCGCAAGAATTGCAAATGGGAGCTGATATTGAAAAAAACGGAAATACACAGGGATTGTGTATTTCGCTTAAACTTGATTTGCCCAATCAATATCTTGACATAAAACTTTCTTGACATAGGGGGGCGGCATGGTGGCACAATTGTTAGCACTGCTGCCTCACAGAACCAGGGACCTGGGTTCGATTTCTGGCTTGGATCAGTGTCAGTGTGGAGTTTGCACGTTCTCCCCGTGTCTGCATGGGTTTCCTCTGGGTGCTCCAGTTTACTTCCACAGAAAGACGTGCTGGTTAGGTGTATTGACCCGAACAGGCGCTGGAACGTGACGACTAGGGGAATTTCACAGTGACTTCATTGCAGTGTTAACGTAAGCCTTACTTGTGACTGATAAATAAAAACTTTAAATTTTAAAAGGTGTCTGTCAAAGGCCAGAGCACAATGAACTGAGCATTCCTGATATAAGTCTACAAGATTATGAGGGGCATGGACAGGGTGGATGGTCAGAAGCTTTTTCCCAGATGGAAGAATCAATTACTCGGGGGCGTAAATTTAAGGTGCGAGGGGTAAGGTTTAAAGGAGATGTACGAGGCAAGTTTTTTTACACAGAGGGTGGTGGGTGCCTGGAACTCGCTGCCAGGGGAGGTAGTGGAAGCAGATACGATAGTGAGTTTTAAGGGACGTCTTGACAAATACATGAATAGGATGGGAATAGAGGGATATGGTCTCCGGAAGGGGGTTTTAGTTCAGACGGGCAGCATGGTGGGTGCAGGCTTGGAGAGCCAAAGGGCCTGTTCCTGTGCTGTAATTTTCTTTGTTCTTTGTACTCTCACTGGCAGTGCCAGACTGCATGGTGGTCATGACTCTGCATCAGTTTTTTAATGACTTGGAGCCGATCAAGAAAGTTTCTCATCGTCATTGTCAGAGAATTGTACCAGGACCTGCAGATCTAGTTGTTGGCAGCCAATTAGCCGGTTGTTCCTTGCCTTGGCATGCCTCCCTTAATGCGTTGCCACTGAAATCATGATAAAATACAACTGGGAAGGAACATCAATATTGCACTTAGTCAAGTGTTTACATGCCATGGGTGCCATTGCTTTACTTGTTCCACTCTCCTTTGGAAATAGGAGCCTCCATATGCTCTAATTGACTTGATGGGCTGAAGGGTTCCTTCTATACTGTATGATTCTATGACTGTCAAAGCAAGGCACCTCTGTCTGCAGACCTTGATAAGTTGGTGCTGTGGGGATGCACATAGTCCCTCTTCTGGTCTGACATCCCTCGAATGTCTTCCTCTTTTTCCAAATGCCTCAAATCTGTGGATTCCCATTGGGAAATGGTGACAAGCATTTCTGTCTGATTTATTGAATTCTTTCTTGCTGCTTAAAGTGCACATAGAGTTAAAATTGGTTACACTAGCTGTTTCTGCCGACTGCAGAGAACACGTATCCCAGACTGGTTGATGTATTGGTTATAGCCATGGCCCTTGAATGAAGGCCCCTCCGAAAGATAAATTAAAATGATCGGAATGGAACAATGGGCTAGGTTATTCAATCCAGATACAAGCATCCTGTGGGGCTATTTTATAATGCATGTTTGTTCGACGACTATATTTGTGTGGGCAAACAACATTTTGACTCTTGCAAATGACTGGCCACCTAATCTAGAACAAGAATTTACATTTATCTAGCGCTTTTAATACAGAGGAGCATCCCAAGACATTTCACAGGGACATCAATAAAAATAACGGACGTCAGACCAAAGGAAGATATTGGGAGAGGGCAGTAAAAGATTGGATGGGTAGGTTTTAGGGAGCATCTTACAGTGAATGATACAGAGTCAGAAAGGTTTACAACATGGAAGCAGGTCCTTCGGCCCAACTTGTCCATGGCGCCCCTTTTTTTAACCACTAAGCTAGTCCCAATTGCCCATGTTTGGCCCATATCCCTCTATAACCATCTTACCCATGTAACTGTCTAAACGCTTTTTAAAAGACAAAATTGTACCCGCCTCTACTACTACCTCTGGCAGCTTGTTCCAGACACTCACCATCCTCTGTGTGAAACAAATTGCCCCTCTGGACCCTTTTGTATCTGCCCCCTCTCACCTTAAACATATGCCCTCTAGTTTTAGACTCCCCTACCTTTGAGAAAAGATATTGACTATCTCGCTGATCTGTGCCCCTCATTTTATAGACCTCTATAAGATCACCCCTCAGTCTCCTACGCTTCAGAGAAAAAAGTCCCAGTCCATCCAGCCTCTCCTTATAACTCAAACCATCAAGTCCTGGTAGCATCCTGGTAAATCTTTTCCTGCACTCTTTCTAGTTTAATAATATCCTTTCTATAATAGGGTGACCAGAACTGTACACAGTATTCCAAGTGTGGCCTTACCAATGTCTTGTACAACTTCAATAAGACGACCCAACTCCTGTATTCAATGTTCTGACCAATGAAACCAAGCATGCCGAAAGCCTTCTTCACCATTCTGTCCACCTGTGACTCCACTTTCAAGGAGCTATGAACCTGTACCCCAAATCTCTTTGTTCTGTAAGTCTCCCCAATGCCCTACCATTAACTGAGTAAGTCCTGCCCTGGTTCAATCTACCAAAATGCATCACCTCTCATTTATCTAAATTAAACTCCATCTGCCCACTGGCCCAATTGATCAAGATCCCGTTGCAATCCGAGATCACCTTCTTCGCTGTCCACTATGCCACCAATCTTGGTGTCATCTGCAAACTTACTAACCATGTCTCCTATATTCTCATCCAAATCATTAATATAAATGACAAATCAGGACTGATCCCTGAGGCACACCGCTGGTCACAGGCCTCCAGTTTGAAAAACAACCCTCTACAACCACCCTCTGGCTTCTGTCATCAAGATGTGGAGATGCCGGCGTTGGACTGGGGTAAACACAGTCAGAAGTTTAACACCAGGTTAAAGTCCAACAGGTTTATTTGGTAGCAAAAGCCACAAGCTTTCGGAGCCTGTATGTGTATTGAGACAATACACATCTCTTTAACCTGTCTTAATGCTCTCTCCACTCACATTGTTTGTACCTTAAAGACTTGATTAGCTGTAAGTATTCGCATTCCAACCATTATTCATGTAAATTGAGTTTGTGTCTTTATATGCCCTGTTTGTGAACAGAATCCCCACTCACCTGAAGAAAGAGCTTAAGGCTCCGAAAGCTTGTGGCTTTTGCTACCAAATAAACCTGTTGGACTTTAACTTGGTGTTGTTAAACTTCTTATTCTGTCATCAAGCCAATTTTGTATCCATTTAGTTACCTCACCCTGGATCCCGTGAGATTTAACCTCATGCAACAACCTACCATGTGGTACCTTGTCAAAGGCCTTGCTAAAGTGGACAACATCAATTGCACTGCTCTCATCTACCTTCTTGGTTACCCTTCAAAAAACTCAATCAAATTTGTGAGATGTGAGAGGTTTAAGGAGGGAATTTCCGTGCTTGGGCCTAGGCAACTGAAGGCACTGCCAATGGTGCAGTGATGGAAATTGGGGGGTGGAGGTGCTCATAAGGCCAGAATTACAGGAGTGCAGAGATTGGGTGTTGTAGGGGGCATCCGGTGGGTTAGAAATAGGGCAGCTGTAAAGGGACTGAAACATGGGGATGAGAATTAGAAATTTGAGGTGTGGGATTATAACAATCTGAATGTTGTGTGTGCGTTGTAGTTAAAATAATGTGTTTTAATGTCCCCTTTGTGGACTGGGGGAAAAGGTGCCAATTTTCGGGTGGCCCAATTAAGTGGGAACTGGGATTCTCACTCCCATAACTTAAAAAAAAAATCAAAACTTGATTTTCGCTTTAGTCACTTACATTGACAAATTGAAGCGACTGATCGCCGCCTTGAAGCGGATGTTGTGCATTTTCTGTCAGGCGACTTTGTCGATTTTCAGAGCCGCCGTGCAACCTAGACTGCTAGTGGGGCGGGGTCAGCAGCTGAGTGACGTTGAGATCGGCCAATCGCAGGGCGGAGCCAGCTCCATCAGCCAACCAGCAGCCGAGGTGGGCGGACCTGGCGGCGACAGATTAGGTTGAGCAGCGGCGGCCTTCTTGCTCGGAGTTGAAGGAGTTGGTGAGTGAGTGTCTATTGATTTCAGTATGGCTTTTAAATGCTTTTGAAGATATATTCCCTGTTTTCCTTTTACAAATAAGCAGATAAGTTAAATGTTAACAGGCCCCTTTTATCACCATTAATGGCCGTTGCTTTTAAAGGGACCTGTTTTCCGGCAAGTGCTGAGAAAACAAGCCAATTCCACCTCGTCCTTTTCTATTCACCTTTTCTTTAAAACCAAGTCCCCGAGCATTTTAGAAAGCATTTAATCCCCACTAGCAACTTATTTCAGTGGTGGTAGGGATTTTTCTGGCGGATGGTGTATCTTGCCTGTTGCTTTAAAGGGATTTTCTAACAAAATGCCAAACGCTTTTTACAAGATGCAGGAGAATATTTTTGTTGCTATTATAATGTCAAGCGGAAGTGACACTGTTGATAGTTGTAACACTGTTCACCTTTTGCTTTGGTTAGTTGACCAGGGTGTCTGATCCTCTCCCTGCAGGGACCAAGTCTGAAAAACTTGGGGTGAAGGTTGGTAAGTGTCAAGGGTTTGGAAATCCAACTGCACCTAGGGAGAGATTAAACAGATGAGCACTCCTGCTACTTGTTCAACTATAAATCCACCTCATGGAGCTGGGTGGATTTCTCCAAGCTGGTTCTTGAGTCTTTTAACAGTGCAGCTACTTGGCTCAGGTATCAGACCAGTCAGTCTGCCATGGAGGTCATGAATTCCATTGCTGATGGTGTTATCTTGATCCCAAAGAGATCCCACCTGTCCAAGAAGAATACAGTTACAAACAAATGGGAAGAACTTGTCAGCCACCTTTTCACCCCTTAAAGAATGTTTGATTGACCTTAGTTTGTGCATACCACAGAGTTTAACTGCGTCACTGTGCAGTTGGTTTTACTGCTTTTCCACATGCCAGTGGTCAGATGCTTGAATCCCACCCAAAGAACTTCCAAAACCAGCTAATTCGATGATCTTACCTTGACCTTTTTGTGGCGTCTGTGATGTGGTGGGTTGCCTTTTGATTTCTTTTTAGACAACTTATATCTATATAGCGCCTTTAACCCAGAAAACGTTCCAAGACACTTCACAGATGTCGTTATCAGAGACCAGTTTGACACCAGCAGTAGGGTAGATGACCAATAACTTGTTTAACGAGATAGGCCCCAGTTGGCTTACAGTTGGAGAGAGCGGTTCAGGGAGGGAATTCCACAGTTTAGGCCTAAGGCCATGGTCGGGGGGGGGGGGGGAGTTAGGATACAGGAAGCGGAGTTTTGGATCAACTCAAGTTTATAGAGACTTATCCTCCCCTGTCCCTTATCATTAACCATCCCCTGCATCGTAGCGGACCAGAACACAAGTTCTAGAAGGTTCAAACTTTATCACCAATGGGAAGGACAGTGTCACTGTAAAAAGTAAAGCTGCACCAACTAATTTCTGTTCTACTGCTTGACGTGAATTACAGCAGGAGTGCATAAGCTCTGATTTAAATGAGGGGATGGTGGAAAACCTGGACAGCTTTGCTCTGTGCGCCAATAGTGTAAATGGACCTGGCAAAATGCGCAAATGGCACAAATGCACCAGGCGATCAACTTCATCCTGAATGTGGCAGTTTTGTATTGTCTTGAATGAGGCTGCCAAACCCGTTTCACACCAGATGTACAATTGTTTTGACATCTCACCTCAGCTTTGCTGTGATCAGGCATTCACCATGCGGCGGTGTTCAGGAAGCTTGAGGGCCTCCAGAGACTTGGTTTCTCCCTCCCCATCTCACTGCGCCATGATGCGGGGTGGGGGATCGGTGCAGGGAGGGGAGCTAACTCTGCTTTCAAAATAGTAAGCTTTAATGTGAATGATGCCCTTCCCATTTCAGCCATGGCACAGTGGGTAGCACTCGCCTCTGAATCAAAAGTTGTGGCTTCAAAGGCCCACTCCAAAGACTTGAGCAGAAAAATAAGGCTGATACCCCCAGTGCAGTACAGAGGGAGTACTGCATTGTTTAAAGGTCAACACTGAGGGGGTGCTGCCTTTTGGATGAGGTGTTAAACAGAGGCCCCTGTCTGTCCTCTCGGGTGGATATAGAAGATCCTATGGCCACTGTTTCGAAGAAGACCATTGGGAAAAGATGTTGACTATCCAGCAACTTTTTCACACGGAGGGTGGCGCTTGTATGGAATGAGCTGCCAGAGGGAATGGTAGAGGCGGGTACAATTACAACATTTAAAGGACATTTGGACAGGGACATGGATGGGGAAAGGTTTAGAGGGATAAGGGCCAAATGCAGTGCAAATGGGACCAGTTCAGATTTGGATACCGGGTCGGCATGGGGGAGTTGGGCCGAAGGACCTGTTACGGTGCTGTATATCTCTGGCTCTATAAGAGCAGGGTGGGAGTTCTCCCTGGGGCCAACATTTGTCATTTAAAATAAACCTTCAATAGTTGTTTGTCTCATTGCTGTTGGTGGAATCACGGGCGGCGCGGTGGCACAGTGGTTAGCACTGCTGCCTCACAGCGCCAGGGACCCGGGTTCGATTCCCAGCTTGGGTCACTGTCTGTGTGGAGTCTGCACGTTCTCCCCGTGTCTGCGTGGGTTTCCTCCGGGTGCTGTGGTTTCCTTCCACAGTCTGAAAGACGTGCTGGGTTAGGGTGCATTGACCCGAACAAGTGCCGGGTTGTGATGACTCGGGGATTTTCACAGTAACTTCATTGCAGTGTTAATGTAAGCCTTACTTGTGACGAAAAAATAAACTTTACTTTAAGATCTTGATGTGCGCAAATTGACTGGTGCGATAAATGCAAGGTTCTATTTGCTGTTCAAGTGTGTCAGCTTTGCATTAAAAGTAGCGCAAATACTGGCTTTGAATGAAGTAAGGAGTAATAACCTAACTCTCCTGGTGCGCAATAACTGAAAAAAAGCATGCTAGTTCTGTTTTTGGGTAAACTGTATCATTTTGCTTTACCCGGTTATGCAGACAGCAGCGATAAGTGAAGGGCAGAGAATAAGGAGCACTTTGCTTTTTGAACTTTCCCCTTCTTTAAAGTAGGAGACAGGATGAATGTTGGTGTCGCTCACAGTGAGGTTAATCCAAACACCCGGATAATGAACAGCCGGGGAATCTGGCTGGCCTACCTCATTTTAGTCGGAATTCTCCACGTCGTCCTGCTGAGCATTCCATTCTTCAGCATTCCTGTGGTGTGGACCCTCACCCATGTCATCCACAATTCGGTGAGTCACGGAGAATGGGCGGAGGGATGGTGGGGCGGCAAAAATTCATACTTTTAAAGGGCTGTCACCATCCTGTGCGAAGAAAGGCATGGTGCAAAAATTGACCTCGGTTATGGATGGGGGGGGAAGAAAAGCGCCATGGGCACCAGCTGATCACAATTTAGTGATCCCTGGTGGAATGGATAAGCGTGTGTGAATATTATGTGGACACAGGATTAAGCTTGTCTGTGATTTCCCTGCCACATCATGACCTATGTTTGCACAATAGGAATCCAACAATGCAGAGGAAAAGATCAGCCAGAGTTTCCACACCTTCATTCCTATTGTTGGTGTCAAATTTCATTGTGGTTTGCTGTTCATTTTCCCCTCGGCATACTTTACTGCACTGACTGGAACACCATTTCTCCAGCTCCTATCCATCTTCTGTCACTGGCTATTCTTTGCGAGTGAGCTCAGGCAGTGAGCACCAGTGACTGTTCCACTGTGGCAACACAGCTGAGCCCAAACCCATCCACATCCAGTCAGATCCTGTGACTATCTTCTCTGTAACAGTGGAGCATGCTGGTTGGAGCAGTCACCCAATGACCATTGCTGAGCGCCAGTTCCTGCCTTTTCATTTCATTGTACAGTCTTTTCCCAAAATGACCAGAACAGGAAACAGTTAGTCCCCATTTACTGAGGGTGGGGTGGTGATGGCATTTATTACCCATCACCATGAAGCAGAGAGACTCCAGTATTTAACTATACTTGACATGATGTGAACGACTCAGTTTACTATGTATTCAGGAAATCAGAAAGGCAGTGTTGGAAAAGCACACAATGAGAAAAATCAGTTATTACTGGAGATTTCACGGATAGCGACAGTACAAACTGAAAATCCCTAACTATAACAGATCCCTGTTGTCCAAGAATCTCGCTTTCAGTATAATTTTATTTTCAAAGTAAGTTCTCCCTGTTGCTGGCAAGGGCAGCATTTACAGCTCCCCCTAGTTGCCCTGGAGAAGTGATGGTGAGCTGCCACCTTGAACCTCTGTAGTCCATGTAGTTTGCCCCACTCCCTGAAGTCTGATCATGCCCCTGGAAGGGGCAAATGTCCTGTCTTAATTTTCCCTCTGTCCCGTGTCCCCCCAACTCATTCGGAGACGCTGCAAGTGGCACTGAAATGTTCCCTGATTCAGTGCAGCGCAGAGTAGAGCAGTGGATCTAATCCACATCTCCCTGCTGCAGACCAGTGTCAGAGCAATGATCGTCATGGCACTGATGCTTTCAGAAGGCTTGCTTTTATTTTGGCCAGGTGGGGTTTTCTTTTAGCCATACCAACTGAAAGAAAAGTTCCTGTTGGATTGTTCTGGACTGCACACTCATGGACTGGTCCATTGCACCTTAGCACAGGGTGGCAAGAGATAATGTGCCTTTGATCATTACACATTTGCCACTGAGGTAAATTATAGGGATAAATATATTCTCAGCAGTTAGCATTAAATAAAAACCAAAAAAACTAGACATTGTTACTGATGTCAATAGACTAACCCCATGTGCAGTTGTGATGTTGTACTTGGGTATTAAGATTTTTAAACTGATTAAAATCTTTGCTGCAATTAGCATAGAGCTGTCAGAGTATTTTCCTGAAATGACTTTCCAGCCAAAAGTTTTTAAACCACACGTTCTTCATATGGAAGACATTGCATATGGGATCCTTAATTCCTTCAGCAAGAATAACGTGAAAAAGATGGAGACAGATCTGCAGGCTCCAGCTGTGCTGAATATTCCCCAGGTTACTCTGAGGTATTTCCATAGTTGCTGATGGCCTCTCCACTTAACAGACAAAATGGCAAAGGCCTTGGTTGGCACCAAGTGATGTACCAAGTCTCTGTTTGTAGGCAATATATTGGTTTCTACACACGGTTAAAGGAACACCGTTTGAAACTCCAGACCAGGGCAAGGCACGATTACTTACACACTGGGAGCAAATGGATTATGGGATCCAGTTTACATCTTCACGCAAGTTTCTCACCATCACTCCAATAATTCTGTAAGTCCTTGTTCTGTTTTCAGCGCAACTGTTTTATTTGTTAAAACAGAAACAAATTCTATTGCGACAGAAGAGGAAGGAAGGAAACTAACCAGTGGGCTCCATGTTATTAATAGGGAGTTAGCTGTGACTCTGGCCTCTGAGTTAGAAGATCGAGAGTTCAAGCCAGACTTGACGGGCGCAATAATCAAGGCTGACACTCCTGCTGCAAGACTGAGGGAATGTTGCACATTTGGAGGATCAGTACTGAGTGAGCACTGCACTGTTGAGGGAGTGCCGCACTGTCGGAGGGTCAGTGCAGAGGGAGTGCCGCACTGTCGGAGGGTCAGTGCAGAGGGAGTGCCGCACTGTCGGGGGGTCAGTGCAGAGGGAGTGCCGCACTGTCGGAGGGTCAGTGCAGAGGGAGTGCCGCACTGTCGGAGGGTCAGTGCAGAGGGAGTGCCGCACTGCCGGGGGGGTCAGTGCAGAGGGAGTGCCGCACTGTGGGAGGGTCAGTGCAGAGGGAGTGCCGCACTGTCGGGGGGTCAGTGCAGAGGGAGTGCCGCACTGTGGGAGGGTCAGTGCTGAGGGAGCGCCACACTGTGGGAGGGTCAGTGCAGAGGGAGTGCCGCACTGTCGGGGGGTCAGTGCAGAGGGAGTGCCGCACTGTCGGGGGGTCAGTGCAGAGGGAGTGCCGCACTGTCGGGGGGTCAGTGCAGAGGGAGTGCCGCACTGTCGGAGGGTCAGTGATGGCAGGGGGTTGCAGTTCTTCCCAATCTCCTGAGGCCAATATTTATCTGCCAACCCACATCACTAAAACAAAGTATCTGGTCATTAGCAACTTGGTGTTTGTGGCAGCTTGCTGTGCGCACATTAGCTGCCCGTGTTTTCAACATAACAGCGACTTCACTTAAGTACTTTATTGGTTGCAAAGAGCTTTAGAACATCCTGAAATCATGAAAGGTACTATAAATGTTTTAGATGCCATCATTTCTGTACATGATAATCTGATGAAATGTGGTTCTATAATTGATGTAGTATCTCTGGGATGGAAATTTCTGCCAGGCCCCTCTTGCTGATCAGTGAGGCTTTGCATGTGCTTATCCTCGACAGTCGACAAGCATGTCACACCTGGTGTGAAGCCCAGTGCCTGTGCTATCATTCCCATCCATGTGGTGGAGGGGGAAAACTTAAAAATGATCATCCAATAATACAAGGTCTTGGAACGGGCACAGAGGTTATTTACTAAAATGACACAAGAGACTTCAGTTATGAGGGGAGAGAGGAAAATCTAGGATTGCTCTCCTTACAGCAGCGGTTAGGGCAGTGGTTCCCAAACTTTTTTCACTGGGCCGCACTTTCGGAATAAAAATTTGCTGGCGCCACACCAAATTTTTAATTGATAAGAAATACATTCAAAAACAAAAGTAAACAACTCCTAGCAGTGCTTGATTCATAACATAGAACACAACTACTTTATAATATGATCATGGGACGTCCAGAAAGTATAAAACAATGCTTGTTTAAACCATGTTTAAATGTTTCTTTGATTGTCCTTGAATCTTCCCGCCACACTTGCCATCCTCTCTCACCGCACCAGTGTGGCGTGCCGCACCCTTAGGATTCCCCCTAACCTAGTGGTTCCCAAAGGGTGTTAAAATATCTGAGCGGTTTGGACAGTATGAAAAGGAGATGCTGTTTCTATTGGCAAGAGATCAGTCACTGGAGGACCCAGGTTTAAGGTGATTGGCAAAAGTGCCAGAGGGGGAGATTGTGAGTTTTCTTTTACGCAGCAAGTTGTTGTGACCTAGAAGGTGCCACCTGAAAGGATGGTGGAAACAGATTCAATCGGAACTTTCAAAAAGAATTTGGATAAATATTTGAAAAGGAAACATTTTTAGCACTCCCTCAGACCTACCTCTAACAGTGCAGTACTCCCTCAATACTGCACTGGGAAAATGACAGAGGGAAAGTGGGGCTAAGCAAAAGAGCTGGCACAGTAGGCTGAATGGCCGCCACCTGCGCTGTGTGATTCTACCAGTCAGCATAAGCGACAAATAGTCATTAAAATTGTGTTTTCCTTCCAGGTATATGCTAGCAAGTTTCTACACTAAATATAACGTTGTTCATTTCCTGGTGAACACCACATCTTTGCTGACTGCACTCATTCCCAAACTCCCGCAGCTGCACGGTGTCCGAATCTTTGGCATCAACAAGTATTGAGTGGGTGCACGACTGCTGGGCAAATGCTGAAAGAAAGGTAATGCTGCCAGCAGCTCCAAACAGCCTCAAAAAGGGGCCAACATGAGCGATGGGCTCAATGTACTGCGAAAATGGACAATGAAGGAACTGCTGGCACTACCTCTCGAAACATCAACTGTTTTCTTACCTGCGCAAGTGAAAGACTTTGTATGTATGAGTTCTGCTCCTGTGTATAAGCTGCTTGTGTATAATTTTATACTTTTTTCCTTTGCATTAATTGTATACATATAAAAGATGTTTCAGTCAATGCGGCTGTGGAGTAGTGTTTGTGCATATGTGTTCAGAAAAGAGGCATGTTGCCGAGCAAGTCTACATAGCCTTGCAGCCTCCACCCAACTGGTTTAGTCTCTAATAACTGGGAGAGAACTGCTTAATGCAATAATTTATTGTAAAATGTCTTGCTCACTCCTACTACGTGACAAGAGTCTTTTGCTGCCTTTCTGTCTGTAACCTTGGCAGAGCTGCTGCTTGAAATGACCTCTTGTAATCGACTCAATTCCAGTAATGCAGACTGAGCTGGGAGTCGGTCTCGATCCTTTTTCTTGTACTCTACAATGGTGGTTATTGAATCCTTTGGCATGCTTTTAAACAACATACAAAAGGGCTGCATGCTGTGGTGTGACAATGAGGGGCCCTCAAGTCTGGCATTGCTTGAAATTGTAGTCCTTTAACACTATAGACCAGTAACATGGTGAAATTTCAGCATCTTCACTAACACCACCTACACTACAGTACTTAACTCGATTAGTCACATTCCATAGGTGATAATGCTAAAGCCCAGTGCTAATCCTATTGTACACCTATGACTATATTTAATCTTATAAACTACTAGAACCATAGAAAATTACAGCTCAGAAACAGGCCTTTTGGCCCTTCTTGTCTGTGCCGAACCATTTTATGCCTAGTCCCACTGATCTAAGAATTATTCAAATTCATGTTTCGCATCGTTTAATGGGGAGTTAATGGTTTGTCAGCCTTGATCAGAATCAATTTATACCACATGAGAAAAGGGTGCCTGGAGAAAGCAACTACCCTCTTTTAATTCAACAAAAGGCACAGAGAAATGCTAGCTCACACAAACGCAGGAGTAGGTCATTTGGCTCCGTGAGCATGCTCCTCCGATCAAGAAGTTCATAAGAATGTGGAATTTGAAACACAAACAGCTTATGTTAGATTCTTGTTAGGCAGAGAATCAATCTCCACCTTAAAAATATTCAGTGACTCACAGAATTTCTCTGAGTGTATTAGACCCAATGTTGTACCAGTGCTCATTTCCAAGCATATTGACAATACTAATGAGACTCACAGTCCAATGATAGAATGCATATTCATGCAGGATGGCAATTGGTTGGAGGACTTGTAATCTACCCCATGCCTGCAAAACTCAGAACATGTCTGTTAGATGTGATTCCAAGTGGACAACACTTACTGAGCAATCGCAAGTGTGCTAAGAATTACACTGATGTGAAGATGCCAGCGTTGGACTGGGGTATGCACAGTAAGTTGTCTCACAACACCAGGTTAAAGTCCAACAGGTTTATTTGGTAGCACAAGCTTTCGGAGCGCTGCTCCTTCATCAGGTGCATATAAAGACTCAAACTCAATTTACAAAATAATGATTGGAATGCGAGTCTTTACAGGTAATCAAGTCTTAAAGGTACAGACAATGTGAGTGGAGAGAGCGTTAAGCACAGATTAAAGAGATGTCTATTGTCTCCAGCCAGGACAGCTAGTGAGATTTTGCAAGCCCAGGCAAGTCGTGGGGGTTACAGATAGTGTGACATGAACCCAAGATCCCGGTTGAGGCCGTTCTCGTGTGCAGAACTTGGCTATCAGTCTCTGCTCAGCAATTCTGCGTTGTCGTGTGCCGTGAAGGCTGCCTTGGAGAACACTTACCCAAAGATCAGAGGCTGAATGCCCGTGACCGCTGAAGTGTTTCCCAACAGGAAGAGAACACTCTTGCCTGGTGATTATCGAGCAGCGTTCATTCATCCGTTTGCGTCTGCATGGTCTCCCCCATGTACCTCGGGACATCCTTTCCTGCAGCGTATCAGGTAGACAACGTTGGCCGAGTTGCAAGAGTATGTACCATGTTGGTGTTCTCACGTGAGATGATGGCATCCGTGTCGATGATCCGGCATGTCTTGCAGAGGTTGCTGTGGCAGGGTTGTGTGGTGTCGTGGTCACTGTTCTCCTGAAGGCTGGGTAGTTTGCTGCGGACAATGGTCTGTTTGAGGTTGTGCGGTTGTTTGAAGGCAAGAAGTGGGGATGGCCTTGGCGAGATAGATGACATGTTGAAGGCTCCGGAGATATCGTAGCTTCTCCGCTCCGGGGAAGTACTGGATGACGAAGGGTACTCTGCCATGTCCTGCGTTTGTCTTCTGAGGAGGTTTGTGCGGTTTTTCACTGTGGAGTGTTGGAACTGTCAATGAGTCAAGCGCCATATCCTGTTCCTGAGGGCATCTTTCAGTGTCTGGAGGTGTCTGTTGCAATCTTCCTCATTTGAGCAGATCCTGTCCTGTGTTCCAAGACCCACTTCTGGACTTAAGCATGTGATCTTAGGCTGATATTCTAGTGCAATACAGGGAGTGCACTAACAACATGAACTTATCAGTTGTGCTTGCGGTGTAGCTCATTTATGATTGCTAGAAACTATATATATTCATATGCAGGGAGAAGGAAGATGTCCAGGCATTGTACCTTTTTTGACTTAAAATTAGACAAGGCATATTTACCTTGGCTGCACAAAGGTGATCATTCATCATCTTTCAGCACTGTAGCCCCATTCCCTTATGGAGCAAGTGGACACTATCACGGCCACTGCCCCTCAGGCAGGATTGGTAATCTTGTTTGATGGATGTCTGCATAATCATGGGTAGAGGCTGTCACACCTCTGCCCACACCATCCAAAGGTTTGGTCCGGGCTCCCTCTGTGAAATGTGGTGCTGTCTTCTTGGCACTTGGAACAAGTGCTGGGGAAGTGTTTCAAAGGAGCACCCCGTGCCCCAATGATTACAGAGATTGTTTTCCCAGGGCAATATGAATAACATTGGAAAAAATTGTTAAAGAAACACAAGATTTGTGCGTTTTCCAGCATCAGTTTGGTTCTCACTGGAACATTCCACCCATAATTTTTAAAACAACAGATTGAACAATGAGTGATGCTTCAAAATGGAAACTTCCATTCACTTTACCTTACAGTGGCACATACACTGATTTTTGTTTTCACAAATCTAAGCCACAATCTGAAGCGAGAGAGTACTTTTAATGTGCCTTTCTCAGCTAATAGCAGCATGACTTATTCTTCACTGTTGCAAGGTCCTGTGTTCCAAGACCCACTTCTGGACTTAAGCATGTGATTTTAAGCTAATATTCTAGTGCAATACAGGGAGTGCTGCGTTGCTGGTCATGCTGTACTTCAAGCGCATTATTGAATTGTAGCCCTAGTCTGATGGATATCATCCCAGAGCACTAGTGGAAGAGGACCAGGTGGTTTTCCTAGAAATCGTTCCTCACTCAGCAACACCAGACAAATTAATTGGTATGTTGCTTATGGAATCTTGCTGTGCAAAACATGTGTGTAATAAAAATAAAAAAGTGGAGGGACTGTGTGGTGTTAGAGCACTGTCCTTACACTTGCAGGTTTTGGGCTTAAACTCAGCCTGCACTGATTAGGCAAAAGTCTATCAAGCAAAATAGCTAAGGCTGGTCTGAAAATGGTCCTGGTGTGTATGCATTCATAGCACAAACACTTTGCAGACTTTTAAATTTTACTCAGCAAAATAACTGGAGGTAAACCTTTCTGAAATAAAACAATGTGCTGCAAAAATAGTTAGCAGGTCCAACAGCAATTGAAGGTGCGTTTCAGCTGTAATTTGTATTTCACTTTGCATTTATCCAACGGGGTTATTGAACAGCGACAGGTATAAACAATGGAAAAGGAATTTCATTCTTAACCAAGCCCACCATCTTCGATGCATGCAGTTGAACAGCAATTCTGACATGGTAGGCATTTGCCTGCATTAGAGCTTCCATGTACTATGATCAGCACCCTCACCACAGCAGACATGAATCTCCAATATTTCTAGTGCCTCTTCTACATTGCTGAAAAGTAATACCCAACTGCCTAGTTATTTATCTAATGTCCCACCTGATGAACTAAGGCCCCATCTGCCCTCTCAGGTAGATATAATAGATCTCATGGCGCTATTTCAAAGAGCACTGGAATTCTTTCTGCAGTCCTGGCCAATATTTATCCTTCAACCAACATCTATGTAACTGCCATTTGTGGGTACTTACCACATGCAAATTGACTGTTATGTTTTCTCCATTACAAGTGACTATACTTTAGTCTTTAAATGCCTGCAAATTCCTTTGTGACATTCTGTATTCATGTAAAGTGCTATAGAAATGCAAGTTAATGTAAAACAATAGGTCCCAATCATGCCTAAAAGTCTAAAGGTAAAACTCAGCACCAGTACAATTTTTAAAAATACTCTCCCTTACAAAAGAAAATACACTTCAGTAATGCAATCTGCATTTTATTTTCACTCCTGAAAAGGTTCCGGCCAACAAGAGATTGTGTTGGGATCTACAAGCCTTTCCAAATTAAATGAATGAAGGTCCAATAGGTGAACCCATCAAAAGGTACAGCTTTAAAATTGCCAATTTTCACCTCAAAATTAACTCGAACTTCAACAATGCTCACAGTAACAGTCAGCAGAACTTTGTGAATAACAGCTTACAAACTTTTACATCAAACAATTTGGTCATAAAAGCCAACAATTTTTAAATGACTTGTTCAACCTTAAATATCTTAGTTCATCTAAAAAGGGGCAACTTACTGTCAAGACTTTCAGGGTTAGAAACAAAAGGTGTGATTTAAGACTTCAGAAAATGAAAAGCGTAATAAAATCAAAAATGTTGGAAAACAACACATCAGGCAGCATTTGTGGAGAGCAAGAGTTAACATTTTAGATTGTTGACCTTTCATCAGAGGTCCATAAATGGACCTAGACATGAAACTCTTCCATCATAACTGTTTCCTTTTGACTCTGTCAAAACTGACATCAGTGCAGTGAAGAGTGCATATACACTATTTTAATTATTGGAATGTGATGGGTGGGTTTATTTGTAGACACCAAAAAGGTGTTTTGGGGGGGGGGGGGGGGGGGTGGTTCTGCTGACTTCACTCATCATGAAGCACAAGCTGCGTGCGCAATTTTCACAGTGTGACTTCAACTTGCACAGTCTGGGCTTTTAAGACATCTTTGTAACCAGTTTATAGCCAAAAGGTTGCTTTCACCTCCAAAATGGGCTGAGGGGGTAAAAGGAAAGAGCAAAAGATTTCAAGTGTAAAAATGTAACGATTGGGCAGGTTTAAAAAAAAACATAGAAAAACGATTCAATTTAAATTAAAGCATAGTGTCAATATTACAATTGTAAGGCTATTCCTGATTGAATGGATTATTGCATTAATTTTTTAGTTGTGACTTTAATTCAGAATCACAGCACCATGCAAATATCTGATACTAGAGTTTAATTATTTTGTCAATGCACATTTCCCAAACTCAACCCCCACCAACCTCCACTGCACCAAATCACCACCTGTTTTTTTTGTATTCCACCCCTCACCCAGCCAGTTTACTCACCTTGGCTACAAAATCTATTGTTCTGATCTCTCAATGTCCTTTCACCCTAGCTCCTTACCAACCACTCCACGTCTCCATCCCATGCTTACCAGCATAATCACATCTCTCCCATTCAATAACGGCCTAAACCCCTCCAAGAAGCACCCTCTCAAACCTAGTCTCTCCAAAGTCCTCAAATTGCTGTTTTGCAACCACTCTCCCACCTCCTTATTCTACTTTCCCCAACCTGGATTCTGCTTTGCTCACAGTATAGACTGCACTGGTCAAAGTTATAACTTGCATCACCTACAAGCACAACTGCCCAAATTTAACACGTGTTAACTGGGTTTCCAGCAGGTTGAACAGAATGGTTGAAACACTGATTTGAGACCATCTTTTGAAACCCAAGATGTTCCGATATACAATCAACTGACTACAATGCAGATGTCCTAGTTCTCCAGATTGTTCAATAATTACAAGGTAATCCAGTATCTCAGGCATACTGTACAGAACTAGGATATTTAGATCACTGTTAAGTGTTAGGACATCTCATATGCAAGTTATTGTGGAAAACAGGGCTGTAGCTCAGTGTGTGGAACACACACCTGCTCTATCTTGGATTGTCCAGTGCTCTTTTGCTACATCCCTTCCTGTCCCTTTCTGTGCATAGAGTTAGGAGGGCAAAGTACAGTAAACATGCATCTTAATCAAATTCCTTGTCTGGAACTGATGGGCCATCTTTTATGTGAGTCATAGATATTTTTTGGCTAAACTGTAGGGAATAACAATATAGGTTGACACCAATAAACCTTTATTTTTACCATTAATTGGACAATTTCTGGCTCGATTACCAGAGAAAGGTGGTTAAATCTTCAAGTATTGAAAAAAGGTATAGTGCTGAATCAAATTTATATCAATAAATATCTTTCTATTCCCACCCCATGGAGCTATGAACATAGATGGTGCAAAAATTATTTTATATTCCTGGACTGAATTAAATCCAGTGTTAACCTTGAGTACCTCGTTTGGATTGCAAGGCACTTCATACTCACGGTGTTCAATCATATTAAGATCTCTGCAGATAGCCATATAGCATACTATTCTTGTTACTGATAACTGTGGTGTTCTATTATCGTGCAACACAATATCATCTTCATAGAAGAGTTATGTTAAAGCCAATTGGGGTAGAGAGAAAGAGTGGGAGGGAGAGGGGGGGGGGGGAAGAGGAGGACATACCAGACATTCAGATAGCCGACAGAGAAAGTAGAGGACTAAAAAGTAACTTTTTTTTCTTTTTACCGGTAAAATTATTGATCAAAAGGTTCCTATCGTCTGTTTAGATTGTGTATGATTTCTGCAGCACAGTCAATTTTCCAGTAAATTTTTAAATTTTTTTAATCTTACAAAAAGAAATTGTATCCGATCTCCCAAACCACAACATGTGCTCAATTTTACACAGTTAACTCAAATTATTTTCTGGTTTCTTCCTTTGTTGTAAAAAAAGTGCTTTATTTTAAAAAATCAAATACCTGTCTTATGGTGTAAATTAGGTCCCACAACACCAGGTTAAAGTCCAACAGGTTTATTTGGTAGCACAAGCCACAAGCTTTCAGAGCGCTGCTCCTTCATCAGGTTAGAATCATAGAAAGAATCATAGAAACCCTATAGTGCAGAAGGAGGCCATTCGGCCCATCGAGTCTGCACCGACCACAATCCCACCCAGGCCCTACCCCGACATATTTACCCACTAATCCCTCTAACCTACGCATCTTAGGATTCTATGGGGCAATTTTTTTTTTAACCTGGCCAATCAACCGAACCCGCACATCTTTGGACGGGAGGAAACCGGAGCACCCGGAGGAAACCCACGCAGACACGAGGAGACCTACTGTCATCAGGTGAGTGGGAGTTCTGTTCACAAACAGGTCATATAAAGACACCAACTCAATTTACAAAATAATGGTTGGAATGCAAGTCTTTACAGGTAATCAAATCTTAAAGGTACAGGTAATGTGAGCGGAGAGAGGGTTAAGCACAGGTTAAAAAGAGATGTGTATTGTCTCCAGCCAGGACAGTTAGAGAGATTTTGCAAGCCCAGGCAAGTTGTGGGGGTTACAGATAGTGTGACATGAACCCAAGATCCCGGTTGAGGCCATCCTCACGTGTGCGGAACTTGGCTATCAGTTTCTGCTCAGCGACTCTGCGTTGTCATAACAGGATATGGCGCTCGACTCATCGATCGACAGTTCCGACACGCCACAGCGAAAAACCGCACCAATCTCTTCAGAAGACAGACATGGGACACAGCGGACAAAGTACCCTTTGTCGTCCAGTACTTCCCCGGAGCAGAGAAGCTACGACATCTTCTTCAGAGCCTTCAACATGTCATTGAAGACGACATACATCTCGCCAAGGCCATCCCCACACCCCCACTTCTTGCCTTCAAACAACCGCACAACCTCAAACAGACCATTGCCCGCAGCAAACTACCCAGCCTTCAGGAGAACAGTGACCATGACACCACAACCCTGCCACAGCAACCTCTGCAAGACGTGCCGGATCATCAACACGGATGCCATCATCTCATGTGAGAACACCATCCACCAGGTACACAGTACATGCTCTTGCAACTCGGCCAACGTTGTCTACCTGATACACATGTGGAGATGCCGGCGTTGGACTGGGGTAAACACAGTAAGAAGTTTAACAACACCAGGTTAAAGTCCAACAGGTTTATTTGGTAGCAAAAGCCACACAAGCTTTCGGAGCTCCAAGCCCCTTCAAGGGGCTTGGAGCTCCGAAAGCTTGTGTGGCTTTTGCTACCAAATAAACCTGTTGGACTTTAACCTGGTGTTGTTAAACTTCTTACTGTGTTTACCTGATACACTGCAGGAAAGGGTGTCCCGAGGCATGGTACATTGGGGAGACCATGCAGACGCTACGACAACGGATGAATGAACACCGCTCGACAATCACCAGGCAGGAGTGTTCTCTTCCTGTTGGAGAACACTTCAGCAGTCATGGGCATTCAGCCTCTGATCTTCGGGCAAGTGTTCTCCAAGATGGCCTTCACGCCACACGACAGCGCAGAATCGCTGAGCAGAAACTGATAGCCAAGTTCCGCACACATGAGAACGGCCTCAACCGGGATCTTGGGTTCACGTCACACTATCTGTAACCTCCAAAACTTGCCTGGGCTTGCAAAATCTCTCTAACTGTCCTGGCTGGAGACAATAGACATCTCTTTAACCTGTGCTTAACGCTCTCTCCACTCACATTGTCTGTACCTTTAAGACTTGATTACCTGTAAAGACTCGCATTCCAACCATTACTTTGTAAATTGAGTGTGTCTTTATATGCCCTGTTTGTGAACAGAACTCCCACTCACCTGATGAAGGAGCAGCGCTCCGAAAGCTTGTGGCTTGTGCTACCAAATAAACCTGTTGGACTTTAACCTGGTGTTGTGAGACTTCTCACTGTGCATACCCCAGTCCAACGCTGGCATCTCCACATCATGAATTAGGTCACCAGACACACTATTTTTGCAATGCATTTTTTCCCCCATTAAAAATGATTAGGAGGACTTGTGACCTCAGGGAAAGGTATAGTTAAAAAAAAACATTTGAGAAGAATAATAAAGCTTTTGGAAAAAAGCCACCTGCTGTTCCATTCTACCTGCTGAAACCAGAAATTAATTTGTCTCTGTTTAACTCAACTTAAGTAAAGTCCTCTTAAGATCATCTTAGTTGCTATTTTACATTCAAATTAAAACATTAAAAACAAGATACAGTCCAAATCTTTCATACAATTCAATAAAAGAGGACTCTTATTTGTCTTTGTTCTACTCTAGAATCATGGTTGTCCTTCTCAGTCAGCTTGCCATCAAGCTAACTGAGGTGATCGCTGAGGTTTGTTTTTGCACTTTAAGGCTCAGCGCGGGAATGTTCGTCGCACCTTCTTCCTCCGTTTTTGTTTCGTTTCGGTTCTTGGTGCAGCCTCTGCTTTGGGCTGACTGCTGGGTCCTGACTGCGGAGGGGCAAAGAAGCTCCCATTTGCCGTTTGAGGCACAGCACCCTGGAAAATCTTACTGAAGAAGTCCTGGAGGTCAGTGGGAGGATTTGGGCTGTTCTCGGAGCTAGCTCTAAATACGAGGGAAAGAAACATTACAATTCAGGTTCAACTAGATTTTTAGATTCACTTTGAGAGATTGTCATGTGGAGGCCAGCTATGTCATACACCATTCTCTGTCCCGATCAGACAAACAACTTCTGCCAATGCTGCTTTTGAGCTGACTATTAAAGGTTAAACGAGGGGAGCTTGAGTTTGATTTTTATGTCCTTCGCATTGGGAGCATTTGGCCTTTCACCAACCTTTACAAAATATGGGAAGGCGATGGCCTACTGCTATTATCGCTAGACGATTAATCCAGAAACTCAACTAATGTTCTGGGGACCCGGGTTCGAATCCCGCCCGCAGCACGTGGCAGAATTTGAATTCAATAAAAAATATCTGGAATTAAGAATCTACCGATGACCGTGAAACCATTGTTGGAAAAACCCATCTGGTTCACTAATGTCCTTTAGGGAAGTAAATCTGCCGTCCTTACCTGGTCTGGCCGACATGTGACTCCAAAGCCACAGCAATGTGGTTGACTCTTAACTGCCCTCGGGCAACTAGGGATGGGCAATAATTGCTGGCCCAGCCAGCGACGCCCCATGTCCCACGAATGAATTTTAAAAAAGTCAAGAGGAGACAGTGCCCAGATTGGGGTACATTTCCCTCATTCATGTTTAGTGAAAAAGTCAACATGGCCTTTTATCAACATTAAGGGAAATATACTCCATTGTTATCGAGTTGTAAACACCACCTCTGGAGACTGCTATAGAACTATTTTGCAGACCATAGACGTTCACACAAGTCTCAACTATTATTAGAATAAACCCTACACCATTTACATCTCCATGCTGCAAGTTAGTTTAAAAATATTAGAAATGCAAATTTACAGCTGTAAGGTATACAATTAAATCAACCAATGTGACATACCCCACTGAACCATTCAAAACATGGCTATTGTGTCAAGTTGTATACTGTTTGGGAGGGGGGGGCGGGGGTAGGAGGAGATAGCCTCTCAGGAGAAAATACCAGCAGCAGCCAGGCCTATGGCACCACAATTGGTTCTGCTGTAGAGCAGGGTCGGGCCAAGTCCATGCGAGTTCAAGCGAGTGATAGTAGTAGGAGACTCAATAGTCAGGGGCACGGTAAGGCGTTTCTGTGGCCGCAAACAAGACTCTAGGATGGTGTGTTGCCTCCCTGGTGCCAGGGTGCTGGATGCCTGCGACCAGATACAGGGCATCCTGATACATGAGGGTAAACAGACAGATGTACCACATTGGTACGAATGACATAGGTGGGAAGAGGTCCTGCAAAGATAATTCAGGGAGTTAGGTCAGGTGCTAAAAAGCAGGACCTCTAGGGTAGTAATCTCAGGATTACTCCCAGTGCTAGTGAGGCTTGGAACAGAGAGATAGTACATGTGGCTAAAGAACTGGTGTAGGAGGGAGGGATCACTGGGACGTCTTCTAGGGAAGGTGGGACCTGTACAAGAAGGACGGGTTGCACCGGAACTGGAGGGGCACGAATATCCTGGGTAGGTTTGCTAGTGCTGTTAAGAGGGTTTAAACTAGTGTGGCGAGAACCGGAACAGCAGGGCAGTAAGTGTGGGGAAGAAAGTGAGACTGAGATAAACAGTGCAGAGTAAGAGCAGGCAGAGGGAAGTCACTGGGCTCGGGAGGTCTGGAGTGCATTTGCTTCAATGCTAGTAGTAGAACAGGCAAGACAGATGAAATTGAGAGCCTGCATTACTGAATGGAATGATGATGTAATTGCAGTTACAGAGACATGGTTCGAGGGGGGGACAGGACTGGCAGCTTAACATTCCAGAATATCGTCGTTTTAGACGGGACAGAAGGGGAAATGAAAGGGGTGGCGGAGTGGTATCGCTGATTAGGGAGCACAGCACAGGAGGAGCCATTGGAGGGATCTTGCAGCGAGGCATTATGGGTGGAGCTCAGGAATCGGAAGGGTGAAATCACAATGTTGGGAGTTTACTATAGACCCCCCAACAGCCCACAGGAGACAGAGGAGCAATCGTGTAGTCAGATACTGGAAAGGTGCGAAAAAAGCAGGGTAGTTCTGGTGGGCAACTTTAACTTCCCTCATATTGACTGGGACTCCCTTACAGCCAGTGGTTTGGATGGAGAGCAATTTGTTAGATGTGTCCAGGAGGGCTTTTTGGTACAGTATGTTGACAATCCAACTGGGGAGGGGGCCGTACTAGACTTGGTATTGGAGAATGAGCTGGGCCAGGGGATCAATGTTTCAGTGAGGGAGCATTTTGGGCTTAGAGACCATAATTCTATAAGATTTCGGGTAGCCATGGATAAGGACAAGAGTGGCCCTCGGGTGAGTGTGCTTAACTGGGTGATGGCAAATCCACATCTGGCACGTGGGAGGCTTTTAAAGGCCAGCTGATTGAAGTGCAGGACATACATGCCCCCACAAAAATGAAGGATAGAAAGAGCAGGATTCGGGAACCATGGATGAGAAGGGAAATTATAAGCTTAATCAAAAGGAAAAATGAAGCAAACAATAGGTCTAGGCAACTAAAAACCGACGAAGCCCTTAAGGAGTACAAAGAACAAGAACAAAGAACAATACAGCACAGGAACAGGCCCTTCGGCCCTCCAAGCCCGCGCCGCTCCCCGGTCCAGGATTGAATCCTGAATCCAGGATCCCCGCCCAATTTTCCAGCCTATCTACATACCAATTTTTTCCAGCCTATCTACATACCAATTTTACCAGGATGCTGCCTGGTTTGGAGGGTAGGTCATATGAGGAAAGGTTGAGGGAGCTAGGGCTGTTCTCTCTGGAGCGGAGGAGGCTGAGGGGAGACTTAATAGAGGTGTATAAAATGATGAAGGGGATAGATAGAGTGAACGTTCAAAGACTATTTCCTCGGGTGGATGGAGCTATTACAAGGGGGCATAACTATAGGGTTCGTGGTGGGAGATACAGGACGGATATCAGAGGTAGGTTCTTTACGCAGAGAGTGGTTGGGGTGTGGAATGGACTGCCTGCAGTGATAGTGGAGTCAGACACTTTAGAAACATTTAAGCGGTTATTGGATAGGCACATGGAGCACACCAGGATGATAGGGAGTGGGATAGCTTGATCTTGGTTTCAGATAAAGCTCGGCACAACATCGTGGGCCGAAGGGCCTGTTCTGTGCTGTACTGTTCTATGTCTATGTTCTATGTTCAATATCCTATCCACCGAGCTGTCCCTCACAGCTACGATGCTTTGTTCATTACAACCTATTAACTCACCCCCACCCCCCCATTCCAGACCATGTGATCTCCAGGGAGAGGCGAAAACCCAGAGTGAAAAACCCCAGGGCCAATATGGGGAAAAAAAATCTGGGAAATTCCTCTCCGACCCCCTGAGGCGATCGAAACGAGTCCAGATCATCACAATGGCCCTGATCGGAAAATGCTTCCCAACCCTAGTCATTTCCACTTCCACGAACACCATATGAATTCCCTGCCCCCGAGACAGGTTCCCAACTATCCGCAGTCTCGCTCTGTACTGGCACCAGCAAGATGATCATAGAATGAAGCCTTGAAACGAGAAACAAGGAACAATTAGCCCGCGCCGCTCCCTGGTCCAGACTAGACCACTCTTTTGTATCCCTCCATTCCCACTCCGTTCATATGGCTGTCTAGATAAGTCTTAAACGTTCCCAGTGTGTCCGCCTCCACCACCTTGCCCGGCAACACATTCCAGGCCCCCACGACCCTCTGTGTGAAATATGTCCTTCTGATATCTGTGTTAAACCTCCCCCCCTTCACCTTGAACCTATGACCCCTCGTGAACGTCACCACCGACCCGGGGAAAAGCTTCCCACCGTTCACCCTATCTATGCCTTTCATAATTTTATACACCTCTATTAAGTCTCCCCCTCATCCTCCGTCTTTCCAAGGAGAACAACCCCAGTTTCCCCAATCTCTCCTCATAACCAAGCCCCTCCATACCAGGCAACATCCTGGTAAACCTCCTCTGTACTCTCTCCAAAGCCTCCACGTCCTTCTGGTAGTGTGGCGACCAGAACTGGACGCAGTATTCCAAATGCGGCCGAACCAACGTTCTATACATCTGCAACATCAGACCCCAACTCTTATACTCTATGCCCCGTCCTATAAAGGCAAGAGAAAGTGGGAAGGAACTTAAATGTGGAATTATGAGGGCTAAAAAGGGCCATGAAATCTCTTTAGTAAACAGGGTCAAAAAGAATCCCAAGGCTTTTTATGCATATATTAGGAGCAAGAGGGTAGCAAGAGAAAGAGTCGGCCTACTCAAGGACAATGAAGGGAAGTTATGCGTGGAGCCACAGGAAGTGGGCGAGATCCTTAATGAGTACTTTGGGTCAGTATTCACCAAGGAGAAGGACATGACGGATGTTGAGGTCAGGGATAGGTGTATGTGAATGCTCTAGAGAATGTCAATATATCTAAGGAGGAAGTGTTGGGTATCCTAAATTTCATGAAGGTAGACAAGTCCCCAGGGCCAGATGGGGTCCATCCCAGGTTACTGCAGGAGACAAGGGAAAAAATAGCTGGGGCCTTAACAGATATCTTCACATTCCTTTTTGGCCACAGGCAAAGTTCCAGAGGGCTAGAGAAGAGCCAATGTTGTTCCCTTAAGAAAGGAAGCAGAGATAATCCAGGAAATTATAGGCCAGTGAGTCTGACATCTGTGGTGGGAGAGCTTTTGGAGAAGATGCTGAGGGACAGGATATATGCACATTTGGAAGAAAATGGACTAGTTAGTGACAGGTAGCATGTTTCCGTATGGGGAAGATCATGTTTCACCCCAACTTGATTGAGTTTTTTTTTTGAAGAGATGACAAAGATAATTGCTGAGGGAAGGGCTGTGGATGTAGTTTATACGGACTTTAATAAGCTGTTTGACAAGGTCCTACGTGGCAGACTGGTACAAAAACTAAAATCACATGGGATTTGGGATGGGTTGGCTAGATGGACACAGAACTGACTTGGCCATAGAAGACAGAGTAGCGGTGGAAGGGTGTTTTTCAGAATGGAAATCTGTAGCTAGTGGTGTTCTGCAGGGATCAGTGTTGGGACCTTGGTTGTTTTTAGTATATATAAATGATCTGGAGGAAAATGTGGGTGGTCTGATTAGTAAGTTTGCAGATGACATGAAGATTGGCGGAGTTGCTGATAGTGCCGAGGATTGTCAGAGGATACAACAGGACATAGATAGATTGGAGACTTGGGCACAGAAATGGCAGATGGAGTTCAATCTGGACAAATGCGAGGTGATGCATTTTGGAGGATCAAATTTAGGTGTGAATTATACTATAAATGGCAGAATCCTTAGGAACATTAACATGCAGAGGGATCTGGGCATGCAGGTCCACAATCCCCTAAAAGTGGCAACACAGGTGGCCAAGGTGATTAAGAAGGTATATGGCATGCCTGCCTTCATTGGCCGGGGCACCGAGTACAAGAATTGGGAAATCACGTTGCAGCTATATAAAACCCTGATTAGGCCGCATTTAGAGTATTGTGTGCAGTTCTGGTCACCACACTACCAGAAGGATGTGGAAGCTTTGGAGAGAGTGCAATGAAGGTTCACCAGGATGTTGCCTAGTCTCGAGGATGTTGGCTATGAGGAGAGGTTGAATAAAACTAGGATTGTTTTCATTGGAAACTTGGAGGCTGAAGGGAGGCTTGACAGAGGCCTACAATATTATGAGGGGCATAGACAGGGTGGATAGTCAGAGGCTTTTTCCAAGGGTGGAAGTTTCAGTAATAAGAGGGCACAGGTTCAAGGTGAGAGGAGGAAAGTTTAAGGGACATGTGCGGGGGAAGTTTTTCCACGCAGAGAGTGGTGGGTGCCTGGAACACGCTGCTAGAGGCAGCGGTGGAAACAGGCACATTAGCAACATTTAAGAGGCATCTGGATGGCTACATGAAGAGGGAGGGAATAGAGGGATACGGACCGAGTAAGGGCAGAAGGGCTTGGAGGGCCTGTTCCTGTGGTGTACTTTTCTTTGTTCTATGATGCTGGCACTATTCAAACTTGATATAACAACCTCCCCCAGATGGTTCAGGAAGTAACTGCAGACCATCATAGAAACCCTACAGTGCAGAAAGAGGCCATTGGGCCCATCGAGTCTGCACCAACCACAATTCCACCCCGGCCCTACCCCAATATCCCTACATATTTACCCGCTAACCCACGCATCTCAGGACACTAAGGGGCAATTTAGCATGGCCAATCAACCTAACCCGCACATCTTTGGACTGTGGAAGGAAACCGGAGCACCCGGAGGAAACCCACGCAGACACGGGGAGTATGTGCAAACTCCAGACAGTGACCCAAGCCGGGAATCGAACCCAGGTCCCTGGAGCTGTGAAGCAGCAGTGCTAACCACTGTGCTACCGTGCCGCCAGTGAGCCATAAACCCAGGAAGATTCCAGCTTTGATCTGTAGTCTGTGCCAAGTTAGCAGATCTCAAAAAAGGCCAGGAATTCAGCCTTAGCTCCCCTGGGCTAAGAGAATGTATATTGAATGTAAAGATAACATTCAATCCTGATCATATTCCAATGAAGCCTGCCAGCAAGTGCCCACGTGAACATTATCAGGACTCTAATGCACTTGTGATCAAGTAGTTGGACAATACATACTGAGGGGTGAGGGTACACATGGAATTATGTCTAAGCCAGATCGGTGCCTTCAAGAGCAGAGAGAAAATAGGATAAAATGAGCAGAAATATTAAACTGTATGGGATATTACCCAGACAAGATAACTTTGTTGCTACATGACCCAATTCCATATTGAAATCATCGGACCACTTTATACTCTAGGGTGCATCCTCAATAGAAAATGAACCAAGTCTCTAAGGTAATTCCAGCAGGAAAGAATGTGTATTCTTCTTGAAGAAACTAACTCTCATAACTCAATGGAAGAAAAAAATAGTTCCCGGGGAAAAGCAATTTGCTTTGGACTGTTCTAAGAATACCTCAACTGAAAAATTACTCAAATATTTGTATATACACTGAACTCCTTCTTTGTAACATTCTGCAGAAAGCAGAGTGTTTATATGCACATTTTTGTACATATTAGAACCCACCCAGGGAGCTTATTCAAAAATTATTCATTCTCGAGACATAGACACCAGCAAGGCACATCTTTAGTTGTCCCAAGAAGGCGACAGCCTTTGATTTGATACAAAATGTGTGGGTTGCTAGGCCACTGCAGAAGGGAATTAACCATGTGGGTATGGGTCGAGGATCACATACAGGACAGACTAGGTAAGATTGCAGGCTTTCTTCCTTAAAGAACATTAATGAAGTGAGAAGATATTTCTTCACCTAAAGAGAGTGGTGAGCTTGTGGAATTTATTACCAAAGGAAGTAGTTGACGCCAAAACATTGAATGTATTCAAGAGGCAGCTGGATATAGCACTTGGGGCGAACGGGATCAAAGGTTATGGGGAGAAAGCAGGATTGGGCTATTGAGTTGGACGATCAGCCATGATCGCAATGAATGGCGGAGCAGCCTCGAAGGGCTAAATGGCCTCCTCCTATCTTCTATGTTTCTATATTTCTGTGAAACTAGTTAGGTTTTTAGGACAATTAGAGCGTTGCACAGTCACTTTTACTAATGCCAGGTTCTTTGTTTCTAGACTTTAAAAGAGAGTTCAAATTCTCAGACTGTTAAAATGGGATTTGGACTTTGAATTAATAGTCCCAGTAACTCAACCACTACACCATCGTAGGTGCCACTTCTAGCTTGTAACCTCTACTTTTCTACCAACAAGGATGGTTTCAAGGATGAGGGACTACTTCTTAGAAACTGGGGCTATTCTCCTTAGAGAGTAGGCTAACAGAAGATTTTTTAAATATATGTTTCATGGGACATGGGCGTCGTTGGCTGGCCAGCATTTATTGCCCATTCCTAGTTGCCCGTGGGCAGTTGAGTCAACCACATTGCTGTAGCTCTGGAGTCATATGTAGGCCAGACCGGGTAAGGACAGCAGATTTCCTTCCCCAAAGGACATTAGTGAATCAGATGGGTTTTCGCAACAACAGACAATGGTTTCATGGTCACGGACTTTTAATTCCAGATTTGTTTGTTATTGAATTCAAATTTCACTACCTGCCATGGTGGAATTCGAACCTGGGTCCTCAGAGCATTACCCTAGGTCCCTGGATTACTAACTAGTCCAGTGACAATACTGCGCCACTGGAGGTGTAGATAGGGACAAACTGTTCCCATTGAAAAGATCCAGAACCACAGGAAACCGATTTAAGGTAAGTGGCAAAATAACCAAAGTTGACATGAGAAAAAATATTTTTATGCTACAAGTGGTTAGAATCTGGAATGCACAGCCTGAGTGTGTGGCTATCCAAAAGGCATCGGATGCTGAATGGTTACACCACAGAAGGAAGCCATTTTATGATTCTTATAACCTCAACACAGTATTGATGCACAAGCTGACTTGGCAGGCTTGTAAGTTCATTGAAAATCTCCACCAGGCTAACTATTCAGCTAGATTTTACTCTCCTCACCTCCATTTAGTTATTGCAATTTACATTAGGCCAACTGGAAATTCCTGCTAAAAAAGGTACACAGGTATGTGATTTCATCCAGAGACTCCTATCTGCTGTGTATAGCTGTGAACCTGCCATAATATCAAAGCAAAATACTGCGGGTGCTGGAAATCGGAAACAACAGAAAATGCTGGTAAACTCAACATCTGTGGAGAGAGAAACAGAATTAATGCTTCAAGTCCAAGTGGCTCTTCTTCACAACCCAAAACACTAACTCTGTTTCTCTCTCCACTGATGCTGCCAGACCTGCTGCGTTTATCCAACATTTTCTGTGAATCTGCACTTGGATCACTACACTAAAATTTACCTTAAAATGCCAAAGGAAATACAGGGAGGAGAAAACAATTGCAAGATTAATAAATAGTGAACAGCCCTACTTTTACTTACCTATGTCGACCACTGTTTCCAGAGGTTCGTGTAGCAAAGGATATATGGTAAGGAACATGATGTATATCAGGAGATATTCCAACCCGCTGACAACCAGCCCATTCTGAAAAAAGAGAAAGTAAATATGGAGTTACTGAATTCCTGAGATTCTGCATGACTTAAGCTCTCCCAATAGATCACACAATCCGTCAGAGGCTAGAACAAACAAATACAACAGATAACTTGTATAATTGCTCTTGGGTCTCCATTTAGTATATTCAAGGTGGGCATGGGTCCCACTCTGCAGTTTTCACCAATCAGCTCCCCCAACAACCAACTAGAAAGGGCAAAACGGAGATTGATTGCAGCCATGATCTAATTGAATGGCGGAATGGTTTCCTGTGCAACTCCTGTTCTACTGACGGTCTCTCCCTCCATATAGAAAAACACCAAGTCACCATTTCACATTGAGTGGCCCAGAACCAACTGAGAAATCAGCACTCCATCACTATGCACCTCTCCAATCCCTCCAAAAAGTGATGATTTGAAAGGCTTTTCATCCTTAAGATTTTCAGACCTGGTTTCTCATTTGTTTGTCCTTTCAAGATTATTTCCATTGTTGCAGACAGGCTTTTAAAGTATTTCAGGAATAGTTACGGACCTACCTTGCACTAAGTTGATCTTTCTCTACACCCTATGGGCAGCACGGTAGCACAGTGGTTAGCGCTGCTGCTTCACAGCTCCAGGGACCTGGGTTCGATTCCCGGCTTGGGTCACTGTCAGTGTGGAGTTTGCACATTCTCCTCGTGTCTGCGTGGGTTTCCTCCGGGTGCTCCGGTTTCCTCCCACAGTCCAAAGATGTGCGGGTTAGGTTGATTGGCCATGCTAAAAAATTGCCCCTTAGTGTCCTGAGATGCGTAGGTTAGAGGGATTAGCGGGTAAAATATGTAGGGATATGGGGGTAGGGCCTGGGTGGGATTACGGTCAGCGCAGACTCGATGGGCCAAATGGCCTCTTTCTGCACTGTAGGGTTCTATGATTCTATGGCCTTAGCTGCGACTGTAACACTACATTCTGCAATCTCTCCTTTCCTTCTCTATGAACGGTATGCTTTGTCTGTATAGCGCGCAAGAAACAATACTTTCCACTGGATACTAATACATGTGACAATAATAAATCAAATCAGCTTGAAACATTCTGGAATACAATTTTATTTGTATATTCCAGAATGGCATTCCAGGGAGATTTTAGAAGAATCCCACAGACCAGTACTGGTTTACATTTTTCCTGAAAGTTATTGTCCCTGGTTTACATTAGTTAAGTATTGGTTCCATCTGAATGGATCTGAATCAAAAGGTGAAGCAAATAACAGGAAAGCAAAATGCGGTGGTACTTTTTGTTGAAATTGAACAATGAGACAAGTTGATGAATTGTCCTAAATGCAAGGATCAGTTATAAACAGTTGCCGTAAAGTTCTCCCCATCCTCAGTCGAGAGAAGTTTGTAGTATTGATTTTTTTGTTGTTGCTAAATCCCAAGAAAATAGAAATCTATCTTATACATTGAGCACTCAACAATTAAGCTAAATTAAACAGATTTACACATGGGAATGGGAACAGGCTAGAACACAATGCTATTCTGCTGCA
Organism: Mustelus asterias; assembly: GCF_964213995.1. Classification (NCBI taxonomy): domain Eukaryota; kingdom Metazoa; phylum Chordata; class Chondrichthyes; order Carcharhiniformes; family Triakidae; genus Mustelus; species Mustelus asterias. Next base: position 735,655 of record NC_135834.1, on the reverse strand, counting down.
GCAATCACAACTGCTAACTTTAGAGCAAATTATTTCCAAACTTATATCATACACAAGTCTCACTAAAATCTTCCGGTTTTGTCTTTAATTGCTTTAATTGTCTTTAATGAAGATGGCTTCAAATTTCCAGTCTCCTTACCAGTGATATCATAGACTTTGCCATCCATCATGGCGAAGTAAGTGATTTTCAATCCCAGCATGCTTGATTCTGCCCAGAAATCGCCATCCTCCACAGGGTGCCTCTTGTTACACTCTGCACAGTATCGAGCTGCCAGTGGGTCACGATCCATTTCAAACCTCCTGCAAAGGAAAGTCAAACATTATTTTCACCACAGGGTGATTAGGAATTTTACTTTCAGAAAGATGATTCAGAAACTATATTACACGCTCTGATCCTGGAACATTCTTTGAATATACATAGCTCTCCTGTAGTATTCACTGTTCATGGGCTTTAGAGGCTGCGAGGTGGTAGAAAAAACAAAGACATGCATAGAGTTGGTCTGGGATTTAAACAAGTCAGGAGTTTTTGGGATTGTAAAGTAAAACAAAAAGAGGAACAGGAACCTGACCAGAAGGTGCAAGTAGGTGGGCTGCAACAGTTAACTGCATCTGGCAAAGAGGAACTTTTTTTTAAAAAAAGGATTCAATTATTTTAGTGTGCACTCAATGGCAATGAAATGTAGGTGTTTAAATAAAGTTATAACCTACCTGTTTTAGTTTCATTGCTCAAAGGGGACATTCATGCCATACATTATCTCTCAGAATTCTCATTTTTGTACAATATGATTGGTGTGGCATTTTAAACAGCAATTAGAAACTCTACTAATGTTAGGTAGACAGGGTGATACAAACATATATGAATAAGGTGTAGGAGTAGGTCATTCAGCCCCTTGGGCTATTTAATAAGATCATGGCTGATCTGATAACCTCAAATCTGCCTCACCAATAATCAATCAAGCTCTGCCTTAAAAATATTTAAAGACTCTCCTTCCACGCCTTTTCAGGAAGAGAGTTCTAGTGACTCATGACCCTCTGAAAAAATGTTGCCTCACATCCATTTTAAATGAGCGATCCCTTATTTTTAAAACAGGGATCCCTAGTTTTACATTCTCCCCGAAGAGGAAATATCCTCTCCACACTCACCCTGTAAAGACCCCTCAGGATCTCATGTTTCAATCAATTCATCTCTTATACTTCTGAACTTTAATAGATACAAGCCAAGCCCACCCAACCTTTTCTCACAAGACAACCCACCCATTCCCAGGTATTAGTCTGTTAAACCTTCTCTGAACTGCTTCCAACACATTTATATATTTCCTTAAATAAGGTGACCAATACTGTACATAGTTAGTTATCCAAATGTGGTCTCAATAGTGGTCTGTACAACTGAAGCATAACCTCCCTACTTTTGTATTCAGGTTACTGTGGGAGGCGAGGGAAGAGATTGCAGAGCCTCTGGCAATGATCTTTGCGTCGTCGATGGAGACGGGAGAGGTGCCGGAGGATTGCGGATGTGGTTCCTATTTTCAAGAAGGGGAATAGGGATAGCCCAGGAAATTACCGACCGGTGAGTCTAACCTCAGTGGTTGGTAAGCTGATGGAGAAGATCCTGAGGGACAAGATTTATGAGCATTGAGAGAGGTTTAGTATGCTCAAGAACACTCAGCATTGGTTTGTCAAAGGCAGATCGTGCCTTACTAGCCTGGTGGAGTTCTTCGAAAATGTGACTAAACACATTGACGAAGGGAAAGCGGTAGATGTGGTTTATATGGATTTTAGCAAGGCGTTCGATAAGATCCCCCATGCAAGGGTTCTCAAAAAAGTGAGAGGGCATGGGATCCAAGGGGCTGCTGCCCTGTGGATCCAGAACTGGCTTGCCCAAAGGAGGCAGAGAGTGTGTAAAGATGGGTCTTTTTCTAATTGGAGGTCGGTCACCAGTGGTGTGCCCCAGGGATCTGTTCTGGGACCCTTGCCGTTTGTCATTTTCATAAATGACCTGGATGAGGAAGTGGAGGGATGGGTTGGTAAGTTTGCCGACGACACGAAGGTTGGTGGGGTTGTGGATAGTCTGGAGGGATGTCAGAAGTTACAGAGGGACATAGATAGGATGCAAGACTGGGCGGAGAAGTGGCAGATGGACTTCAACCCAGATAAATGTGTAGTGGTCCATTTTGGCAGGTCAAATGGGATGAAGGAGTACAATATAAAGGGAAAGACTCTTAGTACGGTAGAGGATCAGAAGGACCTTGGGGTCCGGGTCCATAGGACTCTAAAATCGGCCCCGCAGGTAGAGGAGGTGGTTAAGAGGGCGTATGGTGTGCTGGCCTTTATCAATCGAGGGATTGAGTTTAGGAGTCCGGGGATAATGATGCAGCTATATAAGACCCTCGTCAGACCCCACTTGGAGGACTGTGCTCAGTTCTGGTCGCCTCATTACAGGAAGGATGTGGAAAAGATTGAAAGGGTGCAGAGGAGATTTACAAGGATGTTGCCTGGATTGAGTGGCATGCCTTATGAGGATAGGCTGAGGGAGCTCGGTCTTTTCTCCTTGGAGAGACGTAGGATGAGAGGAGACCTAATAGAGGTATATAAGATGTTGAGAGGCATAGATCGGGTGGACTCTGAGGCTTTTTCCCAGGGTGGAAATGTCTGCTACGAGAGGACACAGGTTTAAGGTGCTGGGGGGTAGGTACAGGGGAAGTTTTTCACACAGAGGGTGGTGGACGAGTGGAATCGGCTGCCGTCAGTGGTGGTGGAGGCAAACTCAATAGGGTCTTTTAAGAGACTCCTGGATGAGTACATGGGACTTAATAGGATGGAGGGTTATAGGTAGGCCTAAAAGGTAGGGATATGTTCGGCACAACTTGTGGGGCCGAAGGGCCTGTTTTGTGCTGTAGTTTTCTATGTTGCTAATTTCCCTCAATAAATGATAACTAACCTATTAGCTTTTCTAATTAATCACTTTACCTGCAAACTAGCCTTTTGTGATTCATGCACTAGGACTCCCAGATCCCTCTGCACCCCAGTTCTGCAATTTCTCACCATTTAGATATTCTTCATTGTTCCTGCCAAAATGGACCATTTCACATCTTCCTACATTGTACTCCATTTGCCAAATCTTTGCCCACTCATCTTTTGTAGCCTCCTTATTCCCACTTCACAACTTAACTTTCCCACCTATCTTTGTATCAACAAATTTGGCAACCATCACTTCATCCAAGTCATTTATATAAATTGTAAACAGTCGAGGTCCCAGCATTGATCCCTGTAGCACACCACTTATTACATTTTGCCAACCTAGTTTTACCGTGGTTACTTCACCTAACCTGCATATTTTTGGACTGTGGGAGGAAACCAGAGCACCTGGAGGAAACCCACGCAGACACGGAGAGAATGTGCAAACTCCAGTCACCCAAGGCTGGAATTGAACCCAGGTCCCTGGCGCTGTGAGGCAGCAGTGCCACTGTGCTGCCCTATCCATGCCAATGTTATCTGCTATAACATGAGCTTTAATTTTTCACAAGTAATCTTTGATGTGGCACTTTATTAAATGTCTTCTGGAAATCTAAGTGCAGTGCATCCACTGGATCCCCTTTATCCACAGCACAGGTTACTTGCTCAAAGACCTCCAATAAGTTGGTTGAACCCACGATTTTCCTTTCACAAAACCATTCTCTCTGCTGGATTACCCTTTGAATTTAGCCAAGAGCCCTGCTATAACTTCTTTAATAATAGCTTCTAATATTTTCCCTGTGACAGGTGTTAAGCTAACTGGCCTGTAGTTTCTCACTTTTTGTCTCCCTCCTTTCTTGAATAATGGAGTTACATTTGCTATTTCCCAATCTAATGAGACCTTCCCCGAATCTAGGGAGTTTTAGAAAATTAAAACCAATGCAACTCCTCCTCACTGGACACTTTTTTTAAGAACCCTAGGATGAAGTCCATCACGGAACTAGGCTCTTGACAGCCCACAGCTCCAACAATTTACTCAGTACCTCTTCTCTGGTGACTGTAATTGCCCTCCCTGGGTTCCTTCCATTTCCTGGTTTATAGCTGCTTGTGGGATGCTACTTGTATCCTCTACAGTGAAGACGGATACAAAATCCCTGCTCAATTCATCTGCCATCTCCTCGTTTTCAATTGTCAATTCTCCAGGCTCACTTTCTATAGAACCAACGTTCACTTTGTTGACTCTTTTTTAAATACAAAACTCTTACTGTTTTAATATTTCTAACTAGCTTTCTTTCATACTCCAATTGTTCCCTCCTTATTAATATTTTAGTCATCCTTTGCTGTTCCTCATGTTTTGTCCGATCTTCTGACCTACCACAATGATATGCCTTTTCCTTGATACTATCTTTAACCTTTCTAGTTAGCCACAGGTGGAAGGTCTGTCCCTTGGATTTTTTCTTACTTGTTGGAATGATCTATTCTGTGAATTCTGAAATATCCCCTTAAATATTTGCCACTGCATCGCTATTGACCTATCCTTTAACCTAACTTTCCAGTTTATTTTAGCCAGCTCCACTTTCATACCCTCATAATTGTCCATTTAAGTTTCAAAACATAATCTCAGACCCACTCCCTCAAACTGAATGTAAAATTCAATCATATTATGGTCGCTGCTACCTAGGGACACCTTCACTATGAGATCACTAATTACTCCCCATCCTGTTGCACAAGACCAGGTCTAATATAGCCAGCTCTCTGGTTGGCTTCAGAACGTGCTGTTCTCAGAAACTATCCTGAAAACATTCAATGAACTCATCTATTCTACCTTTGCTCACCTGACTTTTCCAGTCTGTATGTAGATTAAAATCCTCCACGATTATCACCATGCCTTTCTGACAAACTCCAATGATTTCCTCCTTTATGCTCCACTCTACCTCTATATGGTAGAGATCCCACTGTACCAGCGCCTCCACGAACTGGAATCCACTTCTACCACCCAAGCCTTTTGAGTCACGCGTTCATCATCGGATCTTATTTATCCTATGCCAATTTGCACGTGGCTTAGGCAATAATCCCGAGATTATGACTCTGGGAGGTTCTGCTTCTTAATTTGGTGCCCAGTCCTCAGTGACTATGCTGTCCTGCCTGTGTCATTGGTACCTGCATGGACCACAACAACTAGGTCTCCCCTCACCTCACACACAGCCACAACCCCCCCCCCCCCCCCCCCCCCCGCTGCAAATTCTTCTCCAACACTAAACAGATGCCCTGAATCCTGGAACCCATGTCGTGAACTCTTGAACCGGAAAGGCAACACAGCCGTCTGGACTCTCGCTCTTTGCTGCAGAGAATGGTATCAATCCCTTTGACTATACTATCGCCTACTACCACTACATTCCTTTTTGCTCTCTCCACTTGAATGGCTTCCATACCTCAGTGCCTTGGTCAGTTAGCCTATGACCGACTACTAAATCACACAAAAATGAAAATAAGTCCGGCAGGAAAATGACAAGTTTGCTGATCTGAGTAAGAGCAATGAAAGCACACTGCAACTGGCCACAGAACTCCATAGGTGAGAAATAAAATCAGTCAGGGTTGCCATGCGTGACTATTATTGCTGAAGACAGATGTTGGCCTCAGCTGTGATCCCACATTGGTTGAATAGACTAATATTCACTAACTAGGCTCACAAGATGAATGGTCAGTTGAATGAGATACCAAAGGGTACATGATATCCATGGAACTCTATTCCAGCCAGAGTTTGCACGTTGAGGGAAGGGAAAACTGGAGAGGGGAGATCAACAAAACATCACCTAGCTTTACATTTATTTAACAGATAAATGAGAGCACAAACTTGTGTTTTCCTTCACATTTACTGCACATCATAGTGTTCATGGCTTCCTTTAAGTCATCCTGGAGCTTGGTGAGAAACTCATTCATGGACCGATGTAACTCACTCTCTGCAGCCCGTTTGCTAAAAACAAATAACACAAAAACATCCAGTTATATCTGGAAATAAATCTAGAGCAGGAAATAGTCGAAAATTAAACTTGGGTTCCGCAATTCCTCAGAATATAAACAAAGACTCAATACAAACCTCGCTTTACAACAAGCTTTCAATATCCATCCCTGAGGAAATGCAGCTTTGATAAATTGAAAAGTTACACGAGAGATGTTGCACCTCATTGCATCTGCAAGTTGGCCCAAAGTGCTTTACAACCAACTAATTACTTTCTTTGAAGTGCAGTCAAAAAGCAAATGCAGCAGCCAATTTGCGCGCAGCAAGATCCAACAAAGAGCAAGTGAATGAACAACCAGACAATCTGGTTCTGATGAGGTTGGTTGAGGGACCAATGCTGGCCAGGACAAGGGGCAGAACTCTCCTGCTCTTCAAATTATGCTGTGGGATCTGAACAGGAAAACACTGCTTCCGTTTGGAGATCAAGAAAACAAAAGGGACCGATCGTCCCAGGCTGCTCTTGCACAGCAGAAGTAGCACAAAGTAATAGCAGGTATGGCACCTCATGCAGTCTCCCTTTGCATTGCCTTGTGTGTGGAGTACTAAAATTACTTACAACCTCCTTCAAACAGAAACACTGAAGCAAATTAGATACGTGCAAAATGGAAAGGGGTTGCAAACACAACTCTAAAAACATACATAAAAGTAATGAAACAGGAGAAAAGTAGGCCTAGAGCTAATTAGGTACATATTTGAGTAGCCAAGTAATACTCTGGGTGGGATGTTCCTGTGTGTATGTCCACCCACTCATCATTGGCTGCCGGCAGGATGTCTATGGCATTTTGCACGGCTCACTGTGAGGGAGGGGGCACCTTTGGTAGGACCGCAAGATCCCACCAGCAGGAAGGGCCAGAAAATCATGCCCTTTGTCTTTTAAGGTGAATGTTCCGATGGATTTTTGTGCTGAGTAATGAGTGCTGGCAATGCAGGGGAACGGGGAAACTTGTACATCCAGCTTCAACAACAAGTGCTTCCAAAATCACCTGTATGACATCTCGGCAGAAGACTGACAAGTTACTACTAATTGAGTTGGAGTTTACAGATAGCTTTGTGATGCAGGAATAGAAACTCAGTCAAATCTGTCCAAACTCCATTCATTAAGGACCTCGTAACCAACAGTGAAGAGACTTTAATTCCATTGGTCTGAGCTGTGCTTAAACCAAGTCCCGTGATAAAATGGTGATATCCTTCATGGTATCAGCAGGGACCTTTAGACATTTTAAAAAACATTAAATTTGGCAACATGTTCAAGCAGATTTTCATTCCCTAAATTAATTAAAATGGTAAGCTTAATAAAAAAATTCCAACAAGTAATCAGATTTGAGTAGTTCAAAACACATTGAAATTATAAATCGGAATTCAAGGCAAATTAATATTTTAAAAATGACTTTGATCCTAAAAAGATAAGAATCAGAGGCCACATGGGTATGTCTGGAATGCAGCAGTGAATTTTGCTTACATTTCATATTCCTTCCTTCTCTCAGGATTGCTCACAATATCCCACGCTGCTCGCACCACCTTAAAGGCTTCTTCCGATCGTGGGTGTTGGTTTTTGTCAGGATGAACCTGCAATCACAATTGGGGTGGTTACTTTAGAAGAGAACAGTTTCTCAATTTAATGCACCTCGCTGAGCTACAACTGGTGATATTTCACACAAATCCAGGCTTGCCAATCTTCATTAATAAAAGAAAATTTAATAAAGCTCATCCTACTAATCTTGGGTGGAGATAAATGACCAAAATCAAAGTTTACCAACTTGGTGACTTGATGGGTAACTGTATTAGCACCACTTCAGGCCCTGCAAACAGACCAGGAAGGTTCCAGCTTTACTCATCGGTCAGTGCTATTACTTCATTTTAAGCCAGTAGAATGCTACAACTCACCTCAGCACACTGTCCCTTTGAGGGAGGTGCAGTGTACAAGGAAAGAAGGGGCGAAGAAACAAAGAGACGTGAGCTGGGGTTCACTGTCCCGACTAGTATTCAACGACCCTGGCTAGAAGATTGCACAATATTGGGCGAGGACGGGATCAGGCTCGGCTCTGACGCCCTCTAGAGCAGAACAATCTGCTGATGCTATCTCGGGTCAGAAATGAAGACTCTTACTTAGGACAGTTCACCAGTTACAGAAATTATTTTACAACAAAACAGAATATTTTAAACTCTAAATTCCATTATTTATTAAATTGAAATAGTGAGACTCACCAAAATACTGTTATAGGTTGTCAAGTCCACCGATCTACAGCAAAGCATTGTATCACATTACATATACAAAACTACTGCTAACCCAGAGAAAGGGCCCTAGTGCTGGGGTCTGAACCAGTGGGGTGGAAATAAAGAGACCCCCAACGATGGTGAAGAGTCCTCCAGTAGAACTGCACAAACTCATTGCAGAAATCAGCGTACCTTCAGGGATGTGTCTTCTTTCAAATCATAAAAGACCGTTTGATATTTCCTTGTGGAATTTTGCTAGCTGTGATTCAGAGCTTAATTACTGGACAAAAATTGTCTGGTTGTATACCTCAAATGCATACTATTGCCTCGTGATGAGAGGTCGTTGTCTAGTGCAATGTTCCTTGTAAGTTACACGCACGGCCAAGCAGCAAATGGAAAAGTGCCATGCAAGCTGCTCATAAGTTGTCCTGTTCATGACACAGCGACACTAAAAAACGTAAAGATACTTTGCACTCAAACAAACCACACATAACAGAAACAAATTTAGAAGGACATTTTTCTAGATGAATGGTTTATTGAGCATTAGCTGACAAGCCTATATCGGTGGCTCCCAGCCTATATAACAGCAACGCCTGACATTCTTTACCTAGGGTTAATAAGCTTGTTCTGTATAAGTGATCCTTTTTTTCTACAGGTGTAAATAGCTCTCAACACTTTCAGGGAGACTGTTGTCTTTAACTGTGTGATCGACAGAAGTAAAAGGCTGCCTTTTGACCTTCCCTTTATCCCATTTTATTCTTTGTGAAGTTAGTGGCACTTGTTGGGTAGAATAAGGTTGAGTAAAATAAGGGTGGATAGATCGGATCTTAGCTCTGTGGGAGAGCACCCTCAGAGGGTAGGGGACTCGAGCCTAGTTCCAGAGGGCTGGAACACAACCAAAGCTGACACCTTAACAGTGCAGCACTAAAGGTGCCATCTGTTGGATAAGATACTAAATTGAGGCCCCTTCTGTCTTCTCAGGTAGATGTAAACGATCCCATAATACTATTGGAACAGCAAGGAGTTCCCTCGTGCTCTGCCCAAAATTTATCCCTCAAACTCACTTCCCAGAAAAGATGATTGACTGCATCATTGTTTGTGGGATCTTGCTGTGCATTTCCCTACATTACAACAGTGGCTACAGATTAAAAGTATTTAACCCATGGTGAAGCACCCTGGGACGTTGGGGCAGTGAAAGGTGCAGTGTGAATACACGTTCCTGCTTCAATTTAATGTTATTTGCTAACAAATTCGTCCTTGTGTAATCAGAGTATTTGGTGTTTCAGTGGTATCCACCCATCAGTCAGAGAGAAGTTGCCGTTTCCAGTCAGACATTTGTGGTCACAAGTATTAAACTTTTGGGCATACCTTTCTACCTAACAGAAAAAAAAACAATTTAAAAACTTAATGTTTATATAAAATACAACATTAAACAATTTGCAAATGGAAACTGCAATAAATGAACCCTCACTAGGACTGCCAGGTATTTAGTCATCAGCTATTGGAACAGTTTGAGCAAAATGTTCAGTAATGGTATCAACAAATACATACTTAGCTACTGTAACAACTTTCATTGAGTTCTGGAATCTCAATGTGAATATAGCAGGTTGGGAATGAAATCCCAACCTCAACCTTTAACAATACGAGAGAAATAGGAATGTATTATTAATTCCATTCCAAGATGGAACAAATGTACAGTATAAAAAGACGGATTTTAAATTCGCTCTACCTAGGCCACTGGATATCATAATACTAGAGCAGAAAGCAGGAATACAATTTGGATGGCATTGCAGCTGGCAAAACTGTTCTATTAGGAAGTCATTCAGTGAGTTGTGAAAAAACATGACTCGTGTAGAACATCGACCAGCTTACTTTGAGCCCTCAAGTGCACCATAAATTTTAGGTAACTAGATAGCACAGTCACAGATCCTTCTACAAATGTGCACTCAGTAATTTGTACAATATAAAAGGGCACTGCTGAGACAGTTGAGCAAGTTGCTAGAGGCTATGTAACCTATTACATGGTTAGCCACCATGTAGGATCAGTTGCCTTGATACCAACTCAAGACTAAAAACGTGTTTGTGGAGCTTTGAAAGCTACAGTTTTTTTGTGAAACAGGACCTGCTCGTTGTCAGGGCAACATCAGCAGCTTTCTAACAATCAGGACCAGTCCAACTGCATACAACACCCTACCACACCACGCTGTGTACAATAAAAAGAACATGATAATTAGCCACATAATACTTAGCACAACCCCATTTCCCCATAATCATCTGTAAACCTTTCACTCTCTGATAACATGAGCATTGTTAGAAGTCAGTTTTAGAAAAGGTACTTCTTACTACTTTTGTGCCATGCACGATACCTTACAATTGGCCAACCACATGTCCTTCCCTAGGCTTCTCCCTTTGACCATCGCTGACCAGAATCCCACATTACACCAATTATCATGAATAACAGCACTGGAGAAGAGAGGGGAAAGGAAATAAAACATCCCCAAACCAAACCCTGCTCAGGTCAACCTGGCTGCTACCGTCAGATGAGTTCTTTTTAAATCAGCTACACAGAATTGTAAAACAAATTCGGAAAGGAAAGCTGGCTACCAGCAGCGAGGAGAAGTGGTGCATTTGCCAAGTTATCCCAGATATCAGCCACATTCTTGCAGTGTGGGAAAGACCTTTAGAGGTTGCAATCTTACAGCTACAATCTAATCTCTATATTTGGGTAGCCTGTTCTGAACCCATCAATCAGACTGCGGATCTCTGATATAAACAGGAATCTCACATTAGATTTAGTTTTTGGAGAATTTTGCGATTAAGAATTTTCTCATTTTGACCATCTTTCAAATTTGAGTGTACAAGTCCAGGAGAGAATGTGTTGTATAAAGTCCTAATAGCCCCAAGGAGAATGTCAACAGGAAGCGGAATTTTTTTAAACTGAGAAATGCCTTCAGTTGCAGTTAGGTAACTCACCACAGCAGCAGTAATACAAAATGAACCCCAATAACAGAAGAAGCAAAAGTACGTCATCAAAACTTGAAAACAGGAAAGGTCAGATATTGGGGGAGGTGAGGGGGGGGGGGGGGGGGGGGGGGGAAAGAGAAAGCTTCTCATTTTGTATTTAAGATAATAAATGCCTGCTGTTTCAGCTGAAACACAGCCAGAATTTGCTGGGAAAATAATAACCAGTTTAATGTGCTCACTGCTATCAGTGTGTAAATAACCCAGCAACTTGCAGAGACGACAGGACACCCCATGAATTGCGAATCGCCACAAGCTGCCAGACAATTTGCGCCACTCCGCTGTTAGCCTTGCGAAAACTACAGCTTGCCGTCAAAATCTCCAAGAGCATCAAGTAATTGCTGCATTTGCGCTTTAAAGCGAATTGAACTTGCCGCAGAAAGTTAGGGCTGACAGCTCAAAGATCCTTTTGATGATGAGATTCATATTCCTGCAATGTTATTCAACCTTCCCTCCCAGAAAGCAACCGAAACTGTGGATTCTCATTCCTGCAGATTTAAAACAATGTAAATTCAATTTATTTGCTCACTTTTCCTTTCTCTGAATCCAATCCATTTTTCTCTCTCTGCGCATCTTACTTGACTCTAATTCACCCTATTTCCTTCTCCAACCTTCCTCTGCATTATTCTCAATGGTTAAGAAGATGGGTTTGTTGGTCTCATTGTTCACCCATTGCTCCAGTTATCAGCTTACATTTCCAGCAATTTGTAGTGGAAAAGGGTGAGCTGAGGGGGGGGGGGGGGGGGGGGAAAGAGAGAGAAATCTAAAATTGGCATCTGGTGAGATGCCCTGCTGCAGTCTGGGTCATTATGTTGCAATTCAATGCAGAATGCATCATGCACTATTAGACATGGAACACATTACTTTTGTCCATTAATCTATCTTGTCCACACGTAATTGAGGCATTTCAGTATACAAAACTATTTCATAACTCAGTTGGTGGCACAAGTTTATGGCTTCAAGTTCCACTCCAGAGACCCGAGCACAATATCCAGGCTGACACTCCAGTGCAGTACTGAGGGAGTGTGGCACTGTCACCTTTAAGAAGAGGCATTCAGAGAGCCTGCCTGCCCCTTCAGATGGATGGGAAAGATCCCACAGCCATTATTTTGCAGAGCAGCAGCAGAATTACTGCAGAACATTTAATCAACATCATGGGAAAAAAACTGATGATCTGGTCATTATCACATTGCTGTTTGTGGGATCTTGCTGTACACAAATTGGCTGCCGCACTTCCTAATTTATCAGAGTGACTGCATTTCAAATGTACTTCATTGGCTGTAAAGCATTTTGGAATGTCCCGAAGTTGTGAACAGCGCCACAGAAATGCAAATCTTTCTTTCCGCATTCATGGAACGTTGGTTTAGAGTGTCTGATTGCATATTTACTTCCCTCCAATGCTACAGAAAGTGGTGGCTGGCTGTGATTGAGAGGAAATGCCTCACCACTGCCAATGAAGTGGGCACTGCCAATCACTTTCTCTGCTGTCTTAAAGACCTCAGCCACTGGTGCAGAGATTCAGTGACTGATGTCCAGAGTAACTTCTTGAGCACCACTGCTCTTTTTGTAACAGAACCAAGACTGAGAACTCAGTGACACAGGAAAAATAAGTTCAGCTCTGCTGTTACACCATTGCGTGGACAGAGAGAGAGAGAGAGCAGACATTCTGGTTTGGTGCCCACTTTGCTGAATGCTTTGGGCGATTTGTGTGTGAGAAAGGCACTACACAATTACGTGTTGTTTTCTATGGGGTTCTAGTATGTTCTTAACCAAGCATTGAACAAATTGAGCAATCCCCCAGATGATGCTGCAACAGAAGAAAAATATTACCGGGTAAGCTTATGTAACACTAGGAAACCAAGAATTTGAACTATCTGACCAAGATAGCTGAATCGATTATCTGACCGAACAGCACATTTATTTTGATCAGGCACTACCCATCCCTATTCCAATGGTCATGTAGGTAAATATATAGCAAAGCCTGACAGCAGGCCACATGGACCTGATTCAGTCTGCTGTGTCTTGATTATCACAGCTGATTACTACAAATGAATTCAGTAATTGAGGGGTTAACAAAACAAAAACAAATCTACCAGGGTTCCGGCTCAAACATTACCCAACTCCCCTGCACTCGAATTGCATACGAGTTACCACTAGGTGAAGTGGTCGACAAGCCCTCTAACCTCAGTACCATTAAAGATCAGCAGCTCTTCGGATGTGGTACCAAAGGGCCACTGGCTCACAATACACATTACCTTTTAAATTGCTATAAACATTATCTTCTCGTGTAACTACAGGGCATTTTAAAAAGGTTACCCAGAGCAGTAGAACCAAGATAGGCACAGGTTAACCCCAAGAGATGGAATTAGACACTCACAAGACTTAGAACTTTGGCTCTGGTAATCAGTCAAATGGAAATAACAGAGTCAGACAGCTGAACTTGGCTTTTAGTTAAACGTTTTCATGCAGAACTCACCAGTACGGCCAACTGCCGATAAGCCTTTTTCAGCTCGGCATCAGTGGCCATTACCTCCACGCCCAGAACTTTAAAAGGATCCAGGTCCTCCTCCGGAATACCAGCCATCGTCAGCAGCCGGTCCACCTCATGATCTGGCTGGTATCTACCTGCACTAGGTGACTGGGGGGACGGAGATGAAACTGGAGACTGGCCTGCAGTCCGCCATTTACCAGTTCGCCAGGATCGCATTTTCAATTTTTCCCACAGTCTTTTCAAATAATTCCAAGTCCTAGATTCTGCTATAGACGAGCACAACCTGTGCAGAAATCGAACAGCTGGAAAATGGGGAAAGATTTCCTTGCCCCATATGGGTAACTTCTGAAATATCCTGGAAACCCCAGACATTCCATATTTGCAGCAGAGTTGTAAACATCCTATAAATAACATTAGTACAAGAAAAAGCAGAGCAAGCAGCATTTTTAAAAACGTTATAGTCATCTTCATCGAGGAAAAGCAAAACCGCCTAAGCTTCTGTGACCCTGATTTTGCCTGTTTAAGCAGCCACATGCACGAGGTCCTTGCACTGCCCTTTAGGGATTTTAAATCTTCCTTTTGTATCTGGCAACACGAATACACAAGCTTGCCCCCTGTTTCCACGTACTCTCCACACTTGTGGGTCACAAAAAGAATGACATCCATTAGAATTTTTACGTAGGTTACACATCTCCAAAGCAACTCCTCAGTTTGTTTTTGCACGCCATTCTTTAATCTGTCCCGGTTGTCAACGTGCTGACGCTTCCTCTCACCCTTTGTGTGCCTGTGTTTATTAGCAGCTGAAGACTTGCCATTCTTCTTCACATGCTCCCTTCCAACATCTTTATCATAGCTGTTTGAGGAGTTATCTTTTGTCAATTTGTTTCTCTGACGTTTACTGCTTTTCCTGCTGGTAAACTTCACAGGATAGCTGATATCTTCTGTCATTTTTATGGGGTTTTCATCCATTCCTTCATCTTCATTGAATTCTTCACATTCATCTATCCCATCTTCTTGAGAAGTGTTGGCAGAACGAATACAATCTAAGTTGTCAAGGAAAGACAGATTGTCATCTGCCCCGAAGGGGAAGTTGTGGTCTCCATAGCAGGTTGGTTGAAAGCATCCTTCCAAAAACCCATGAACACAGGCAGAGCTCTCCCCCTGACGGATGGAGGACAGACACCCATTCTCTTGTGAATCCTTGTCAGTCATGCCTTCATGATCAGTTACACCCCCACCAGAGAGAGTATATGGCTTCTCACTACTGGCCAACTCTGTGTCTCGGTTTTGAAGATTACAACTATCACCTGATATGCCAGAACAATAAAGAGATGGCATCTGCCCTGTAAAATCCAGATGGCCACAAGGGAAACTCAACCCTTCCATGTCCAGTGTTTTCAACTCTTCATCTAAAAGCTGATCTGAAGATGGTTCTTTGTGATCAAAACAGTTTACATCACCAAGAGTCCAATTTGACAAGGTCACTGGTGTGCAATTCCCTGTATCAGTATTTCTTACTGGTTGATGACTTGTCCTTTGCCAGGTCGTATTCCCACGAGAAGCATGGATGTGTTCCGAAATGTATTGACTCGAGTCAGCACCATCGCACCGGGTACCACAGGAGTACTTTGGAAAATCAGTCGTTTCATCATCACAGGGGGGTCTGCCAACTGGCCGTCCTATCTGATCAAACTGGGAATGGCTGTGACGGGACAACTGCTGCTCCTCCTTTACGTACCTGTGAACTTTGCTTCTTTCTGACCACTGTAGATCATTTCGCCTAGCATGGTGATCCTTTCTCTCCATTGCAGCAGGAACCCGAGTCGCTGGCAGTCATGTTTGTTCCATTTTCACCTAGAATCAATACACAAGATACAAGTGCTATAACTGAGAGAAACAAATACATGGAATAATTACATGATACATTTCAAATGTTTACAGGAACTAACGGTATAGTGTGAAAGCCATCTCAACTCAACACAAAGCATTTGTCTGGACAGTTATTTCCAGAATTTAGCATATGCTATAATATATAGCCTGTCCCTGGCTTCATATATATCTTGCTCTCGTCATTTTATTATAAAAACCATTGATTAGATTTCTGTACTAAAATCACTCCTAAAGACCCATGATTCATTGCCAATAACAAAAGGATAACAGCAGATGCTTTCTTATCCCACACTATAGCTTGCTCCTGAAAGCGGAGTCGTGCTGGAGAAGAGTTCCAGAGATACCACTATCCCTTCTTTACCTTTTCCACATTGATTGAAGCTGGAGGAACTGGGATTTTCTGGTCCAAACTGGAGTGGACTGAAGTACTTATTAACATGGTACACAAAGGCCTACGGTCTTAAAACTTTAAATAAATCCGCACAGTTTTTGTATTTCTACCAAAATATTGTCCTGTATTTCAGAGGTAGCTGGCCAAGAGTTAAAACTGGGATTGGAAGCTACAACTTTGGAAGGGTGATTTCAACCCACCAGCTATGGCGACTACAACTTCCCCTTCGGGGCAGATGACAATCTGTCTTAGTTGGTGTTATCTAACGGGAAGGTCTCACTGCAAGATGGTTTTTTATTCCTTCACGGGATGTGGCCGTTGCTGGCTAGACCAGCATTTATTGTCCATCCCAATTGCCCTCAAGGTGGCTAGTTGCCTTCTTGATCTTCTGCAGTACTTGTGGTGTTGATATGCCCACAGTGCTGTTAGGAAGGCAGTTCCAGGATTTTAATTCAGCAACAGTGAAGGAACAGCGATATATTTCCAAGTCAGGATAGTGCAAGACTTGGACGGGAACTTGCAGGTGGTGTTCCCATGTATCTGCTACATTTGACCTTCTAGGTGGTAGAGGCCGTGGGTTTGGAAGGTGTTGCCAAAGGCCTTTGATGCAGTGCATCTTGGATTGCATACACTGCTGCCATGGTGGAGGGAATGAACATTTAAATGCTGGATAGTGTGCCAAACAAGCAGGCCACTTTGTCTTGGATTGTGCCAAGCTTCTTCAGTGTTGTTGGAGCTGCACTCATCCAGGAGAGTGGCGAATATTTCATTACACTCCTGACTTGTGCCTTGCAGATGGTGGAAAGGCTTTGGGGAGTCAGGAGGTGAGTTACTCACCGCAGAATTCCCAGCCCTCTGCCTGCTCTTGTAGCCATGATGTGGAGATGCCGGCGTTGGACTGGGGTAAACACAGTAAGAAGTTTAACAACACCAGGTTAAAGTCCAACAGGTTTATTTGGTAGCAAAAGCCACACAAGCTTTCGAGGCTCTAAGCCCCTTCTTCAGGTGAGTGGGAATTCTGTTCACAAACAGAACTTATAAAGACACAGACTCAATTTACAGAATAATGGTTGGAATGCGAATACTTACAACTAATCCAGTCTTTAAGAAACAAAACAATGGGAGTGGAGAGAGCATCAAGACAGGCTAAAAAGATGTGTATTGTCTCCAGACAAGACAGCCAGTGAAACTCTGCAGGTCCACGCAACTGTGGGGGTTACTGATAGTGTGACATGAACCCAATATCCCGGTTAAGGCCGTCCTTGTGTGTGCGGAACTTGGCTATCAGTTTCTGCTCAGCGACTCTGCGCTGTGTGTCGCGAAGGCCGCCTTGGAGAACGCTTACCCGAATATCAGAGGCCGAATGCCCGTGACCGCTGAAGTGTTCCCCAACAGGAAGAGAACAGTCTTGCCTGGTGATTGTCGAGCGGTGTTCATTCATCCGTTGTCGCAGCGTCTGCATAGTTTCCCCAATGTACCATGCCTCGGGACATCCTTTCTTGCAGCGTATCAGGTAGACAACGTTGGCCGAGTTGCAAGAGTATGTACCGTGTACCTGGTGGATGGTGTTCTCATGTGAGATGATGGCATTCGGCCTCTGATATTCGGGTAAGCGTTCTCCAAGGCGGCCTTCGCGACACACGACAGCGCAGAGTCGCTGAGCAGAAACTGATAGCCAAGTTCCGCACACACAAGGACGGCCTCAACCGGGATATTGGGTTCATGTCACACTATCTGTAACCCCCACAGTTGCGTGGACCTGCAGAGTTTCACTGGCTGTCTTGTCTGGAGACAATACACATCTTTTTAGCCTGTCTTGATGCTCTCTCCACTCCCATTGTTTTGTTTCTTAAAGACTGGATTAGTTGTAAGTATTCGCATTCCAACCATTATTAATGTAAATTGAGTCTGTGTCTTTATAAGTTCTGTTTGTGAACAGAATTCCCACTCACCTGAAGAAGGGGCTTAGAGCCTCGAAAGCTTGTGTGGCTTTTGCTACCAAATAAACCTGTTGGACTTTAACCTGGTGTTGTTAAACTTCTTACTGTGCTCTTGTAGCCACAGCATTTATATGGCTAGTCTAGAATGCTGATAGAGCAGATTTAGCAGTGGTAATGCCATTGAACGTCATGGGGAGATGGTTAGATTCTCACTTGTTGGATATGGTCACTGCCTGGCACTTGTGGCACAAATATTACTTGCCACTCGCCAGATCAAGCCTGGATATTGCCCAGATCTTGCTGCATATGGACACAAACTGCTTCTGTATCTGAGAAGTGCCAAATCAGTGAATATCACCGATTCTGACCTTATGATGGAAGGCAGGTCATTGGATGAAGCAGCTGAGCCAAGAACAGCTTCAGGGAAGTCCTGGGGCTGAGGTGATTGACACCTCCAACAATCACAATCTATTTCTTGTCTATTTCATTGAATCATAGAATACCTACAGTGCAGAAGGCCGCCATTTGGCCCATCGAGTCTGCACCAACAACAATCCCACCAAGGTCCTATCCCCAAAACCCTACATATTTACCCTGTTAATCCCCCTGACTCTAAGGGGGAATTCAGCATGGCCAATCAACCTAAGCCGCACATCTTTGGACTGTGGGAGTAAACCAGAGCACCCAGAGGAAACCCACGCAGACACATGGAGAATGTGTAAACTCCACACAGACAGTAACCCAAGCCGAGAATCGAACCATCATCTTCCTTTGTGCTCGGGCTGCTTGATGACACACTCGGTCAAATGCTACCTTAATATCAACAACAGTCACTCTCACTTCACTTTGATTTCAGCTCTTTTGTCCATGTTTGGTCAAGTGCTGTATTAGGGTCAGGAGCTGTATCACCTTGGCACAACCCAAATTGAGCAGGTTATTGCTGCATAAGTGCTGCTTAATAGCATTGTCAGCAACACCTTCCATCACTGAGAAGAGGCTGATGGAGCAGTAATTGGCCTGGTTGGGTTTGTCCTGCTTTTTGTGGATAGACATACCTGCACATTTTTCCACACTGCTTTTGTAGCTGCACTGGAACAGGTTGGCAATAGACAACTAATTCTGGAGCACAAGTATTCATTACTGCCGGGATGTTGCTCGGGCTCAAAATCTCTGCTGTATCCAGTGCCTCATTTCTTGATATCATGCGTGAATTGAATTGGCTGAAGGCTAGCATCTGAGATTCTGAGGACCTCAGGAAGCAGAGAGATGGATCATCCACTTGGCACTTCTGGCCATAGGTGGTTACATATGCTTCATTTTATCTTTTGCACTGATGTGCTGGGCACCCCCATGATTGAGGATGTGGATATTTGTGGAGGATCCTCC
This sequence comes from Mustelus asterias, assembly GCF_964213995.1. Taxonomy (NCBI): domain Eukaryota; kingdom Metazoa; phylum Chordata; class Chondrichthyes; order Carcharhiniformes; family Triakidae; genus Mustelus; species Mustelus asterias. Next base: position 716,351 of record NC_135834.1, on the reverse strand, counting down.
TCCAGTCCACCACTGCCCTCACCATTCATGACTGGATGTGGCAGCACTGCAGAGCTTTGATTTGATCCTTCAATTAGCTAATGAAGCATGGGGGGGGGGGGTCAGTCAAAGAACAAAGAACAATACAGCACAGGAACAGGCCCTTCGGCCCTCCAAGCCCGCGCCGCTCCCCGGTCCAGGATTGAATCCTGAATCCAGGATCCCCGCCCAATTTTCCAGCCTATCTACATACCAATATCCTATCCACCGAGCTGTCCCTCACAGCTACGATGCTTAACTCTTTGTTTACCTATTAACTCACCCCCACCCCCCCATTCCAGACCATGTGATCTCCAGGGAGAGGCGAAAACCCAGAGTGAAAAACCCCAGGGCCAATATGGGGAAAAAAAATCTGGGAAATTCCTCTCCGACCCCCTGAGGCGATCGAAACGAGTCCAGATCATCACAATGGCCCTGATCGGAAAATGCTTCCCAACCCTAGTCATTTCCACTTCCATGAACACCATATGAATTCTCTGCCCCCGAGACAGGTTCCCAACTATCCGCAGTCTCGCTCTGTACTGGCACCAGCAAGATGATCATAGAATGAAGCCTTGAAACGAGAAACAAGGAACAATTAGCCCGCGCCGCTCCCTGGTCCAAACTAGACCACTCTTTTGTATCCCTCCATTCCCACTCCATTCATATAGCTGTCTAGATAAGTCAGCTAATCATAGCCCTCTTTGCTCCAACCAGTCACATGGGGCATTTACCACCCGAGTCATTGGGAGAGATTTAATGGTATATTATCAAGACTTTAGAATTATCATGGTCATTGTTAACTGCTCAGATTAGACAACACTTGAGCAGTTTTGGTTTAAAACCCATGTGGCTTTATTGTACTCATCACTGGAGAATTATTAGCTATCTTTACTTGCTCGCGCTCAGTTCTACAATTACCAGGACAACTAATGCGCATCTACTTTTCCCGCCACGTGTATGCTGTGCACATTTAAAATGTCACCCAGTTGGCTTCAAAGGATGAGTACAGAGCTTATTAGAGTGACAGAACTCAATTCAGTTTTAGAATGATGGGTTTGAGTTTTTTTTTAAATCTACAAGTTTTAATAGTCTATTACTTATATTTGGAATTTTTAGCCTGGTGATACATTCAAAATGGTGATTCAAACTTCAGAGAAATTTGGAGTGAAGCCATTTAGATATTCCATTCTAAATTTGTATGTTTACATGTATAGTGGACATTGCTGATGCAAACCTGGGAGTTGTATGCACACCCCTTTGCAGTGGATGGACTGCAGCCCCACCACTGGTGAGGGAGTGTAATTACTATGACAAGTTTGCACAGTTTCCATAGACATAGGAATTTGTAATGGAACATTCAAATAAGGATGGAATGCATGGCTTTAAAATGGAGACTGAAATGCACCTGTGCACTTTGGGCTATTATTGCCTCAAACTTTAACTCCACTTCACCTAACAAAATACATTTGCCTTGACATACTGCGCACATGGAATTTGAGTTTCAGCTTTGGGCACTAGCAGGAAATCGAGAACTATGGAATTATTTCATTGGTGCAGCCTAGTTAATTTCTTAATTTGATATTGAAAAACTTCAAATTTGCCCGATGCCTGTGCGCCAAAGAAAATGAGAGCGATTTAAAGAGTCTCCCCAAACAAGGAGAATTGGCAGATTCATTTTTTTTATAAAATGGGGGTTGGGGGGGGGGGTGGAGAATTCAGGTGAACTGAGTGTCAATGTGCATCAAAAATTACAGAAAACAGGAACACAAGTGGTTTTTGGTGTAACTCACTCAGGTTTAAAATTCCATGATCTCTTGCACTAATTCCACCCAGATTGCAATATGATTAGTGCAAATGAGCAAAAACTTAACTCCTAAATATATTATAATCTTGGCAGATATCTAAGAATCCAAATTGTGGTGCAAGCTTTGTCAGCTTTTCTCTGAGTCAGCAATGGCAGCACACTCAGCTCCGAGTCAAAGGCTGTGCACCCAAGTCTCATTCCAGAGACCATAATCCAGACTGTGACTTCAGTGTTGTCAGAAGTCCATCTCAGATGAGATGTTAAACCCGTCTATCCTCTCAGGTGGATGTAAAAAAAAAATCATCCCATGGCAGTATTTAAACAGCAGGGTAATTCTCCCTAGCGTCTTGGAAAATATTTATCCCTCAGCCAATAACACCAAAAACACTTATTCCATTGCTGTCTGTGGGTGTTCACTGTACGCAAATTAACTGCCGCATTTCAACACTAACTATACTTTAACAGTACTTTATTGGCTGTAAAGAGCTTAGGGACATCTTGAGGTTGTGTTTAGTTCTTGCTTGCTCCTTTACTCTAATACATTCCTATATCCATTGTACTCAGTAAATCTGTTCATTTCTTCCCCAACAGTCCCAAAATCTCACTTTACCTGGGGAAATTGTTACTCAATTTGCTGTCATATCACTTTAGGGAGCTTTACACTAAAACACGGGTGCATTAACAGCCGCTATATATTTTAGTAAACGCAACCCCGTTTTATTTTGCATAACCATCCATTGCAAACCAAGCTTTACTTGTAGATTTGAGGTGTTTTTTTCTTTTAAAACTATTTGCAGCGTAACTGAATCTTGCTGGTCTAACAAAAATTTCAGCATCAAGATTGGACAACATTTTAACAGGAGTGGATGTTTTACTCTCCTAGGCTGTTGAGAGGTGGCTGCCGTTAAAGGCGAGTCAAAAATAAGACAGCTTTGTCCAACTGTTTTTTTCAAAACTTTTAACCAATAAACTTACACATTTTATAATTAAAATGCAGTTTTATTTTCACTACATCAACTTACATTTCTAACATAGACCATTTACCAAATTTCAATTCTGGTTCTTTTGCCACTTGTTTGCAATTACCTCCCTAAACCTCTCCATCTCTGCCCTTTAAGATGCTCCTTAAAACCTACCTCATCGGCTAAGTCTTTGGTCACCTATCCAAATATCTCCTTACATGGCTAAGTGTCAAATTTTGGTAACACACCTGTGAAGCACCTCGGGACATTTTGCTACATTAAAAGCACAATACGAATGTATGTTGTTGTCCTAGAAAACGTTTACAGCAGATTTAGAATTATACCACTAAGCACAGGTGCATAGAGCATGAAATTCTGGTGAGAAAAATCAAAATGTGTACACAAAATTTCATGTGCCCATGATGCTTTACTGAAATCCTGATGACATGGTTCTCTCTATAGATAAGATTTATTATAGCACCCTCTATTTTAAGTGCAAAATAATAAAGCTATTAGAACAATCACAGATTATATGCTTTCACACTTACAATTTATTACATTGTCACCCATGTCATTTATATCCCCATCTGCTCTAAAGCAGTTTGACGATGTAATAACACATTCCAACAATTACTGCTCAATAGTCTTTGAAAGTTGGTCAGTATTTAAATAATTCTAAGTGGCAACCATGTGCACACAAGAATGAAAGGAGACAATAACCTTGCCAGTAATCACTTCTGCTCAAGACAGCTTGCAAATGTTGGAAGGGTGAAAATACTCAACGTTATGAACAGTAATTTTCACTTACCATTAGATCAATTTTCTTAAAAAACTCAATAATGCACATATATGTAACAGAGATATCTTCACTTTAGCTCCACACACAGATAGTAACAGCTTTGTGCAGCTTTAAGCTACAGAGACCAATGTAAATATGAACATGGAGCAGAAATAATGATTCTTTATGCAGTGTTACAAGGGTATTTTATCACCAGTTTTACAATATAATTTACTCGTTGGTCAAACTCCCAATAACCTAATAAATTTTAACAACTTCACTCAAAGCAGTAGGGGAATATGGCATTTATGCCTCTGCCATGTTTTAAATACTTTAGTAAATATTGCGTCACTGATGGATATGTTTTTTTAGATGATATAATCAATTCAGCCTATTTCTCAATTGTTTTCTTCATATTCAACATTTTGAAATGTGTTAATATAAAAGTCTCACCCAGTTAACAATTTAACCAACTTCACACAAACTAATAAGTTTTAAAATTCCAGTAGAAAAAACACTTTAAACGCCACAGTAATAAGAAACCAATCCATATTAAGATAATAGAAACCGACTTATTTAATATTTAGTTGTATTTTACAAGAGCTTACACTTACCTTCCGTCAAAAAAAACATCGATTTAAATTTTCTCTGGTCTAATGTCAAGAGATTTATACTCTTAGCTTTTAAAAACACGTTGAAAACAAATGCTAGTCCTTGGGTAATTGGGATATTTACAACCCAATGGAAACGGAACCGCCCCTCGAAGGCTAGCTCCCGCCCCCGCTGCTTACTGATTGGCTGCGGGTGTCGGGGGTGAGGAGAATCTGCCGTTGGGATTGGCTGTTGCGCCTGTCAGTTTGGATTGCTGCGCGAGCTGCCCTCCCCCCCCTCTTTCTGTTTGGATTCAGTTACTGGGTTTGATTTTCAAAATGTCACGAGACGGATCTCACCTCCGCTTCACGCGACGCTCCTCTCACCGCATCAAGGGGGGGGGGGGGGGGGGGAAGAAGCGGCAGCCGAGTCGAGTTGCCGCCGATTAGCGGTGAGGCGGGACTTTCAGCGTCTTTACTCCGAACAAAACCGCCCGTTTCAGCCAGTTTCCGAGAGCGGCGGCAGGGTAGGCGGGACACCAGTTCCACTTCCGGTGTGAGCCAGATCTGACGTCACACCACCTAACGCAGGCGCAACATTTGAGTGACGTAACCAGGCGTAAAGAAGAAATCAGAGTAGACCATTCAGCCCCTCCAGCCTGCCCCACTATTCACACATCATGACTGATGTGGCCTTAACTTCCTACCTGCCCCTATAAATCTCCACTCCCCCATACAATCTGTAACTCAGCCAGGGTGACCAACTCCTGACAAGAGATACTTTGGCATCAATCTGAGAGAGACAACCCAGGGCGAACAGCATGAAAACAAAATCAGCTTGTATTTTACAGAACAGTTGGTCATCCCATCTACACTTGACTCTGTCTACACTTCCCACTGCTTCAGAAAAGCAGCCAGCAAAATCAAGGACCCCACTCAACCTGGACATACTTTCTTCCACCTTCTCCCGTCGAGAAAAAGATACAAAAGTCTGAGATCATGTACCAACCGACTCAAGAACAGCTTCTTCGCTGCTGCCATCAGACTTTTGAATGGACCCATCATATATTAAGCTGATCTTTCTCTACACCCTAGCTATGACTGTAACACTATATCTTGCATCCTCTCCTTCTCCCCTATGTACTCTACGAATGGTATGCTTTGTCTGTATAGCGTGCAAGAAACAATACTTTTCACTGTATCCCAATACATATGACAATAATAAATCAAAAGCCCAAACTCAGCCTTGAGTACATTCAATTAAGCCTCCACTGCTTGCTGTGGAGAATTCCATAACTATCAGCCCTCAAAGAAATTCCTGCTCATCTCAGTCTTAAATGACACCGTTCTGGACACTTCCACCAGGGGAACCACCCTCTCAGCATCTTTTTTTGTTTAAAGATCACCTCCAAATCTTCTGAACTCCAACGAGCATCGGACCAACTTGCTCAATCATTCCTCATAAACCAACCCTTTCAGGAATCAGGAATGAACCTTCTCTGAACTACCTCCAATGTAAGAATGTCCCTCCTTCAGTAAGACCAAAGCTATATTAATGTCCCTACCTTTATATTCCATATCATCCTACATTCCATTTGCCTTCCTAATTATTTGGTGTACCCGCCTGCTAGCTTTCTGTGATCAATGTACTGCAGCATTCTGCACTCTCCATTTAAATATTGCTCTGCATTGCTATCTGCCAAAGAGGACAGCCTCACATTTTCCCACATTATACTCCATCTGCCAATTTTTTGCCCTCACTTCTCTATCTCTCTTTGCACTCTTTGTATCCTCCTCACAACTTTCTTCCTACTATTTTTGTATCAATAGGACCTGGGGGGTTAAACCAGTTCATTCCCATAAGCCATAGCAGTCTCATTCTATGGCACAACTTTTGACTTGACAAGTATTATAGAAAGAGTACAGCATCCAAACAGCAAAGTGCTGCAAGAAAGTTGAAAAAACAAGAGTGCAAAGAAAAGAGCAGGGTTTTGCCCAGGACAGTGGACAGGGTACAAAAAGAAAATACTTGCATTTACAGAACACCTTTCATGACTCAGCTCTTTTTTGAAGTATGGTCATTATTGTAACGTTGGAACTGTGGCAATTTGCAAGCTCCCACAAACAGCACTGTGATGATCAGATAATTGATGTTAATTGAGGGATAAATATTGGTTAGGACACACTTCTGCCACTGTGCATCCAGGTCTTGCTGCAATTAGAAATGGAACGCTTCACTATCTGAGTAGTTACATATGGTGTCGAGCATTGTGTAACCATCAGCATACATCCACATTTCTGACCTTCTGTTCTTTAAAATATTGCCATGGGATCTTCTACATCCACCTGCAAGAACAGCTGGGATCTTCGTTTAATACTTCATCCAAACAACAGCACTCCAGCCGTGCAGCAATCCCACTGTACTAGAATGTCAGCCTAGAATTTTATGCTTTAAGATGATTGTAGGAAAGCAAGGTATGCCCCATATGTCATATTACAGAAATATAAAGCTTATCAATTGAACTGATCATATGTTCTGTGCATTTTTTCCTTTGTGCTTATGGAAGCAATTGGTGCAACTGAACTCAAGTACTTACGTATACAGCAGATGTACATATTTGTGGGATGTGGGCATCACTCGCTAGGTCAACATTTATTGCCCGTCCCTAACTGCCCTTGAAACAGTAGTGGTGAGCTGCCCCCTTGAACCGTTGCAGTCCCGTTAGGTACATCCATATTGCTGGTAGGGAGGGAATTCCAGGACTTTGACCCAGTGACAGTGAAGGAACAGCTGATAATTTTCCAAGTCAGAATGATGAGTGGCTTGGAGGGGAACTTCCAGGTGGTGGTGTTCCCATATGTCTGCTGCACTTGTCCTTTTAGATGATTGTGGGTTTGGAAGGTGCTGTCGAAGGAGCCTTGGTGAGTTCCTACAGTGAATCTTGTAGATAGTACACACCTCACATGCCACTGTGCATCCAGGTCTTGCTGCTTTTGGACATGGACTGCTTCAGTACCAGAAGAGTCACAAATGATGTTGAACATTAACAACCCTACTTCTGACTTTTTGCCAATGGTTACTTACCTCCACAACACTGCCAACCTCCATCCCTACCTCATCAAAAATTAAGATTAATGGAATGGTGGCCTTTATCGGAGAGGGACTTCAGTTATAAAGCCATGGAAAGACCCCATCTGAATTACTGCATTCAAATTTGTGCACCAAGCAATACAGTGGAGATTCACCAGAATGACACCAGGGTCTAAGGGTGGCTTTATATTCCAGTGAATGTAGAAGACCGAGGGATGATTATAGTTGCGAATACCTCAGCTAAAAGGATTCAGAAGGGTAAATACAGGAAAGCCATTTCCACTGGTGGGGGAATCTAAAACAAAAGGGAAGCATTTTAAGATTACAGCTAGGTCACTGAGGAGTCAAAATAGAGTGCACTTTTCTCCCCACACATAGTAGAAATCTGGAACCACCTTTCTCTCAGAAGGGCGTGGATGCAGGAGAAGAGGAGTCAGTTGACTTTTTTTAAAGACTGAGATCAATAGATTTTTGTTAGATAAGCGTATCAGGGAATAATTAGCAAAGACAAGTGAATAGAGTTGAGGGACACATCAGCCATCATATACTTGAATGGCTGAACAGCCTTTAAAACTGAAGTGTACTTTATTCTTACATTCTTATCTCCATTGCTGCTGAAATCCTGTACAGTTTTGTGCTGTACATTTTCCTTGCTGACCTTCCTTAACCCTCCACAAGTTCTAGCTTGTCTAAAACCTACACTGGCTCCTGAGACTCAAGTATAACAACATGCTTGGGATTGGAAATTTAGCAGACTAGGACAATAAACTTCCACTTTTCTGCTGCCATACCTTGGTGTTTCAGCTTATAACTAGACCTGGAACAGACTAATGTTTTGTGCAACGGGAGTGCGCCAATAGTCCACCAGAATTCTCAATGTCAATTGCGTCACTGGAGGAAGATAGCACACACAAAGGTCAGGTGCTTCCGAATCGCTAAACAACAGGACAACTGCCCGTTTGCTCTTTACACTTGGGCACAAAAGGGTCTGCAATGTACAAAAATGCCTTTTTTTTAAATCCCCCCTCCCCAAGAGAACAGTGGCAGCCACCTTCTCTTCTCAGCCACAACACCTTTCCACAAATATAGAAAGATGTAAATGGACCAATGATATTTTCTGCAATAGTTTATTAAATTTCAAAACATTAAAATATCTCAGTGCATTTCCCCAAACTGAAATCAGTGTTTAACATTAAATGCAAGAATATTCACAAAGTGGTTGGGGGCAAGCCATTATTGGTTACCAGTTATGCAATCAGATGGATATTGCCCATTACTTTTACACCTGAATTTTAATATAATTGAAGCCACCGTGAACACACCAATGACAGCAGCATCATAGTTGCAAGCCACTAGACAGCAGCTGCTTCAATAACTGTCCCACAACAAGCACTAAATACATGCCAATACATGATTTTCATTAGTCAACCCATATGAATGTTGTTATACTGTACACATACTCAACAACACCACCGTTATGCTGATGGGCAGATCTGAAAAGTATCTATTCTTTTAATTGATTGCAGACAGCAATCAAAAAACCCGCACATCTTTGGAGTGAGAGGGGAAACCGGAGCACCCAGAAGAAATCTACGCAGACACGGGGAGAATGCAAACTCCACGAAGACAGTTACCCAAGGCCAGAATTGAACCCGGGTCACTGGAGCCGTGAGGCAGCAGTGCTAACCAGTGTGCCACTGTGCTGTCCTCATCTTCCATTATATTTTGTGGCACTACCACTGTGCTAAATTGGATAGATTCAGAACAGATCTGGCAACTCAAAACTGGGCATCCATGAGGTACTGTGTGGGCCATCATCGTAAGAAGTCTCAACACCAGGTTAAAGTCCAACAGGTTTATTGGGTAGCACAAGCCACAAGCTTTCGGAGCACTGCTCCTTCATCAGGTGAGTGGGAGTTCTGTTCACAAACAGGGCATATAAAGACACAACTCAATTTACAAAATAATGGTTGGAATGCGAGTCTTTACAGGTAATCAAGTCTTAAAGATACAGATAATGTGCGTAGAGAGAGGGTTAAGCACAGGTTAAAGAGATGTGTATTGTCTCCAGCCAGGACAGTTAGAGAGATTTTGCAAGCCCAGGCAAGTCATGGGGGTTACAGATAGTGTGACATGAACCCAATATCCCGGTTGAGGCCGTCCTCACGTGTGCGGAACTTGGCTATCAGTTTCTGCTCAGCGACTCTGCGTTGTCATGTGTCGTGAAGGCCGCCTTGGAGAGCGCTTACCCAAAGATCAGAGGCCGAATGCCCATGACTGCTGAAGTGTTCCCCAACAGGAAGAGAACACTCCTGCCTGGTGATTGTCGAGTGGTGTTCATTCATCCGTTGTCGGAGCGTCTGCATGGTTTCCCCAATGTACCATGCCTTGGGACATCCTTTCCTGCAGCGTATCAGGTAGACAACGTTGGCCGAGTTGCAAGAGTATGTACCGTGTACCTGGTGGATGGTGTTCTCACGTGAGATGATGGCATCCGTGTCGATGATCCGGTACGTCTTGCAGAGGTTGCTGTGGCAGGGTTGTGTGGTGTCGTGGTCACGGTTCTCCTGAAGGCTGGGTAGTTTGCTGTGGACAATGGTCTGTTTGAGGTTGTGCAGTTGTTTGAAGGCAAGAAGTGGGAGTGTGGGGATGGCCTTGGCGAGATGTTAGTCTTCATCGATGACATGGAGAAGATGTCGTAGCTTCTCCGCTCCGGATGACGAAGGGTACTCTGTCCGCCGTGTTGGTCTTCTGAGGAGGTCAGTGCGGTTTTTCGCTGTGGCGCATCGGAACTGTCGATCGATGAGTCGAGTGCCATATCCTGTTCTTATGAGGGCATCTTTCAACGTCTGGAGGTGTCTGTTGCGATCCTCCTCATCCGAGCAGATCCTGTGTATACGGAGGGCTTGTCCGTAGGGGATGGCTTCTTTAACGTGTTTAGGGTGGAAGCTGGAGAAGTGGAGCATCATGAGGTTATCCGTGGGCTTGCGGTACAGTGAAGTGCTGAGGTGACCGTCCTTGATGGAGATGCATGTGTCCAAGAATGCAACCAATTCCAGAGAGTAGTCTATGGTGAGTCTGATGGTGGGATGGAACTTGTTGATGTCATCATAGAGTTGTTTCAGTGATTGTTCACCATGAGTCCAAAGGAAGAAAATGTCATCGATGTATCTAGTGTATAGCATCGGTTGAAGGTCCTGTTTGGTGAAGAGGTCTTGTTTGAACCTGTGCATGAAGATGTTGGCATATTGAGGTGCGAATTTGGTCCCCATGGCTGTTCCATGTGCCTGGATGAAGAACTGGTTGTTGAAGGTGAAGACGTTGTGGTCCAGGATGAAGCGGATGAGTTGTAAAATTGCATCTGGAGATTGGCAGTTGTCGGCGTCGAGTACTGAGGCAGTTGCAGCAATGCCATCGTCATGGGGGATGCTGGTGTAGAGTGCCGAGGAGTGCTCCTGGTTCAAATGCTCCATGTGTGCTGAGTTTCTGTAGGAAGTCCATAGCGTCGCGACAAAAGCTGGGGGTTCTTTGTACAATGGGTTTCAGGATGCCCTCGACGTAGCCAGAGAGGTTCTCACACAGGGTCCCATTGCCTAATACGATAGGACGGCCAGGTGTGTTGGCCTTGTGTATCTTCGGGAGGCAGTAGAAATCTCCAACGCGGGGAGTATGTGGGATGAGAGCACGGAGGGTGCTCTGAAGATCCGGATCAAAGGTCTTGATCAATCTGTTGAGTTGACGGGTGTGTTCTTTGGTCGGATCTGCGGGTAACTGTCTGTAGTGTTCCTCGTTGTTCAGTTGTCGGTACACTTCTTTGCAGTAATCCGTTCTGTTCAGTATTACAGTGGCCCCTCCTTTATCTGCTGGTTTGATGACAATGTTGCGGTTGGTCTTGAGAGTGCGGATGGCATTGCGTTGTGCTTGGATGATGTTCGGGGCTGTCTTGTGAGTGCGACTGATGAATCTGGCACTCAACACCTTCTGACGGCTTGGGTATACATGTTGAGTCGTGGGCAGCAGCCTTCCGGAGGAGTCCAATTTGACTATTTCCTCTTCGGTTGCTGCGCCGTGGATCTCTCTGTCGGCTGTTCCGGTTCATTGGCTGTCTCATTGTGTTCGCTGTTGGCCTCTTGGGGTTTGTGGAAGAACTCCCACAGCCTCATTCGCCTGATGAATTCCTCTGTGCCCGCTGCGACACTGATGGGGTCTATTTTGGTGGTGGGGCAGAAATTGAGCCCTCTGTAACTTTAAGACTTAAGACTTGCATTCCAACCATTATTTTGTAAATTGAGTTTGAGTCTTTATATGCCCTGTTTGTGAACAGAACTCCCACTCACCTGATGAAGGAGCAGCGCTCCGAAAGCTTGTGGCTTGTGCTACCAAATAAACCTGTTGGACTTTAACCTGGTGTTGTGAGACTTCTTACTGTGTTTACCCCAGTCCAACGTCGGCATCTCCACATCTGGGCCATCATCAGCAGCAGAATTGTATTCAACCACAATCTGTAACCGCATGGTCTGGCATATCCCCCACTACCCTTACCAAGCCAGAGAATCAACCCTAGTTCAAAGAAGAATGCAGGAGGGCATGCCAGGAACAGCATCAGGCATACCTAAAAATGAGCGTCAACCTGGTAAAGTTACAACATAGGACTACAATGGAAGCAGCTTATGACAGAGCTAAGAGATCCCACAGCTAACAGATCAAAGCTCTGCATTCCTGCCACATCCAGTTGTGAATGGTGGTGGATAATTAAACAACCAATTGGAAGAGGAGGCTCCATAAAATTTCCTCAATGATGGGGGAGTCCAGAACATCAGTACAAAATATTTGCAACTACTTTCCGCCAGAAGTGCCAAGTGGATGATCGATCTCAGCCTCCTCCGGAGATCCACAGCATCACAGATGCCAATCTTCCGCCAATTCAATTCCCTCCATGACATCAGGAAATAGCTGAAGGCCCTGGATATTGCAACAGTTGTGGACCCTGACAACATTCCAACCATAATACTGAAAACGTGCTCCAGTACTAGCTGTGTCCCTAGCCGAGCTGTTCCAGTACAGCTACAATAGACGTCTACTTAACAAATGCGGAAAATTCATAGATCATAGAATCATAGAATCCCTACAGTGCAGAAGGAGGCCATTCGGCCCATCGAGTCTGCACCGACCACAATCCCACCCAGGCCCTACCCCCACATATTTACCCGCTAATCCACGCATCCCAGGACTCTAAGGGGCAATTTTTAACCTGGCCAATCAACCTAACCCGCACATCTTTGGACTGTGGGAGGAAACCGGAGCACCCGGAGTAAACCCACGCAGACACGAGGAGAATGTGCAAACTCCACACAGACAGTGACCCGAGCCGGGAATCGAACCCGGGACCCTGGAGCTGTGAAGCAGCAGTGCTAACCACTGTGCTACCGTGACGTGTCTGTGTACATCCTGTCCACAAAATACAAAATTGAATCCGGCCATTTACTGCCCCATCAGCCTCATCTCGATCATCAGCAAAGTGATGGAAGGTATTGTTGACAGTACCAAGCAACACTTACTCAGCATTAACCTGCTCACTGATGCTCAATTTTGATTCTGCCAAGGCCACGGCTTCTGACCTCATTAAAGCCTTGGTCCAAACAGAGATAAAAGAACTGGAGGAGGCTAGAGTGACTGCCCTTGCCATCAGTGCAGCATTTGACTGAGTATGGCATCAATGAGCCTGGTAAAATTGAAATCAAAGGGAGTCTGCGGGAAAATGTTGGAGTCATACCTAGCACAGAGGAAGATGGTTATTTTGTTGGAGGCCAATCATCTAATACCCAAGACACTGCAGCAGGAGTTCCCTACAGTAGTATCCTAGGCCCAACCATCTTCAGCTACTTCATCCATGGTCTTCCTTTCATCATAAGGGATAGAAATAGGGATCTTTGCTGTTAATTGTACAGTGCCATTCGTAACTCAGATAGTGAAGCAGTTTGTGCCAATACGCAGCAAGACCTGAACAACATTCGGCTTGGACTGGTAAGTGGCAAGTAATGACCATCTCTATCAAGAGAATATCTAACCATCTCCCCATGACATTAAATGGCATAACCATTGCTGGATCCCCCATTATTAACATCTTGGGGATTACCATTGTTCCAGTTCAGTTTCTGGTCAGTCATATAAATACTATGGCTCCAAGAGCAGGTTAGAAGCTGGGAATTCTGGGCAAGTAACTCATCTCCTATTTCCCCAAAGCCTGTTCACCATCTACAAGGCACAGGTCAGAAGTGTGATGGAATACTCTCCACTTGCCTGGATGAGCTCCAACAACAGCCAAGATGATCCAGGAAAAAGCAGCCCGCTTGATTGGCACCTTATCCCCAACTTAAACATCTATTCCCTCCACCACTGATGCACAGTAGTAACAATGTGAACTATGTACAAGATGCAGCGCGGCAACTCACCAAGACTCCTTCAACAGCACCTTCCAAACCCAAATCCACAGCCACTATACTTAGAAGGGACAATGGTAGCAGGTGCATGGGGAGACCACCACCTGCAAATTCCCCTCCAAGCAACACTCCATCCTGACTTGGAAATATATTATTCCTCCTCGGCAGTCATGGGATCAAAATCCTGGAACTCCCTTCCCAATGGCACTGTATAGCTGGACCAAATGGACTACAAAGATTCAAGAGGCAGCTCACCACTACCTTGAGGGCAATTAGGGCTGGGCAATAAATTCTAGCATTGCTAGTAATGGCGACATCTCAAGATGAGAATAATAAAAAAAAGTTACCTGTTTTGCTAAGAATGGAAGATACAATTATATAGATAGAGATTGGTCACCAAAATTGTTGGTTAAATTCAGCCCCCCTGTACAGGAATGTTTCCAGGACAGGACTCCCAATGTGATTAAAACTTTCAAGATAAAAACTGCTCCAAAACAAAAGACAAAACAGTTTATCACAATTCCTTATACTGTACTGCTCCATTTTTTGAAACAAAAGGAGTTCTGATGAAAGATATTCTTTGCATAGATACAAATTGCAAACATTAAAGTGTCGGGAACATCACAGTAGGTATAACCGGGTCGAACACACTTCGCTGCAGTTAATCTTCATGTTTTCAACCAAAGGGACACATTTGGTACAGAGTTCACAATAGGGGCCAGAGCATTAAAAATATAGCAAATAGTTCATTAAAAAAAAATCAAACGGCAACAACATAATTGAACTGCCTGAAATATGCAGTTACGTAGCTTGTTGAAACTTATGCACTCCATTATCAGTGGGAGGGTTGGATAAACAGAAAAACAGTGGTGGTACCAGAGTTTCAAAGTTAAATTTATTTTATGGAAGCTAAATTTAGTTGACACAAAATAAAAATTTTAAAAAGTAAATGGGTATATTTTGAAATTGAAGTTCAAAAGAGTTTTGTTTTGGTTTGAGAGAGATCGGTTTTCCTTCTCTCGGTTAAAAGAATTCAGGACTGTGACCCATGGCTCGCTCTTTCCCCAAGCCCATAGATCACAAGCAGCTATTGTTTCCAGCGTGTAATTGTTCTTTGGTTTCTTTGAATTCCGAGCAGTGCATCCGAAACAGACCAATTCTTAAAAATCAAGGACTGGTCAAAAAAGTCATTAAAAACACAAACACCTGAGAAGAGACCAAATTCAGCAACTCTACACCGAACCTTTCTTATGGCAAGCTTGATCCTGACTGCCCTGCATAGGCAGCATTAGTCCCAGCACCTCTAATCCAGTCCAATTTGGATGCAAGTCACATTTATCGGAATAAATTGCTGCGATTTTTGTCTTTGATCATTTCGACATCTCAACTGACAAGTCAAACAAGAAGCAGCATGAGCAGCTTCCTCCTGTATGGAAAGAGGCTTGGTCTCCAATACACAAACCTCACTCAGATTGGGGAACGTTTGCTATCCGAGGCCCAGTCTCAAGATTCGTCGTCATAAAAACCAGTGTCATAGATCTCATCCTCTAAAAACAATCCACCTAGTCCATATTCTTGCTCGTGAACAGAAATTTCGTTGGGATTGAGGTGATTTTCCCCTTCCACAAAGTCAGCAAATCTGCAGGGTGAGACATAGATCCCAGTCATATCAACATCCCAAATCCAACAGCTATTGAAAAATATATCAAAAACTATTTCAAACCATATGAACAGTCTTCTTTTACATCAAACACTTTGCAAAATACAATGTAGTTATTAAAAATACTCTTTCCAAAAATGTCAGTTTGTATCAATTACTCCCGAGAATCACCAAATCAATGAGTTATGAAAACAACTTTAGTCAATTTTCCCCCTCCTTTCTCCCCTCTACTCCTGGAGTATGGATCCTTAAGCTTCAACAGGCCTCTGATATGGAACTGGCCACTCTCCTTTTGTGTGTTGAGATAGGTAGGCAGCTTAACAGAAGGGCAATCAGACCTGAGCACCATTGTCCTTTTATTTTAAGCCAAACACCATAGGGTTTTCAATAAATGTCACTGGAGAGCAATTAGAAGCAGAAACTCTGGCTGGCATTTACTCTCTAAATCCCAAGGCACTAAGCTTAGTGGAACATTCCGACCAGAGATCCAGACAGGGGGATCAAACTAGGAGCTTCCTCCCCGTATGACTCAGACCCATGCTCAGCAATGTACTTGCAAACTGAGCTATCAGGGGAATCTTCAAGGGAGTTTGGAAAAAAATGAATTAACTTTTAAACACAAAATCCTCTCAAAGTTGTAGTTTTCACACTTCTCCGAAGCCGGAGGTCGGAGTGTCCATCACCAAGAGTAGCTCGATAGTACTGGTACTGAGTGAGTCCTAAAGGACATAGCTGCTAGACTGGGACTTTGGCAGGTGGCAAGGGAATCAACAAGAGGGAAAACTAACTTGACCTTGCCATCACCAATCTACCTGCTGCAGACGCATTACAATATCAGAGGAGTGACCACTGCGTAGTCCTTGTGCAGACAAAGTCCCATATGCCCTCCATTGTGTTGTGTGGTACTACCGCCATGCTAAATGGGATAGATTAAGCAGATTTAACAACTCAAAACTGGACAACTATGAGACACTGTGGGCCATCAGCAGCAGCAGAATTGTACTCGATCACAATCTGTAACTTCATGGCCCAGCATATCCCTCACTTTATCATTATCAAGCCATCGACCCTGGTCCAACGAGAGTACAGGAGGGCATGCCATGAGCAACACCAAGCAGAACTAAAAATGAGATGTCAACCTACTGAGGCTACAACAAAGGGCTACTTGCATGCCAAAAAGCGGAAGCAATATGCGATAGACAGAGCTAAGCGATCCAACAGATCAGATCTAAGCTCTGCAGTCCTACCACATCCTGTCCAGTGCAAAAGACAAGGCTGAAGTGTTTGCGACAATCTTCAGCCAGAAGTACTGAACAGATGATCCATCTTGACCTCCTCCTGAGGTCCCCAGCATCAAAGATGCAAGTCTTCAGTCAATTTGAATCACTCCATGCATTATTAAAAAATGGCTGAATGCACTGGATATTGCATAGACTCCCTGACAATATTCCAGCAATAGTACTGAAGACTTGTGCTCCAGAACATGTCGTGCCCCTAGCCAAGCTGTTTCAGTACAGCTACAACATTGGCACCTACCTGGAAATATGGAAATTGCCCAGATATGCCCTGTCCACAAAAAGCAGGACAAATCCAACCTGGTCAATTACTGCCCCATCAGTATACTCTCGATCAGCAACGTGTTGAAAAGGATCATAGACAGTGCTATCAAGTGGCACTTATGCAGCTTACTGATGCTCAGTTTGGCTTCTGCCAGGATTACTCAGCTCCTTACTCTCACTTAGAACACCACAAGGACTGTAGCAGTTCACGAAGATGGCACACCACCACCTTCTCAAGGGCCAATAGGGACGGGCAACAAATGCTGGCCTAGCCAGCGATGCCCACAGTCCATGAACAAATTTTTAAAATGCATTCACAATTTTAGGACTGGGCTATGCAGCAGAGCAGCTTGTATTTTAGCTTGGAATTCTGCACAAGAGTTTGAGCACTCCACAAAGTTCTTCACCGGTTCAAATACATCCCACAAAACCATGGTAACTTGGATCTTTCTGAGCAAAGTTGTCACTTTGTACCAAGATAGTTGGTGTGGGAAGAAACAGGATTCACACAAGGACAATTGGACTGTGTCTGGGCGGGGGGAATGATATGATTGTTACAGCAGAGTAGGGGTTTGACTCGTTGGAGCAGAGTCAGAGCTTAATTCTGCATCGATACATGCTCACCCAAAATGGACATCCATGGTGCTGAAATCAGGTGTCTCAAGTAAAAACAATACTCAATTTCCAAGCACCAATACCTCATTTTATTTACTACAAAAATATTTTGGTGAATTCCTAAGATGAAATAAGACGAGCTTCATCATGCAACACCAGAGTGACAGTATGTGAGCTAGTGCCAGTGACTCTATCCCATAAACTGAGCTCCTCCCTCAACTGGGCAGAGGTAAGAAACATTCTCTATTTGAGAGGGAGAAAAGGGAGGGGAAAAAAGCATCAAAAGCCACCCACCTCCTAAAGGTCAGTTTCAAAACCTGCATTCTCAGATGCCTGGGAAGAGATTACCGGGCTGTTCATGCAAGGAAAAACAGAAGAAAACTGACACACCTCAACCATCATATGCTTACCTTTTAATTTCACACAAACCATCCTCCACCCTCAACACACACACAGATATACATGGCATTTAAATATCTGTGTTGCACACAAACCTCAGGCAGCCATTGTGGTCCTTCATTCTGGAAAATATTACACCTAAGGGACGAAGTGTGATTTTTTTCCTGAAAACCTGGCTTCCCTGATATTCTCAGAATACAGCTTTCACACTTCGCGGTCCATGCTGTGCAAGTGTGATCGAAAGGTTTAAAAATGTGGCACCTCTGCAAAAACGAAGCAGTGTTAAACCAAGTGGATCGTGCAGAGGCCAAGCAAGAATTGGAATTCTTTAAGAGTTAACTTCTTGAACATTTTATCAGTGATGCTCATTTTCCTGAGGGACGGGGATGAAGTTGGGGGAAATTCAATGCAAATGCAGACATGGTCTGTGAAAGCAAGAGACTTGACAGGTCAGATCACCCTTTCCTATTCCATCTTTCTGGCGTGCCTGGGTTTTAAATAGGAGCTGGATTCTGTGCTGTTGCACAACTTAAATGTGCTCCAACCTAAGCCACAGAGGTGCATTTGCAATCTGCAATTTTACACACACCCAATGACTGATCTCAGTTGTATGATCAAGGCCAGGTAATCAACTGGATGCTTCCGGAAGTGAAGGTGGAGTGGGGAAACCAGTTATCCAGGTTGCTCTTGCACATCTCCTGATGACCAGCTCATGGGTGCTGCTGATGAAGGCCCAGAAACAGACTGTCTGTCCATTTTCTCAAGGGGAGGAGAAGACAATAAAAACATAAGGGTTTAAATATCAAACAAGCATTACCTCTTTGGCGTTGACAGTCTAGACACCATTTTCCATGCATTGAATTCAGGGCTGCTGCAATACTGTTGCAGCTCCACCAGGGCTGTGTGTGTTTCTACTTCTCCTTCCCGCTGATATTCCTCCTCAGTTAGAAGCTTCCGGGGCTTTGGCTTGCCTCTTATTTTGAACACTTTCCTAAGTTTGAAAAGTTATGAAAGGTCACTCTGTATTTTTATTCAGAAGTTGAGGTTTTTCCTTCTCTCCAGTTCCAGAGCAAACCTTACAGCAACAGTCAACACACTTTCTAAACTCTTCCTGTCTTCAATATATACCCCAAATTCCCTTTTTTCAGGAATATACATTTATTCTGCATGTAGGAAACACATTTGAACTTAAACAGAAAGCTCAGTCTATCGATGGACCTGGGTCATTATGGGAATTCAATTTTTTTTTTCCCCCCAAGTTCCCTATTCATTTAGGAGTCACTAGATAAGCTGCATTGACAAACGCATGTACGTGAAAGAACTCTGAACATGCAAGGTGTAACTTAATGCCTTAGTTTCATACTTTGTTTTTTTTAAAAAAGCAACATTTCCAATTACAGTCACTCAGGTGTGTAGTGAAACACACAGGATGATTTCTGGAAGCTGCTTGATGCTGGTATAAATCCATACAAATTGGCCCCCTTGGAATGTCCCTCCTAAACCTCTCCATCTCCAAGACCCCCCCCCTAAAAGCCCACCTCTCTGACCAAACTTTTCATCACCCAATCTTACATCTTCTTCATGGGCTTGGACGCGATTACATCGCTGAAGTGCCTTTGGACACTTTTCTACAATAAAAGGCACTACATAAAGCAAGTATAAATGCAAATTGAGACTGGGATGCAAACTCCATTCTCCTAGTTGGTAGCTCTACAGTCTAGTGTAGCAAAGCCATGCCAACCTGATTCACTGGTTTCAGAGACAGAAACAACAAATCTGGTTTTGCCCATTTAGCACTGATATTTAGTTACTTCTACTTACTTGTATGCAGCATATGTCCACCTAAATGGAAGCTCTAGGTTCTTGATGCAGAAAGCTACAACGATGAATGCCAGGGCAACTTGTTGTACTTGAATCCCAAAGTACATTAGTAATAGTCCCAAAAGTTGCAGGGCCCAGTTTAGAAGATTAATACTTCTGTCCTCTTCCAGTGGGCCGTACTTGTAGCAAACAGCAAAACTGACAAAGGCAGATATTGTCACATAACCTGAAACATCAACAGCACAGGAGGAAAAACCTTCAGAAAAGGAAGCAATGTGTTTTTCCTAGACAATCTGCAGATAAGTCTATATAGACCAGAATTCTCCTGCTGTTCACGTCCCGCTGCCAGAAAGGACGGAGAATTTGGAGCTCAGCCAAATCTCCATTCACTGCAGCAGGATAGGAGAATCCCGCTGGCGCGAATGGCCAGAGAATCCTGCCCATAATTTCTCAGTTGCAGTACATCATAGACCAAAGGCTGCTACGAAATAGACAAACTTAGTCCCACAATTAGAAATGACAAGCCCGTATGGTCTGATTGTCATGGGGAAAAAGCCCCATGCTGAAACCTATTGCTCGTGATAGGTTTCATCCTTGACACAAAAGAGGTGCAACTGCTTTTTGGACAGAGACACGGAGAGAGCAAGCGAGAGCGAGAGAAAAACAGCTGCTACTTTTATGCTAGCGGGCTGGAACGAGTGTCCTGGCCAATTGTATAACTAGGGCCTGTGAACAGGGCTTGAAACTAACTAGAGGGGAGTTGAGGGAAGGATGAAGGGAGATTTAGAAATCCAAAGAGAAAGGTCGAGGTATCAAAACAGTATAGCAATGTGGGTAGACAAGCAGAGTGAGACAGGAAGGGACAGAGTTTAACAAAGATCACACATCAAATGTCATTACACGGAATAGAAATAAAAAACTTAAATTGAAAGTTCTCATCTAAATGCACAAAGCATCTGCAATACGATAGATGAACTAGTGGCACATGATTTAGATTGAATTGCCATTACAGAGACATGGTCACAGGGTGATCAAGGTTGGGAAATAAAAGTCCAAGGTACACAATATTTCAGACAGCTGGATAGAATGGTAAAAGGATGAGGGGTAGTCCTGATAGTAATGGGTATAAAGGACGTTAGTGAGAAATGATCTGGCCTTAGAATGGGTGGAAATTAGGAATAGCAAGAGCCAGAAAACACTGGTGTAGTTTACAAGCCCTCTAACAGTAGCTATACTGGATAGAAATAAGAAATGAATGGAGCTGGTAACAAAGATAATCTTCATATAGACTGGGGCGGAGTCGTCTATAAGATGAGTTTGTAGAATGTTTTTCTGACAGTTTCTTGGAGCAATACCACAAGATTCACTGGGAAATAGTGAACATATATTACGAGTGAAAGTGACACACTCCAATCACAAACAAGAATCTTAAACTTAAGGAAAGCTAATTACATAGGAATGAGGGGAGAACTAGATAAATAGGCTAAAATGTTTGCAGGTATGAACAATGGGAAACATTTAAATAAACAATTCAAAATACATTCCATTGAAACAAAAACTCGGCAAAAGAAAACCATCTGTGTCTCACTCAGGAAGTTAAGGATAGTATTAGATTAAAAGAGGCTTACAATGTTGCCAAAAAAGCAAAACATTTGGGGGAGGGTCATTTAAAAGTTGATAAAAAGGAAAAAAACAGAATGAAAGTAAACGAGCCAGGAATATAAGAACAGATTGTAAGAGCTTTAAGTATATTAAAAGGAAGAGTCCCTTAGAAGCAGAGGGAAAATAAATTAGCATGAGGAATGCGGAAATGGCTGAGGCACTGAACAATTATTTTGGATCCATCTTCACAACAGACGACACAAGCTTCAGACTGGAAATGAATGATAACCTCGGGGCTAAAAAGTGAGGAAATTAATGTCACAGATAAAGTACTGGAGAAACACAAGGGACTAAAATCTGACAAATCCCCAGGACCTGATGGCCTACACCCTCAGGTTCTAAAAGAGATAGCTACGGAGATAGTGGATACATGAGCTATGATTTTCCAAAATTCCTTAGATTGGAAATTGGCAAATGTTACATCACTTTTCAAGAAAGGAAGGAGAGAGAAAACAGGGATAGGTCAGTTAGCCTAACATCAATTGTTGGGAATCTATTAGTAAGAAAGTCTGAACAATGTGCTTAAAAAGCATAGTACGATTAGAACAAGTCAACATGGGAGCAATTTAGCATGGCCAATCCATCTAACCCACACATCTTTGGACTGTGGGAGAAAACTGGAGCATCCAGAGGAAACCCACGGAGACACGTGCAAGCTCCACACAGGCACCAAAAGTCGGAATCGAACCTGGGCCCCTGGTGCTGTGAGGCAGCAATGTTAACCACTGTGCCACCCCTTTGATGTTCAAAAAAAAATTGGGTGTGCTTGTACAAGGAACGTAGAAAGTCAGCATGCAGGTGCAACAAGCAATTGGAAAAGCAAGTGGTATGTTGGTCTTTATTACAAGGGGACTGGAGTACAGGAATAAAGAAGTCTTGTTACCGCTGTACAGGGTTTTAGTGAGACCACATTTGGAATACTATGTGCAGTTTTGGTCTCCACATTTAAGAAAGGATATACTTGCATTGGAGGTGGTACAGTGAAAGTTCACTAAATTGGTCGCTGGGATAAGGGCTTTGTTCTGCGACGAGAAGCCGAGTAAATTGGGCTTATGTTCTCTGGAGTTTAGAAAAATAAGGATCAATCTCATTGAAACCTAGAAAATTCTGAAGTCGGGTTCAGGGTACTCAGACTGAGTGGAACAATTATTGAAGAATACTGGGAGATTCAATCCTGGCATGGCAAATAAGGAGTCTGTTGAAAAGCTGGAAGGAGACTGGAACTTAGTCTTTAAGGCTACGTATCTGCTGAAAGCATGGCGCAAAGTAAAAATGTGTCAAAGTAAATTTTGGTTATGTTAGCTAATTAATGGAGAAGTATCTTTTCTTTATTGTGCTGTATTAGTTTCCTGTCAAGCAATGTTTCATCTCTGGTGATTTTAGTTTGTTTGTTGCAATAAAAGTCTTAAAATGTAAAATCTTGTCCTTCATTTCTGTTGGTCAAAGGGGAATTCATCTCTTGTAAAAAGAGATTGGTCTCTTTGGGGATCCTAACAACTGCAAGGGATAAAAAATAAGAGGCAGGATCATCCATGCCTCTCAAATAAATTCTAGCTGCTGGTGACAAAAGCGACGAAGGCATTGCTGCAACTGCCTCAGTACTCAACGCGACAACTGCCAGTTTCCAGATGCAATTTTACAACTCATCCGCTTCATCCTGGACCACAATGTCTTCACCTTCAACAACCAGTTCTTCATCCAGACACATGGAACAGCCATGGGGGCCAAATTCGCACCTCAATATGCCAACATCTTCATGCACAGGTTCAAACAAGACCTCTTCACCGCACAGGACCTTCAACCGATGCTATACACTAGATACATCGATGACATTTTCTTCCTTTGGAGTCATGGTGAACAATCACTGAAACAACTATATGACATCAACAAGTTCCATCCCACCATCAGACTCACCATGGACTACTCTCCGGAATCGGTTGCATTCTTGGACACACGCATCTCCATCAAGGACGGTCACCTCAGCACTTCACTGTACCGCAAGCCCACAGATAACCTCACGATGCTCCACTTCTCCAGCTTCCACCCTAAACACGTTAAAGAAGCCATCCCCTACGGACAAGCCCTCCGTATACACAGGATCTGCTCAGGTGAGGAGGATCGCAACAGACACCTCCAGACGTTGAAAGATGCCCTCATAAGAACAGGATATGGCACTCGACTCATCGATCGACAGTCCCAACGCGCCACAGCGAAAAACCGCACCAACCTCCTCAGAAGACAAACACGGGACACGGCGGACAGAGTACCCTTCGTCGTCCAGTACTTCCCCGGAGCGGAGAAGCTACGACATCTTCTCTGGAGCCTTCAACATGTCTTTGATGAAGACGAACATCTCGCCAAGGCCATCCCCACACTCCCACTTCTTGCCTTCAAACAACTGCACAACCTCAAACAGACCATTGTCCGCAGCAAACTACCCAGCCTTCAGGAGAACAGTGACCACGACACCACACAACCCCGCCACAGCAACCTCTGCAAGACGTGCCGGATCATCGACACGGATGCCATCATCTCACGTGAGAACACCATCCACCAGGTACACGGTACATACTCTTGCAACTCGGCCAACATTGTCTACCTGATACGCTGCAGGAAAGGATGTCCCGAGGCATGGTACATTGGGGAGACCATGCAGACGCTACGACAACGGATGAATGAACAGCGCTCGACAATCACCAGGCAAGAGTGTTCTCTTCCTGTTGGGGAACATTTCAGCGGTCATGGGCATTCCGTCTCTGATCTTCGGGTAAGCGTTCTCCAAGGCGGCCTTCACAACACACGACAATGCAGAGTTGCTGAGCAGAGACTGATAGCCAAGTTACGCACACATGAGGACGGCCTCAACCGGGATCTTGGGTTCATGTCACACTATCTGTAACCCCCACGACTTGCCTGGACTTGCAAAATCTCACTAACCGCCCTGTCTGGAGACAATACACATCTCTTTAACCTGTGCTTAACGCTCTCTCCACTCACATTATCTGTACCTTTAAGACTTGATTACCTGTAAAGACTCGCATTCCAACCATTATTTTGTAAATTGAGTTTGTGTCTTTATTTGCCCTGTTTGTGAACAGAACTCCCACTCATCTGACGAAGGAGCAGCGAGCGCTCCGAAAACTGGTGGCTTTTGCTACCAAATAAACCTGTTGGACTTTAAACTGGGGTTGTGAGACTTCTTACTGTGACAAAAGCACCAGTAGGTGTTAGAGGTGGTCACACAGCATTTGGTGATGTGTGACTGAGGAGACACTAGAAATTATTTCAATTTTTGAAATCTGCACTTCCTTGCTGGTCTTTACGCCCCTATCCTCCCATGTGACATACTTCAGTCCCCTTGCCAAAGGAACACACACAATAGTGACTCAGGACAATGTTTGTCCATGAAAGTCAATCTGAATTGTTAAGTAGCTCCCAGTAGCAAGACTATGCTTTGAGAAAGCTAGGTCAGATTTGTTGAAATAAAATCCAGTTTCTTAAAATACACACTTCTAATGGTGGGGCCTAAGTGGCACCTCTGGGGTGCCTAGAGATAGGGGTAGTTTGCTTTGTTCAATGTAGATGAGTGATGCAAGTATCGTGGCCTTTCAGCCTAGTGTGTTGCTGATCCTAGTACAACTCGATTGAGTAGGTTAGGCCAGTAGTAACTGTTTATCTGGGTCAGGTGGAGGGTATGTTGGGTGGGGGGATATCCCTTTTTGGGGGTTTCTGGACTACTTTCCTGAAGACATGGCTCCCCGGGAATGTAGTATCCTGTTGGCTGTGGGCCTGTGATTCTTACGAGGTTATCCTGTTCTGTTCCTGGTATCCTTTTTGCGAAAGTGTACACTGCTAGACCACGTCTGGCATCTACTGGCTAATCCTGGTGTACCTCTCTCTCTTGGGTTTCCTTCTTTATCTGGGTAGGTGAGGTGCTGATACAGGCTCTGATTTATGATGTTTAATTCTGGAGGGTTTCCCTCATCTCGTCAGGAGGAGAATTGTTCCCCTCTGAGATATCCCATTGATGGGAGTCTTGATGATTTTTCTTCTCCTTGTCGGGAGGGTTTCTTTGGTGGAAAATGGTTTAATTTTTCATGGGGTCCTGGATGGTGCCTCTGATATGGCTGGAGAGAGTAAGGTCTGTTGTGTTGCAAATCTTGGCATGGTGTAAGAATCTTTGGCTTACTGGCTCCTGCATTTGAGAATGTACACTGCCATGCCTTATACCAATGGCGGTATCCCGATGCTCCCCGCCTTTTCTGGGATATCCTTTCATTGCTCAGAGGTCTTGGGATGCTGAGTTAGGTCCCAATTGGTTGTATATTACCCCATATGGGATCCCAAATATCATGTAGCTCTGTCCATTATCCTGTGGAGGAGGGTGTGCACCAAGATGCCACGTGCTCATGGCTTTATCCTGTTATCCTGAGATCTTCCACTCTTTCTGGTATCCTTTCATTATCCGTAAGAAAGGAGATGCCAACCACAACGATTACAATGATTGATAATCTGAACTATTTGTATGAATATTCGCTGGTCTTTTCTGTATGTGGAATAATGATCATTGTACTAGATTTTGGGGATTTGTTGTGATTTGTGGTAAAATGTAAAATAGAAAACCCTCATAAAAACATTCATTTAAAAAAATACACACAGAGGTCCACTTTTAAAGGAATTTCAACCTGGAGTGTTATATCGTGCAACTCAATCTATTTTATCACATCTAAACAAAACCATACATGGTTAAGTGGTTCTGTTAGATATCCAAACCTAGAAACAAGTAAATTGTGCATGTGATTATCCTCCACAAATGCAAAATAAGGAATGATTGGTGACGTTTCACAGCTAGATCTTAATTGCAATCAACTGAACGTTAAACCACCACACAAGCACACAATTTGGCCAATCATTCCTATTCTGCTCTGCACAATACCATGGTTGCTTTATTGACAACAATGGCATCATGTGGCATTTACAAAGTGCCATCTCAAGGAACCCACACAGTGGAGGCAGAAGCAGCTTGTACATCCTCCCAAGAGCTCAGTGAGCCATCACTTCTTGGCTAAAAGGAAATTACTGTGGATGTTGGAATCGGAAACCAAAAGAGAAAATGCTGGAAAATCTCAGCAGGTCTGGCAGCATCTGTAAGGAGAGAAAAGAGCTGACGTTTCGAGTCCAGGTGACCCTTTGTCAAAACTGAGCTTTGTTGCAATAAAAGTCTTAAAACGTAAAATCTTCTCCTTCAGTCATTTAAAAAGAGCTTTGACAAAGGGTCATCTGGACTCAAAATGTCAGCTCTTTTCTCTCCTTACAGATGAAAACCCTTGATTGTTCCAAAGATGGCAAAACGGCAGCACAAGACTTAGCCTCACTTTTGTTATCCAGTCTCACAGAAGGCAGAGATTTATATTTGACCTGCAGATGATATGAGAAAATGGCTTCAGTGCCGAAGACAGAATGTTTACTTTTGGTTGTGGATTATCCGCTATTAGCCACAACACGAGTACAACTACCTTCATTCCATTAGTTCAATAGTTCAAAGTCACCAGTTGCAGTGTCTGACTGGCACGAGTCCAAGTAAAAACTATCACATGCTGGAATCAGCCAGCCAGACTTCATTTTTCAAATAAATCCTGAATGTAGCGTATCACAAATGATAAATAATCTCACCTAAAACGTACGGCCAGTACTCTCTTAGGAGAAACTGTAAATTCCTCAGCGTCACTTGGATCAGATACAGAGACACAGACCAACCGCCCGCCACCAGCAAATAGAGAGAACTTTTCTATATTAACAAAAAGGGGGAAAATTAACAAATTATTTTTTTTGTTGTTAACTGAAGAGGAAGAACATCCATTCTAGATCATGGAACAGTCACAGCACCATTCAGATGCAGTAGGAAAACTCCTACTTTCTGTCCAATATTTAAACAGTGTGAATTGCCAAAGCAGCCGCTTTCGGTTGTTTTTATGAGGGCAAAATCCATACTAGTGCAGAAGTGGTTCCTCTTTGGAGATTGGACACTTCGCAGGGTGCTTCACCTTGTGCTGAACTTGCATGACATCTGGAAACACGATGCTGGCAGGAGTTACAAAAAGTGGTAAACTATTCATCTCTAGACATACACCATTTAAGTGCAGGAAAACTATTGCAGTACAAGGTCCTGCAGGGCAGATAGACAGAAATGAGTAAATTTTTCACACTAGGGAAGGATGCTTACCGACCTACCTTGGGTAGTAAACGTGCCAGGACAAAGATAACAATGATGAGTGAAGCCAAAACTCCAAGACTCATTCCTGAGGTATAGAAGAAAAGCTGACTCCTGAAAGAAAGAACATATCGAACACAATTTGTGCTTTGATCTGCATTTAAAGCAGCAGCGCCACATGAGAACACCATCTCCCCTGGCACCAAACCGGCATCTTCTACAGAACAGAAGATTTTTGCAAAGAGCCACAAATTATCAGACACTGAGCTCAACTCTTATTACAGTATTTATCTATCCTCCTTTATAAAAAGTTATTTTTCTTTCCTGGTGCATCAAACATTTTCCTCCTTTCTCTGCCCCAACCTTCAGCATAACATAGCAACTTAGAGCTCAGACAGCTGACTGATAACCAGGCCCTTTCTACTGAACCACTCACTAAATGGTGTGAAAAGGCAGTAGGGGCTGATTCAATAGATTCTCTTCACTCTCCAATTCATGTGGGGATACAACTTACTTATTTCCCAACAGTCTGACTGAAATTGAGAACTCACTGAGTTAGACACGTCATGACTAAGAGAACTGGTCCATTAAAAATTCAAGTCAGATTACAAAATGACTCCTGGGAGAGTGAGGAAGGCATAGGCTTCAGCTACCAGTTTACATTTAGTATTTCAATGAGGTGGGAAGGTTTGAAACTCAGCCAACAGAAACTAAATCTGGATATGTCAGGGACGGGTGGAAATCTGAAAAGAGATGTGGGATCAAGACAGCAAAGGAAGCAGATAGTCTCTGTCTTTGAGATGAAGAAATCTATACACTCCTCATATTTGGTGTTGATGGTAAAATGGGCAAAATGAAAGGAAGCAGAGAATAGCGAAGTAGAAGACAGCCGTCATCTATTACCCTCCAGGACATAAGAGAAAAGAAACAGTCCATGATAGACGATTAAGCCAGATCTACTAGTGGACAACCAACATATGAACAGCAAGAGGCTATTCAGCCCGTCAAGTCTGTTTGGCCATTCAACTAGACCATGGCCAAGCTCTAGCTTAACTCCATTTAACTGCCTTGATTCTAAAACCAGTCTTTAGGAGACCCCTTCCTCTATCTTCTCTTGGTTCTCTTTACCCAGTAGACTGACAGTGACACACACTCCCTTACTGCACCTGTGCTTTCCTCTGAGATTTGACTGCTCTCTGGAGCAAACTATCCAGACATTCCTTCTCTCCCTTAAGCGTCAGAGTGTCTCTCCCTCGAATAGAGCCAATTAGATCACTGGAGGACCAATATTAATCAGTCAATAGCCAAATTAGATACCTAAGTAATTGCTGATTAATTACTTGTATTATCAATGTAGAGATATTAATTGTATGCATTTGGATAATTACTCTGATCTAGCATAATAGTTTAGAAAGTATATAATAAATGAAGTACTTAGCTGAGTTCATGGTTCTGCCGCTCATCCCTCTGCTTGTTATCGACATCATTTTTTACTTTTCCCCCCGCCTCTGTACTGGTGCAGCTGCTGGTGCCTGGCTCTGGAGTTGCTTTTGAACGTGCTGTACAATGTATCACGATGTAGCAGTTCCACCATTGTTACTGGCCATTACGGTGTTTTCATTGCGCTGCATATCACAGTGTATTTTGCTGCTACACTGCTATTACTGGCCAGTGCGTTGTTTTAAATGCACTGCATATCACAGTGTATTTTATGCTCCATTGCTGTTACTGGCCAGCGCGTTGTTTTAAATGCACTGCATGTCAGTGTATTTTACTGCTCCATTGCTGTTACTGGCCAGCGCGCAGTTTTAAATGCGCTGCATATCACAGTGTATTTTGCTGCTCCACTACTGATACTGGCCAGTGCGCTGTTTTAAATGCACTGCATATCACAGTGTATTTTGTTGCTTCACTGCTGTTCCTGGCCGGCGTGCTGTTTTAAATGCGCTGTATAACAGAGTGCATTTTACTGCTACACTGCTGTTACTGGCCAGCGCGCTGTTTTAAATGCACTGCATGTCAGTGTATTTTACTGCTCCATTGCTGTTACTGGCCAGCGCGCAGTTTTAAATGCGCTGCATATCACAGTGTATTTTGCTGCTCCACTACTGATACTGGCCAGTGCGCTGTTTTAAATGCACTGCATATCACAGTGTATTTTGTTGCTTCACTGCTGTTACTGGCCGGCGTGCTGTTTTAAATGCGCTGTATAACAGAGTGCATTTTACTGCTACACTGCTGTTACTGGCCAGCGCGCTGTTTTAAATGCACTGCATGACACAGTGTATTTTGTTGCTCCGCTGCTGTTACTGGCCAGCACACTGTTTTAAATGCGTTGTTTTAAATGCGCTGCATATCACAGTGTATTTTGCTGCTACACTGCTGTTACTGGCCAGCCCGCTGTTTTAAATGCACTGCATATCACAGTGTATTTTGTTTCTCCGCTGCTGTTACTGGCCAGCACACTGTTTTAATTGCGCTGCATATCACAGCATTTTTTACTGCTGCACTGCTGTTACTGGCCATTGCGCTGTTTTAAATGCGATGCATATCACAGTGCATTTTGTTGCTCCACTGCTGTTACTGGCCATTGTGCTGTTTTAAATGCACTGCATATCACGGTGTATTTTGTAGCCACACTGGTGTTTGACCATTGCGCTGTTTTAAATGCGATGATTTAAATGCACTGCATATCACAGCATATTTTACTGCTGCACTGCTGTTACTGGCCAGCGCGCTGTTTAAAATGCGCTGTTTTAAATGTACTGCATATCAGTGTATTTTGCTGCTCCACTGCTGTTAATGGCCAGCACGCAGTTTTAAGTGAGTTGTTTTAAATGCACTGCATGTCACAGTGTAGTTTGCTGCTACAGTGCTGTTACTGGCCAGCACGCGGTTTTAAATGCGCTGCATATCACAGTGTATTTTGCTGCTCCACTGCTGTTAGAAATGCATTCTCTGTCAGTGTCTTTTGCTGCTCCACTGTTTTTGCTGGTGCCCAGTTTTTAAATGCGCTGCATATCACAATCACAGTCTAAAAGGCAGACATCCTCCTGATACTTCTCTCCAGTTGCAAAACCAGGTTGATGTATTGGCAACACCCGGGAAAGCTCAACGCGTTCCACCTGCACTGCCTCTGGAAGAACCTATGTGTCACCTGGATAGATTGCCATATGAATATAAGCATCCTCCAGGCAGTAGGTGTCCTGAGCATAAAGGCAACCATTCTCGTGTGGCAACTGCAATGGACAGCCCACCAAAATGCCAAACACTTATAAGTGCACTCTCTACTCACAGCTCGCTCCTGGTCACAGATCACAGAGCAGCCAGTGGAAATGTTTAAGATACCCTGAAAGCCGACTCAGAGATCGGCTTTGACCTCAACAGCTGGGAAGAGAGTGCATTGGATCACCCATGATGGAGGGTCCTGCTTCACCAAGGTGTAGCTGGTTTCGCAGCAAGACAAATGACAAAGACTGAAGACGCGTGAGCAAGAAGGCGGCTCAAGAACCCTTCATTGACCACCGACTGACCCCAACTGACTGACTGCTGATGTGGATCTTTCCCCTTTCTTAATACTACTGTTCTCTTAGCCTTTTACTTACCCTTTTCCACTGCCTTTACCTTGCACTGACTTCACTCCTATCTTACAGTCTCTCTCTATTCCAGGACTCTGAGGCAAGCATCCTCCTCGCTTCAAGGGACCACCATTAGTTGGTTATATCCCCGATTTATCTTGCTGCACTGCCACTGTTATCCGGTTCTTTGTGTTGCTTTGAGATACAATGTCCATTCTGGGGTCCTTTGCTGCTCTGCCTCTGCCAGTTGGTTCTTACATTCCTTTTCGATGCTCTGCCTCTGTTTTGACTTGCTTTGCTGCTGCCTGGCTCTTGCATTGCTTTTAAATGTGCTGCCTATTTTGATGTGTTTAAGCTGCTGTGCAGCTGGTATCTGGTTCTTGCGCTGCTTTTAAATGTTCCACACCAAGCCAATTATTCACAAATTGTGCTTCATCCTGTGGCCTTTACAGTTAAGAACACGGATGGGAATATCAGAAAGACAGGAGGGATAGAAGAGTGAGAGCACAAGGGCATCAAAGGCAGAGGCAAAGGAGTTATTGAGTTAGCTGAATGTAGCGGCTGTGTCAAGGTAGATGGAGGACCAGAGAAACTGGGAATTTGAGGAGTTTCAGAAAGAGAGACAGGGAAACACATTTCCCAAGGACAGAGGAAGGTTCTGCAGCAGGTAGGACAACATGGCTGTTAAGGGTAATGAAGAACTGGTCAAGATAGCTTTGGTAAAGATAGAAACCTCAGGGATGGCAAGGCCACTCTTTCAAGATGACAACTTTTGAGCAGGTGGCCATGCGTGGGAATTTATGTGGGGGGAAAAAGACAAATTGTTCGTGTATAACAGTATGCAACCTTTCAGAACGGCAACACCTTTCCTTCCCTCACCTTCCTCAAAAAAGAGACAGGCACGGGATTTGAATCTGCAAAGAAGTTTCTATCACACAAAGTGAAGTATTTAAGCCTTTTTAGGAACTTCTTAGAAATCAATACTCACGAGATAACTGGGTAACTACTTTTTAAAAAAACCCCACAGGGCCCTACCCAAAACACTAACTCTTCAAAGATGCCAGCTGGCCTGTGTTTCTAACATTTTCCACTTTATTTAGCGATGCAATATTATTTTGCTTCTTCCTTTATCATCTTACCTGCTTAAGGTTTCTGCATAGAAAAATAGCAGCAGGCCGAAAGTGAAGATAAGGATCAGTTGCGGATCAAAACCTGCAAAGGACGGGATGGGATGAGAAGGATGTACGATTCTAACCAACAGCACACTGAAAAAAGTTCAACAAAGTTAGAGGCATAATGAAATTCACCCAGAGAAGAATTTTTAAAATCCAGCTTCCTTCTGAAGTGCTCAAATGTCTCAGTTAGTAAGCACAGTCCTGCTACAATATTGAGGTTGCAAAGGTTTATATTGAACTAGTCAACAGCTTTTTAAAAAAATTAAAACATTTATATGGGGCCATCAAGCTCAGATGCAATAGCTTCCACAGTCAAATAGTCAGTGGACATGAAGAAGATCCACTTGGGCAAGAACATGGAGGGGATCTGTGGGGTTCTACCTCAGTACAAATCAGCAGCACAGGAATGCAAAATCACCGCAGACTGACTGAATCCCAGAAAGACATTTCCTCAGGAACAAAAGGGAGCACTTTATATCAAAAAGTTACATACATGTGCTGGGTTTAGCAATTTACCGGTAGCATTCTGTATCTTTGCATGATTTGACTTGTAAAAAATAATCTGGAACTGTTTAGCCTGCATCAGGAGGGCTCCAACTG
This sequence comes from Mustelus asterias, assembly GCF_964213995.1. Classification (NCBI taxonomy): domain Eukaryota; kingdom Metazoa; phylum Chordata; class Chondrichthyes; order Carcharhiniformes; family Triakidae; genus Mustelus; species Mustelus asterias. The sequence goes on along the minus strand of NC_135834.1, from coordinate 683,385 downwards.
AGATCCTTTCCTGTCATACAGAAGATCAATGCTATGGTGGGTATATCATGTCCTATCCGGTAAACATTTCACCAGCAACAAGGGCAATGCTTTGACCTGGGCTATGCAAACCCAGAAACTCAGATTCAATTTGTGGGAAACTGTCTGCATACAGAAACTATTGGCAGGACATTCACACAAGAAAATAGAATTGAAAAAATCCCAAATAGTGACAATCAGCATTACTGAGAGAAGGTGGCAGCATACATACTACACATCAAGAATGTGAACTTTTGCCATTGCAAAACACAACACACTGAAATTATGAGATAGCAAATTTGATTAAAAACTCACGTCTTGTCAACAGAACATCATACCAAGCCTTTGCTGTGCTTGGTTCCACTTGAAAGCAAGTTTTGTTGCTGAATAGGTCAATGTTAATGTAAGTTTCATTCACTTTCTCCTTTAACATGGATGCTGCCGACTCCACAATCCAATTCCACACCCCTGGAGCTTCCAGCTCCTTTTCATCATCCACTTGCTTTACTTTAAACTTCTCAGAGCTGTTCACTCGGATCTGAGGGGATAATTAAAAGAACAGCCACAATAGTAAGCATTTCCAAAAGGACTACAGTTTACTGGTATTCATGTTTACCAATAAGGACAACAGTTTCTACAAGTTAGTATTGAGCTAGACTTTACACAAAACATGCTTGAAGACATGGGTTTTAAGGTTTATATGCAGTCCATTTCTCAGAGTATCTAAATGTTTGAATCATTTCACTCATCACTCTTTGGAAATTTCCACTTTACTATTTAACTTTTGAACCCCTACAAAATAGGAAAGTGTCACCGAAAATGGCACAAAAATAAAACCGCTTGAACGCTAAATGGGTGCTTGAGAAAGAAGTTATCTTTCAGGAACCATACATCGGAAACTCACGTGATGTGCATCAGCAATAAAAGTGCACCAGCAAGTTCTCCTTCTGGCACAACCACAATCCTCCCAACCTCTCAGTGCTTCCCTCAGCCTATTCTTAGCATATACTCCACCTCACACACTTCCTCTACCCCATCCTTGTATAACTAAGGCTGCTTATCACTTCTTCAGTAAGAAGTTTAACAACACCAGGTTAAAGTCCAACAGGTTTATTTGGTAGCAAAAGGCTTTTGCTACCAAATAAACCTGTTGGACTTTAACCTGGTGTTGTTAAACTTCTTACTGTGTTTACCCCAGTGCAACGCCGGCATCTCCACATTATCACTTCTTCCCCACTGATGCAGAATAATCAATTAGTTCCAATCCAACTGCACATTAACCTACAGTGTCAGAATCCAAAAGCTGATTCACATTCATCATTTCAACCGGTCAAAATAATTGGTTGGTATTCTTTGCAATGACAGAGGGTGGAAATTCAGCCTGCCAAAGGCCCAGGATTAAAAGGAGTACCCACTTAAATCTCTAAAGTGCAGAAGGAGGGAACTCAGCCCATCGAGTCTGCTCCGACCACAATCCCACCCAGGCCCTATTCCCGTAGCCCCACATATTTACCCTGCTAATCCCCTGACACTAGGGTCAATTTGGCACGGCCAATCAACCTAACCCGCACATCTTTGGAGTGTTGGAGGAAACTGGAGCACCCGGAGGAAACCCACGCAGACAACGCGCAAACTCCACAGACAGTGACCCAAGGCCGGAATCGAACCGTGGTCCCTGGCGCTGTGAGGCAGCAATGCTAACCACTGTGCAGCCCAGATTCAACTGATCTGTGGAACCACATAACGGCATCAGTCACATGCTTTCCACAAACAATCCCTAATCTTCAATGACAGTCCCTGTTCCTGAGAACTAAATCTGCTGCAGCTACTCCCGATTCCCCAGACTCGCATCTTGCTCAGCCTCAATCATCCATTCCACTCACCTTCCTTAAACTCTCCCCTCACTCCAGCCTCCACAGAGACATAACTCTTCCACATCCAAACCCACACCAGACTAATCTCAGCACTGGATCTCACAAAGATTCAGCTTTTGGTTTTATGGCTGTATATAGAAGCCCGGGTGAGAATGGAGATGATTAGGTCACTCCCCTGTCAATTATTGCTGTAAGAAACTGGGATTAATTTTTATGCAAAGCATTTGTATCATTGTTAATTATTGTTACTCTACATGATGCGGGAGAAATAATCTTCTGGACTCGGGATTCTGTTTGCTATAGTTTTGGTCATGGGATCTGAGACTTACAAGGCTGGAACCAAAAGGGAAAATGCTGGAAAATCTCAGCAGGTCTGGCAACATCTGTAAGGAGAGAAAAGAGCTGACGTTTGGATTCCAGATGACCCTTTGTCAGAGCTTTGACTTAGGCTCTCAGAGACTTGAAAAGGGTATTAGAACTGTAACACAAGCAAAGTTCCCATCATAATTTGACAAGGGAAACTTCTGGACTATATTTTTCTCTGCAGGATTTTAGACAGACAGCTGATATATTAAGATATTTGTAGCTGGAAAGTGAGCTCCTTCCTCTCTGGCCAAAGAAGATAAAAAGAACAAACTTTTACACAATGAAGGACAAGCTATGTGGGAGAATGGCGATCATTTGAAATGTAAACCAGGATACAATCCTTTCTTCCGGGTAACAACTGAAGTAGTGGTTCCTTGAAGGGCAATGATCATTTGATCGATAAACTCCAGCCACCGCACAAACATAAGGAATGATTTTGTTGCTGGCAGCATCAGCTCAGGAGACTGGTTGCAGCAAGAACACATGGCAGGAAGGGGGCAGTTAGAAAGTGTAATGGGCAGGTGTGACAGGAAGTCTACACATATGCAAAATATTTTAAATATAACATAAATAAAAGATGATAAGATTAGATCAATGGATTGTAATGAGGGAGTAAGCACAAATAATTTCCCTTTTGCTCCACTCGTGGTTGTGACACGTGGAGCTTCATCCACCAGCTAAGAATCCAATCCATATAAACCTGTGAGCAAAATGACAGGAAATTCACCATTCTCCTCGTGTCTGCGTGGGTTTCCTCCCACAGTCCAAAGATGTGCGGGTTAGGTTGATTGGCCATGCTAAAATTGCCCCTTAGTGTCCTGAGATGCGTAGGTTAGAGGGATTAGTGGGTAAAATATGTAGGGATATGGGGGTAGGGCCTGGGTGGGATTGTGGTCGGTGCAGACTTGATGGGCCAAATGGCCTCTTTCTGTACTGTAGGGATTCTATGAGTAAAAAGCAATGAGCAATAATTCATACGTTCCCATACACACCACCTACCACTGGAGGTCACTGCAACACCAAAATAACCAAAGAAACAGTCCTGGTTCAGCAGAACCACAGAATCATTACTTGCAGGTTTGGCCCATCGTGTCTGCACTAGCTCTCCAAACGAGCATCATGACTTAGCACCTTTTCCTTCTACCCCTGCAAATGTGAATGCCTTGATTGAACCTGCCTCCACCACCATTCCAGATCCAACCACTCATTGGGTGAAAGTCTTTTCTCATATCACATTTGCTTCTTTAGCAAATCACTTTAAATCTGTGCCCTTTTGCTCTTGATCAGTTAACAAGCGGGAACAGTTTCTCCCTATCTACTCTGTCCAGCCCCCCTCATGATTTATCAAATCTTCTCTTAGCTTTCTTCTCTCCAAGGACAACTGTCCCAACCTCTCCAATCTATCCTCATAGCTGAAGTTTCTCATCCCTGGAACCATTTTTGTAAACATCTTCTGCACTCACTCCAATGTGTTCATTCCTCTCGCGTGTTGCCCAGAACTGTACACAGTACTCCAGCTGAGGTCCAACTAGTGTCTTGTACAAGTTCAGCATAACCCCCCTGCTCTTGTACTCTATGCCCCTATTAATAAAGCCCAGAATACAATGTGTTTTATTAACTGCTTTCTCCACCTGCCCTGCCACCTTCAATGAGCTACACACATTTACACCCAGGTCCCTCTGCTCCCACATCCCCTTAAGAATTCTACCCCTTATTTTATATTGTCTCTCTGTGTTCTTCTGATGCATCACCTCACGCTTCTCCGCACTGAACTTCACCTGCCATCTATCTGCCCACTCTGCCAACTTGTCATGTCATTTTGAGGTTTTACACTGTCCCCTTCACAGTTACAATAGTTACAAGTTTTGTATCATTCACAAACTTTGAAATTGTCCCCTGCGCACCATGATCTAGATCACTAATATACATCAGGAAAAGCAAGGGTCCCAATACCAACCCTTGTGGAGCTCCACCACAAGCCTTCCTCCAGCCTGAAAAGTTTCCATTGATCATTACTCTCTATTATTCAGCCAATTTTGTATCCATGTTCCTACTGTCCCTTTCATTCCATGAGCTATAACTTTTCTCCCAGGTGTGTTGTGTGGCGCTGTATCGAATGCCTATGTACACCACATCGACAGCATTACCCTTATCAGCCCTTTTTGTTACCTCCTCAAAAACCTCCAGGAACTTAAACACAATTTCCCCTTTAGAAATCCATGCTGGCTCTTCCTAATCAACCACATTTTTCCAGATGATTACTACTTCTTTCCCAAATAATCATTTCTAGAATCTTGCCCACCACTGATGTTAAACTGACTGGCCTGCCAACCTTTGTTGAAAAGGGCATAATGTTTCCAATTCTCCTGTCCTCTGGCACCTCCCTAAGTCTAGAGAAGACTGGAAGATTATGGCCAATTTCCACTCTCACTTCCTCCAATATCCTTGGATGCATCTCATTGGTCCCGCTGCCTTGTCAACTTTCAGTACCGACCGTCTATTCATCACTTCCTTATTGATTTTGAATCCTTCTAGGGACAGCGTTTCCTAGTCTGTCACCATGTCCAGGATCGCATATACCTCCTTGGTGAAGACAGATGCAAAGTATTCATTTAACACCTCAGCCATGCCCCCAGCCTCCATGTGTAAGTTCCCTTTTAGGTCCCTATTTAGCCCTACTCCTCCTTTTACCAGCCATTTACTATTTATATGTCCAGAGAAGACTTTGGGATTCCCCTTTATGTTGCCTACCAGTCTTTTCACACAATCTCTTTTCACTTCCCTAATGTGATTTTTCTCTCGAAACATTCTGTATTACTCTTGGTTCTGAATAGTATTTTCTACCTGACACCTGTCATAAGCACACTTTTTCTTCCTTATCCTAATTTCAATCTTTTTTATCCAGGGAGCTCTGGGATTTGTTTGTCCTATCTTCCCCTTCTAAGGGAATATATGTCCAGATCATTTCTGTTTTGAAGGTAACCCATTGTTCAACTACAGATTTTCCTGCTAACCTTTTGCTCGAGTCTATCCAGCCCATCTCCGATCTTACCCCACTGAAGTCCACTCTCTCCCGGTTAATTAGTTTTACTCTGGATTGCCTATTATCCTTTTCTATCATCATCCTAAACCTTAATACAATGATCACTGTTTGTTATGTGTACAGATTCTGGTTATGTGGCCAGGGCAGACACATTGCTAGCCAACGTTTAACAGGAGCTAGAACAACACAAACATCAGTCTGCCAAAATGTGAACCAGAGATTGGCAGTTTATTAATATATCAAAGTAACAATTACACACCTATTTATTTAAAAGTACATATATATTTGATTATTGGTATTAGTATACAGTGAAAAGTCTTGTTTCCTGCGCACCATACAGACAAAGCATACCGTTCATAGAGAAGGAAAGGAGAGGGTGCAGAATGTAGTGTTACAGTCCCAGCTAGGGTGTAGAGAAAGATCAACTTAATATTTGATTTGATTTATCGTCACATGTATTAGTATACAGTGAAAAGTATTGTTTCTTGCGAGCTACATAGACAAAGCATACCGTTCATAGAGTAGAGAGGGGAGAAGGAAAGGAGAGAGTGCAGAATATAGTGTTACAGTCACAGCTGGGGTGTAGAGAAAGATCAACTTAATATGGTGTGGACTTTAGAAAAGAATATTAATTTTTGCTGAGGGATGTATGGGCACAAATCGCAGAGTTGCTAGCAACAATTTTCCAAACCTCCTCAAATAGAGGGGTGGTACCAGAGAACTGCAGGATTGTTCAAAAAGAGGATAAACCTGGCAAACATAAGGCAGTCAGTTTAACATTGGTGGTGGGAAGCTTTTAGAAGCATAGTTCAGGAGAAAATTAACAGCCACTTGAACAAGTATGGACTCATCTGGCATGGACTTTAAACTTTAACTTTAAAAAGTAGCAGCATGGATACAAAGTTGGCTCAGTGGCACTGCCCTGCTTCCACATGTTGCGTACAATCTACCTCATCATGGACTCTACCTCACCCATTTAGTCTTCGGAGGGAAGGTTCTCTGTAAACACTCCCTGATCCCCAAAAGGGAATCGAGCTAAACTCCAGAATACTCCAGAACAGTTGAAAGATTTGAGATTAAATATATTTGCATTTTTTAGTGATTTAATCTGTATCAATATTCTTGCCATAAATAATCAAATCATCTTTTGTGGATGGACACAATGAACGAGTTAAAATTCTCTCTACGCCCCTGCAAGACATTCTTTGTGTAAATATAAATGATTTTGCAATATCCATGTTCACATTCTGCTGCCCCAGGAGGGCTTCCCTAATGTTTCCAACATTCCATGAAAATGGAATTAAGGAGATTCCTGAGAACTGCACAAGGATTAGTAAAATTAATAAACTGGGCTTCCAAGGTTTTCTTTGGTTGAGTACTCAAATTTCCAATTAAACATGGGAAGATTGAAGCTATTGTTTTCTGTCCCCACTCAAAACTCTTGGCTACAAACACCATCTTGCTCCCTGGCCACAGTCTGTCCACAATCTTGGTGTGACATTTGATCCCGTGATGAGCTTCCGATCTTATCTTTGTGCCATCACCAGGATTATCCATTTCCACCTCTAACAGCACCCAACCTTGCTCCTGTCTCAGCTCATTTTTCAATTATCCCAATGCACTGTCTGGTATCCTACATTTTGCCCTCCATAATCTCGAGGTCATCCAAAACTCTGCTGCTCACTTCTTAACTCACAGCAAGTCCCATTCCCTGATCACCCCCAAATCTCACGGTCTACATGGGCTCCTGGTCAAGCAAAATCTTGGATTTAAAATTTGCATCCCTGTTTTAAATCCCTCCCTATATAGCTGAACTCCTTCAGCCCCACAACCGGCAAAGATATTCGTGCTCACCTAATTCTGGTCTCAAGTATCGCCGATTTTAAAATGCACCACCAATCGAGACCATACCTTCAGCTGTCTAAGCCCCAAGCTCTGGAATTCCCTCCCTACCCATCTCCATCCACTTTGCTTTCTTCTGAGACTCTCCCTAAAACTGAACTCTTTGACCAAGCTTTTGGCCATTTGATCTAATATCTCCTCTACGTGGTTCAATGCCCTCCTTTTTTTTAAATCATAGGAAATAGGAGGAGGCCATTCACCCCCTTGAACCTGCTCTTCCCCATTCAATAACAGTGAGCTCTAAGAGCACAAGAGGGGAGGCGAGGGAAGCTGGAGAAAGGTGTGAGTTCAGAGCTCGGACAAAGGGGAGCTTTGGTCCACTTTCCTGTCTGTGCCCCCCCCACCCGCCCCCCCCCGAGAATTCCACAGACTAATGACTCTCTTGAGAAGAAATTCCTCCTCACCTCCATCTGCAATGGGATACCCCTTATTTTGAAACTGCGCATCCCGCTAGTTCCGATTCCCCCACTTGAGAAACCATCCTCTCAGTATCAACTATATCAAGCCCCCTCAGAATCTTCAACACACCACCCTACTCTCCTGCTCACATGTCTGTCCTTGGTCTTTTGCAATGTTCTAGCGAACCCCAACGCAAACTGGAGGAACAGCATCTCATCTTCCGACTGGGCACTTTACAGCCTTCTGAACTTCTGAAGTCCAAAGATGTGCGGGTTAGGTTGATTGGCCATGCTAAAAATTGCCCTTAGCGTCCTGAGATGTGTAGGTTAGAGGGATTAGTGGGTAAATATGTCGGGATATGGGGGTAGGGCCTGGGTGGGATTGTGGTCGGTGCAGACTCGATGGGCCGAATGGCCTCTTTCTGTACTGTAGGGATTCTATGATGAATTTAACATTGAGTTCAACAACTTCAGAGGGTGAACTCTCTCCTCCACCTTCACCCCATTTCATCTAGACTCAAAACGTTGGCTCTATTCTCTCCCCACAGATGCTGTCGGACCTGCTGAGATTTTCCAGCGTCCACAGTATTTTGCTTTTATCCTCTCAGAATTTTATATGTTTCAATAAGATCGCCTCTCCTCCTAAACTCCATCGAGTATAGGCCCAATCTGTTCTGCCTTTCTTCCTACAACAATCCCTTCATCCCAGGAATCAGCCTAGTGAGCCTTCTCTGATCTGCCTCCAATGCAAGTATGTCCTTCCTTAAATAAAGAGACCAAAACCATACACAGTACTCCAGCTAAGATCTCACCAACACTCTGTACAGTTGTAACAAGACTTCCCTAATTTTATATAAAAATAACTTTCAAGACCAAGATTCCTTTGCCTTTCCAATTACTTGCTGTAACTACATGCAAACTAGTGATTCACCCTGTTCCCTCTGCACCACACCATTCTGCAGTCTCTATCCAGTATATTCTGCTTTTCTATTCTTCCCAAAGTGGACAACCTCACATTTTCCCACATTGTACTCCATCTGCCAAATTTTGCCTATTCACTAAATCTATCGCTATCCCTTTGCAGATCGACTTTGTGTCCCCCTCACAATTTGCTTTCCTATCTATCTTTGTATCTATCGTAAGCAAATTTGGCCACAATTTAGTCCTTTCATCCAAGAAATTAATATAGATTGCAAATAGTTGAGACCACACCACTGATCCCTGTGGCATCCCAGTTACAGTAAGCCAACCTGAAAATGATCCATTTATCCCGAATGTTTCCTGTTAGCTAGCCAATAATCTATCCACGCCAAGATATTATGCTTAACACCATGAGCTCTTATTTTGCGCAGTAACCTTTTCTGTGACACCATATCACATGGGGTGGCACAGTGGTTAGCACCGCTGCCTCTCAGCGCCAGGGACCCAGGTTCAATTCCAGCCCCGGGTCACTGTGTGTGGAGTCTGCACATTCTCCCCGTGTCTGCATGGGTTTCCTCCGGGTGCTCCGGTTTCCTCCCACAGTCCAAAGATGTGAGGTTTAGGTTGATTAGCCATGCTAAAATTGACCCTAGTGTCAGGGGGACTAGCAGGGTAAATGCGTGGGGTTACGGGGATGGGACCTTGTAGTCGGTACAGACTTGAAAGGCCAAATAGCTTCCTTCTGTATTGTCAGGATTCTATATTGAAAGCCTTTCAGAAATCCAAGTACACTACATCTATTGATTCCCCTTTATCCACCCTGCTTGCTACATCCTCAAAGAACTCCAGTAAATTGCTTAAATATGATTCACTCAGCCTGATTGTATTATGATTTTCCAAATATTCTGCTACTACTTCCTTAATAGGAGACTTTGGCAAATTCCCAATGACAGATATTGGGCTAACTGGCCTATAGTTTCCTGTCTCCCTCCTTTCTTGATTAGAAGCACTACATTTGAGGTTTACCAAACTGCTGGTACCTTTCCAGAATCACGACAATTTTGGAAAGTTACAACCAACACATCCACTAATGTATAATTTATAACATTCATTGCATTAAAGGTGCAATATAAATACAACTTTGGTTGTTGAGAAATTCAGGAAATCACAAAACCAATTTTAGAATTTCCATATGAGTGTCCCTAAAGTTAAGGGTGCACTGCATTCCTAACTGCATGGCAGCTGGTGTGTTTGAACAAATGGCCCGTCTCCATGGCTTCTCATACCTCTAAGCAGTGATGGCAGTTGGCAGCAGTGCATTGAAATGGCAGCAAACAAAGGTTCACATAATTATGACAAGTGCTTGTCAGCTACTAGAAACAACCATTACATCCTTGGTGCAGCTCTGATGCTGAGCAGGGCTCTTCCATTACTTTACACAAAGAGAGCATGAACTGCACAAGCAGAGACCCAATACTGACAGGCAACACAGTGCTGCAAATTACTTGGGTTGGTCCAGCAAACACAATTAGATTTAATACAGAAAAACACAGATTTAAATGCAGACAAGTAGAAGAAACAGAAAGAGGCGACAACAAAATCAAGAGAATCTGGAGAGTGAGAATGCAGAGAAAATCCAAAGCAATGGGGTAAACAATTACAGCGAGTGAAATGCTACAATCTTTCTTCTGTGTTCTCCAGTTCACCACCTCCTGCACCAGACTTGGTCTTCACAAAACAACACAAGAGATCTGGAGCGCACGAGCAACTACAGGAGAAGCTCGCAATCTAATACTTCAGAGTAGTCTATTGGACTACAGAACAGTACACCAAAAGTCTCTCCCCCACACCTTCCAGATTCTTCTTCAAAAGCAAAGGTGACAGGTACAGTATATTGCCCCACCTCCCATCAAACAGGTTCACAGGTCATAATGCAGTTTGGACTGGCTCTTACCTGAATCCGGGTCCAAATCTCTCTCCATCCAGGTAACAGAACATTCTTAAAGCAAAAGCTGTGCTGTACATCAGAACTATAGATTTTGCCTTCTGTAATGTAGATAATATTCCTATTTTCTCCTGTTAATAAATGTTCCAACAACAGAAACAAAAATTAGCAAAACACGCACTGACTGAATATCTTGTTAGGTGTTTCTGTTAAACATCTGTGTTGTTCTGGGTGTTCAGAAGCCTACACCAGTGGTGACTTCTAGACCAAATCTTACAGAAACACTCCCGAAGGGGGAGACAAGTTAAGAGAGTACAGATGCCAATTTTAGCCCAGTTATAGCTAGAGGTAGAAATAATCAGAGGGAAAAAGGCAATTCTACTTCAAAGTATGCCTCTTAATATCTCAATACACAAAGTAGCCACCATCACCACTTTGGATATAGATAGTAGCAAGATTCCCAACCCGAGAACCAAAGTCAGCACAGATAGATAGACAGCAAACCTAAAGAAGTGATTCAAAAGAGACATGACTCTGCATTGAACTGCAGTATCTCGTTAACATATATTCAGTAAAAGCTTCTCATCCTAGGTCCAAGATCCCCTTTGAATCCCAGCAAGTTAGCTGGGAAAAGTGATCAGGAAGAAAACAAAAGCTAACAAGGTGTACGGAGGCTTCTCTTCCAAATTTGTTGCAGCAGTTTGCAAACAAAGAATTATCTACTCGCTGGCTGGAACATGAGTAGGCGACCCACGTCCTGGCCCCACTAATGCTCTTCTAAACCAAAGTTGCGGAACTGTATCAGTGGCCTGGAACGACCACAATTCCCAATCTTTGTAATGTAGACAATATTCCTATTTTCGCCTGTTATTTCACCGGGAGGGAGAAGAGAGTTTGTCTCCTCCTGTCTAGATTTTGAGGTTGACTCCTAAGAAACTCTCTCACATAGAACAACATCAACAAGAAAAAGAGAATACCAAACAACAGAAAAGATTGGGCTGAAGGGGGCAAATAAATTAGAATTTTTATGCTCTTGAAGGCAATGAAAATGGTTTAAAGGAGAATTAAAAGGTGGCAAAAGTGACACGCTTGCTCAACAAAGGATGTATGGATATTCCAAGCAAGCACAGGTCAGTCAATTTAACTTCAGCGGTGTGCAAGGTTTTAGAAATAACAATCCGGGAGAAAAAAAAAATCAACAGACACAGGGAGAGGTTTGAGTTAATCTATTTTAATTTTTTGGTGCAGTAACAGAAGATTGATGAAGGGATGCAGTGGATGTTGTGTATAGGGATTTTAAGAAAGTGTTTGGCAAGTACCGCAAAATCTGGAATTAAAAGCTAGTCTGACGATCATGAAACCATTGTCGATTGCTGTAAAGACCCACCTTTACAGCAATGCCCTTTAGGGAAGGAAATTTTTACCTGGTCTGGCCGACACGTGACTCCATACCTACAGCAATGTGGTTGATTCTTAAAATGTCCTCCGAAATGGCCTAGCAAGCCATTCATTTGTATAAAACCACTATGAAGCCTAAATAAAAGGAATGAAACTGGACAGACCACCCAGCACAACCTAGGCACTGGAAACAACAATGGCAAACCCAAACCCTATTAACCTGGAAAGTCCTCCTTACTAACATCTGGGGATTTGTACCAAAATTGGGAGAGTCATCCCAGACTACTCAAGCTACAGCCTGACAATGTCATACACATGGAATCATATTTTACAGATAATGTCAAGACACCACCATTGCGACCACTGGGTGTGTCCTGCCCCACTGGCATGAGGTGATGGCACAATGGTATACAGTCAGTAAGTAGGCAGTTGCCCTGGGAGTCCTCAACACTGACTCCAAACTCCATGAAATCTCAGGGCATCAGGTCAAACATGTGCAAGATAAACTCCTGTCTGCCACCCCTCAGCTGGTGAATCAGTACTACTTGACCTCGCCCTCACCACTTTATCTGTCACAGATGCATCCGCCCATGACAGTATGGGTAGGAGTGATCACCGCACAGTCCTATGGAGACAAAGTCCCATCTTCACTTTAAGGATACCCTCCATTGTGTTGTGTGGCACTACCACTGTGCTAAATGGGATACATTTCAAACGGATCTAGTAACTCAAAATTGGGCATCCATGAGGTGCTGTGGGCGATCTGCAACAACAGAATTGTACTCAAGCACAATCTGTAACCTCATAGCCCAACATATCCCACAGTCTATCATTACCAAGCCAGGGGATCAACCCTGGTTCAATGAAAGTACAGGAGGGCGTGCCAGGAGCAACACCAGGCATACCCAACAATGAGGTGTCACCCTGGTGAAGCTACAACACAGGACTACTTGTGTGCCAAACGGGGGCAGCAGGAAGTGATAGACAGAGCTAAGTGATCCCACAACCAACTGATCAGATCCAAGCTCTGCAGTTCCGCCACATCCTATCATGAATGGTGGTGGACAATTAACCAACTCGCTGGAGGAGCAGGCTCCACAAATATCCCATCCTCGGCACATCAGTGCAAAAGATGAGGTGGAAGTATTTGCTACAATCTTCAACCAGAAGGGCCAAGTGGATCGTCTGTCTCAGCCTCCTCCAATATTTTCCCAACATCACAGATGTCAGTCTTCATCCAGTTCGATTTACTCCACGTGATATGAAGAAACAACTGAAGGCACTGGATACTGCAAAAGTCATGGGCTCTGACAATATTCATAGAATCCCGACAGTGCAGCAGGAGGCCATTCGGCCCATAGAGTCTGCACCAACTCTCCGAAAGAGCATCTTACCCAGGCTCATTCCTCCCACCCTATCCCCATAACCCTGAGCATTTAACAAGGCTAATCCACCTAACCTACACATCTTGGAACTGTAGGACGACACTGGAGGAAACCCACGCAGACACAGGAAGAACATGCAAACTCCACACAGTGACCCAAGTCCAGAATTGAACCCTGAAGACTTGTGGTCCAAAACTTGCCGCGTCCCTAGCCAAGCTGTTCTAGTACAACAACAACACTGGCACCTACTCGGCAATGTGGAAAATTGCCCGTGTACATCCTGTACATAAGAAACAGGACAAATCCAACCTGGTCAATTATCGCCCCATCACTCTACTCTCAATCATCAGCAAAGTGATGAAAGGGGTCATTGACAGTGTCAGCAACTGGAACTTGCTCAGTAATAACCTGCTCACTGATGCTCAGTTTGGGTTCCACCAAGGTCACTCAGCTCCTGACCGCGTTACAGCCTGGCTCCAAATATAGACAAACAAGTTGGCTTCTGAGGTGAGGGGAGAGTGACATCCCTGGATATCAAGGTAGCGTTTGACTGAGTAGCATCAAAGGGTCCTAGAAAATGTTGAAGTCGTCGATGGAAATCAGTGGAGAAACTCTCCACTGGTTGGATCAAACTAGCACAAAGGAGGATGGTTGTGGCAGTTAGAGGTCAATAATCAAAGTCTCAGGACATCACTGCAGGAGTTCATCAGGGTCGTGACCTAGGCCCAACCATTTCCAGCTGTTTCATCAATGACCTTCCTTCCATCATAAGGTTAACAAATTTGATGCTCACGGAATAAATAAGAGGGTCAGCAGGAGCCACTTTTTAAATAAATCCAAGTTGATTAAGAACAGAAAACAGCCAGTTCCAGTAATGGTTGCTTTTCAGGCTGGAGGATGGTAGACAGTGGTGTTCCCCAAGAGTCATTGCTAGAGTCACTGCTTTTTACATAACAATATAAATGACTTGGATATTGGAATAGTAAGTAAAATTTCAAAACTTGCCAATGATACCAAACTTGGAAGTGTGGCAAACAGAGGATAAAACAAATGACTGCAACAGGACACAGATAGGTTGGCAGACTGGGCAAAGAGCAGGTAGAATTTAATACAAAGCAGTATGAGGTGATGTATTTTCATAGGAAGGATAGGGAGAGGCAATAGAGTCATGGTAGGTTTGAAAACAGTGTGCAAGACAGAGGGACCTGGGGTTTCATGTGTGTCAACGTTTGAAGGTGGCAGGTCATATCGAGAGTGGTTAGCAAGGCATATGGGATTTTGGGCTTCACAGAAGCATAGAGGACAAAAGCAGGGAGGTGAGGCTGAACCTTTATAAAGCCCTGGTTATGCCACTAGAGTATTTCATCCAGTTCTGCTCACTACACTTTGAGAAGGATGTGAAGGTTCTTGAGGGTGTAGTGGAGATTTGCCAAATAACGTTACCCACAAAGTTAGGGTGGAGAAGCTGGGATTGTTCTCCTTGGAGTAAAGGAGGTTGAGGGGAAATTTGATAGAGGTGTACTAAATTATGACAGGTTTGGATAAGGTAGTCAAGAAGGGACACCGATTTACAATTTTGGGCAAGAAATATGGGATGTTAATTTTGCAATCCTGACACCTATGTCAGACTCTTATTTATTGACTACAGCTCAGCCTTCAACACCATTATTCCTACGAAACTCATCTCCAAACTCCATGGTCTGGGGCTCAGCTCTTACCTCTGTGGTTGAATCCTAGACTTCCTAATCCACAGACCGCAATCAGTAAGGACAGGCAACAACACTTCCTTCATGATCATCCTCAACACTGATGCGCCACAAGGCTGTGTTCTCAGCCCCCTACTATACTCCTTATACACCTATGACTGTGTGGCCAAATTCCCCTCCAATTCAATTTTCAAGTTTGCTGACGACACCACCGTAGTGGGTCAGATCTCAAATAATGACGAGACAGAGTACAGGAATGAGATAGAGAATCTGGTGAACTGGTGCAGCAATAATAATCTCTCCCTCAATGTCAACAAAACAAAGGAGATTCATCGACTTCAGGAAGCGTAGAGGAGAACATGCCCCTGTCTACATCAATGGGGATGAAGTAGAAATGGTCGAGAGCTTCAAGTTTTTAGGTGTCCAGATCACCAACAACCTGTCCTGGTCCCTCCATGCCGATGCTATAGTTAAGAAAGCCCACCAACGCTTCCACTTTCTCAGGAGACTAAGGAAATTTGGCATAGCAGCTACGACTCTCACCAACTTTTACCAATGCAACATAGAAAGCATTATTTCTGGTAGTTTCATAGCATGGTATGGCTCCTGCTCTGTCCAAACTGCAATAAACTACAAAGGGTCATGAATGAAGTCTAATCCATCACTCAAACCAGCCTCCCACCCATTGACACTGTCTACACGGATCTCAAGCAATGACAGAGAGAGAGAAAGAGACTGACTGTTGGACTTTAACCTGGTGTTGTGAGGCTTCTTACTGAGATATGGAGGATCAGGGGTTACCCAGAACCAGACTTATCAGCAGACTCCACGCTTATGAATGATGTAACAGGGATAACTTTGAGGCAAGAGGAGACCAATGTGTGATATGCAAGGTTTACCAAAAGGCGGCGGCACAGAAGAAGCATTTAAACATATGCACTAGCTCTGTTGGGACAGATAGAAATGGAACCAGTAAAGAGCAATGCAACAAAGATGGGTCATTGGAGTAATCAACAAGGCAGCAAAAAGGTTTGAGCATGGACAAGAAGCCATAACTGCACTCAAACATTAAGTATTGCTCATGACAAGTACCATCGTTTGCCAATAACATCTCGGTCCCATTCTTCTGCCTCTGTTTAATGTGTTGAAATTTGAGTGATTTCCCCACCTGGATTATGTCCTGCACTTCCCCACTGCAGCAAGATATGCCCACCCATGGAATATCATAGGCAAGAATCCATGACTCGCTGCTCCGTGAAGCCATTGGTCTGGGCACGTTAAGAAAGGGTGATTAGATCTGTGGCACAGTGGTTAACACTGCTGCCTCACAGCGCCAGGAACCCAGGTTCAATTCTGGCCTCAGGTGACTGTCTGTGTGGAGTCTGCACATTCTCCCTGTGTCTGCGTGTGTTTCCTCCGGGTGCTCCGGTTTCCTCCTACAGTCCAAATATGTATGGGTTAGGTGGAGTGGCCATGGTAAATTGTTCCTTAGTGTCAGGGGGACTAGCAAGGATAAATAGGGATTATGGGGATAGGTCCTGTGCGAGATAGTGGTCAGTGCGGACTCAATGGACCGATTGCCCTTCTGCACAGTCGGGACATTAGGACTCTATGATTTCAAACTAAAGTTAAATCTTTTTAATGTGGCAGAAAGCTTACATCTTAGACAATATAGAAAATGATTTGGAAGTTCATTAAAAGGAATAATGCAATTTATTTTACCATAAGGTGCACAAAAAGAGTTCAGATTATTTTTAATGAAATCTATGAAGATTGGGAGCAAATGGGAGGTTTGAATTCTGATCAAGTTACCCAAACTGAATTCTAATTTCCCAACTGATACATACTTGCAATCTATAGCATCTCTCAAAAACATGCCCCAGCATTTCACAAAATGAATTGCGACCAAATGTCATTACTTATGTAAAAGGTGACAGCCATTTTGCCACAGCAATATCCCACAAACAGCAACAAGATGAGTGATCAGTTATTATGCTTCAAGTGGCATTGGTAAAGGGAGGAATGTTGTTCAGGTCGCTGGGAGAACACCCTGCTTTTCCTGACGCACAGAGCAGGCAGATGTAGCCTCAATTTATCACATCAGAAGGACAGTGCTAGTGCTGCCAACAGTGCAACTGTCAGTTAGCACCATATGAGAATGTCAGCTTGCATTACACCCTCAAATCCAGGAGTAGGTTTTAAACCTACCATTTGTGGCTCAGTAGGCAATTGTATCACTTATCCTGAGCTGTCTAAAAGGTTTAATCCCCAGTCTGTGCTGAGTTAGCACATTATCCAGGATTGTAGCAAAGCTCTTGATCACCATGCGACGAGTGCCCCTCTGCTGGAAAATGAGTGGGGTTGGTGCCATGATGTCTCTCCTCCCGAGAATAGTGAAATAACTTGTCAAAAACAAGGGAGGATCTCACAGCAGCATAGCCCAGGTACCAGGAGAGTTCCTAACCCTCCGGATTGCACCCAAGCCCCCCACGACATCTAGGGCAAAGAAGAGGGGGGGGAGAACTGGCGGCCCGGGCACGGTGACTGCCACCCTCAGCAGCCGCGGTGCCAGCCTGTTGTCCCCGCGGGCACCGGCCTCACCAAACTTTCGCCCTCTCTCCCGAAGCTTCCCTGGGCGTACCTGAGGCCACCACACAAGTCCGCACAAGCAAACACAAACAAGCCGCAGAGATAAACACCGCCCGCAGGTCTTTCCGCAGCAAAACTCGAAGTGAATTCATCCCTCCCGCCATCAGCAACCCAGGCCTCACAGACGCTGCAGCCTCACTTCACTCTGCCGGGGGGAGGACAGAGGCGCGCGTCTGATTGACAGGCGCGTCTACCAATCACCAGCTCCTATTCCCTCACACACCAACGGCCTAATGCTACACTAGCCAATAGAAAGGCAGTGAAGGCGGGACTTCCTCATTTGAATGCTGAGCTTTGAAGCCAGCCTGTGCTGCCAGGAGAGGAGTGATTGACAGCAACAACTGCCACAAGCTTTAAAGGATTAATGAAATGTATCCTTTTTATTTGTTTCTCAAACTCTTGGTGGGATCAGTCCACAGGCAACAATTGCCCAACAGTGTCTCTCTCTCTCCAGGGTCCCGGGTTCGATTCCCGGCTCGGGTCCCTGTCTGTGTGGAGTTTGCACATTCTCCTCGTGTCTGCGTGGGTTTCCTCCGGGTGCTCCGGTTTCCTCCCACAGTCCAAAGATGTGCGGGTTAGGTTGATTGGCCAGGTTAAAAAATTGCCCCTTAGAGTCCTGGGATGTGTAGGTTAGAGGGATTAGCGGGTAAAATATGTGGGGGTAGGGCCTGGGTGGGATTGTGGTCGGTGCAGACTCGATGGGCCGAATGGCCTCCTTCTGCACTGTAGGGTTTCTATGATTTCTATGATTTCTCATAGGGAGGCGATGGCCTAGACCAGTGGTTCCCAAACTTTTTTCACTGGGCCGCACTTTCGGAATAAAAATTTGCTCACGCCACACCAAATTTTTTATTGATAAGAAATACATTCAAAAACAAAAGTAAACAACTCCTAGCAGTGCTTGATTCATAACATAGAACACAACTACTTTATAATATGATCATGGGACATCGTCCTCAGCATCACTTCATGCTCTTGCTCTCACTTTGGAAAAATATCTATCCATGTTTAAATGTTTCTTTGACTGTCCTTGAATCTTCCCGCCACACTTGCCATCCTCTCTCGCCGCGCCCTTTGGGAACCACTGGCCTAGACTATTAACCTGTTAGACTTTAACCTGGTGTTGTTAAAACTCTTACTGTGTTTACCCCAGTCCAACGCCGGCATCTCCACATCTAGACTATTAATCCAGAAACTCAGCTAATGTTCTGGGAACCCGGGTTCAATTTGAATTCAATAAAAAATATCTGGAATTAAGAATCTACTGACGACCATGAAACCATTGTCGGAAAAACCCATCTGGTTCACTAATGTCCTTTAGCGAAGGAAACCTGCCGTCCTTACCCTGGTCTGGCCTACATTTGACTCCAGAGCCACAGCAATGTGGTTGACTCTCAACTGCCCTCTGAACAAGGGCAACTAGAGATTGGCAATAAATGCTGGCCAGCCAGCGACGCCCATGTCCCACGAATGAAAAAAAAAGTTCATCTACTCCGACAGTGCAGTAGGAGGCAATTCAGCCCATCAAGTCTGCACCAATTCCATGACAGAGCATCTTACCCAGGCCCTTTCCCGTAACCCCACGTATTTACCTGCTAATCTCCTTAGCCTACAAAGTTGGCCATTAGTGTGTGAACCTGAGTGTAATGCAACTACAGAGGCATCACAGCAAAGCCCAGTTCTATCATTGACATACCTTTCTTGAGGCGAGTCATGGGTTAATAATGAGCACAGCGACATTAACTTTATTTTCTCCCTCACCCAGGGCTGCTACCTCTGGTTGCACATATTCCTGGAAGATCCATCAAACGTGCTCCAGCCTCCAACTGCCCCACTTCCAATACTGATCTACTATGTCCATCCTTGTGTTTCCCCACTTTCCCTCAACCAATTGGAAAGCAAACAGACACTTCCCGATCTGGTAGAATGATTCTTGTCTTTTCCTTCCATCTCCAATATTTCCCATAACTAATCAAATAAAATGGAAAAAAATCACAATTCTTTTTAATGACCAGGGGGGGACAGGGGAGGGGGGGAGGGGGGGGAGGGGGGAGAGGGGAGGGGGGCAGGGGGAGAGGGGAGGGAGGGGGTAGGGGGAGGGAGAGGGAGGAAGCGGGGGAGAGGGGGGAAGGCAGGGGGGAGGTGGGAGGGGGGAAAGGGGAGGGGGAGGGAGGTGGGAGGCGAGAGGCAGGGGAGGGAGGAGGGGAGGGGGAGGTGAGGGGGGAGGGGGGGAGGGGGGTACAGGGGGAAGGGGAGGAGGGGGGAAGGGGGGAGAGGGGAAAGGGGGGAGAGGGGAGAGGTGAAAGGGGGGAGGGGGGAGAGGGGAAAGGGGGAGGGGAGACAGGGGGGAGGGGAGACAGGGGGGAGGGGGTACAGGGGGGAGGGAAGATGTGGGAGGGGAGGGGGTGAGGGGGTGGGAGGGAGGGAGGGAGGGGGAAGGGGAGGGGGGAGAGAGAGGAGGGGGGAGAGGAAGGGGGACGGGAGGTGGGAAGAGGGGGGGAGAGGGGTTGGGGGGGGAGAGTGGGTGGGAGGGGGGAGAGTGGGTGGGAGGGGGGAGAGTGGGTGGGAGGGGGGAGAGGGGGTGGGTGGGAGGGTGGGAGGGGGGAGAGGGGGTGGGTGGGAGGGGGGGAGAGGGGAGAGGGGGTGGGTGGGAGGGGGGAGAGGGGGTGGGTGGGAGGGGGGAGAGGGGGTGGGAGGGAGGGGGGAGAGGGGGTGGGAGGGAGGGGGGAGAGGGGGTGGGAGGGAGGGGGGAGAGAGGGAGGGGGGAGAGGGGGAGGGGGGAAAGGGAGGTGAGGGTAGAGGGGAGTGGTGGGGGGAGGAAGGAGGGGAGGGGTAGGAGGGAGGGGTGGAGGGGGAGGATGGGGGAGGGGGGTGGAGGGGGAAGATGGGGGAGGGGGGAGGATGGGGGAGGGGGGTGGAGGGGGGAAGATGGGGGAGGGGGGAGGATGGGGGAGGCGGAGGGAGGGGGAGCGGGGGGAGCAAGGGAGGGGGGAGCGAGGGAAGGGGAGGGAGGGAGGGGGATGGGGAGGTGAGGGAGGGGAGGAGGGAGGGGAGGGGGAGAGGAGGGGGGGGAGGGGGGAGGGGAGGGGGAGAGGAGGGGGGGGAGGGGGGAGGGGAGGGGGATGGGAGGGGGGGCGGGAGGAGGGGGGTGGGTGGGAAGGGGGAGAGGGGAGATGGGGAGAGTGGGAGGGCGAGAGGGGGGAGGGGATGGAGGGGGGAGAGGGGGGAGGGGATGGAGGGGGGAGAGGGGGGAGGGGGAGGGGGGAGGATTTTAAATGGAGTTGAAGAGCATGTGTGGGACTTACTTTCTCCCCACAGCACAGACGCACAGTCTGGAATTCGCTCCCTCCCCACTGCTTGCACTTCACAGGCACCACATTATGGGAAACATATAAAAGCAGTGGGTGAGGTGCAGTGTGGATACACTCAGACGTTGCCCAAGTACAACAACTATGAAGGAAGGCTAGAGAAGTTAGGGAATTTTTTTTTTAACTGGACTGACAATGAATGTTGACCTAATCCGAGTTCTTCAAGGTTATGAAGGGTAATGATGAGGTAAAAAGTAATAGACTGGCCAACAAAGCTGTAACAAGAGGGCACATTTTAAGATGGCCACTAAATTATTTGCACTGGGTAGTTAGAATGTGGAATATTCTGTCATTAACCATTGTTGAAACAGAGTTCCTGAATTCTTTTGAAAGGAAATTAAATGAATGCTTCGAGAAGAGGAATATAGAAACATAGAAACCCTACAGTGCAGAAGGAGGCCATTCGGCCCATCGAGTCTGCACCGACCACAATCCCACCCAGGCCCTACCCCCACATATTTACCCGCTAATCCCTCTAACCTACGCATCTCAGGACTCTAAGGGGCAATTTTTAACCTGGCCAATCAACCTAACCCGCACATCTTTGGACTGTGGGAGGAAACCAGAGCACCCGGAGGAAACCCACGCAGACACGAGGAGAATGTGCAAACTCCACACAGACAGTGACCCGAGCCGGGAATCGAACCCAGAACCCTGGAGCTGTGAAGCAGCAGTGCTAACCACTGTGCTACCGTGCTGACAGACCGTGATAGGGTATGCAGAGTGAGCAGGAGAGTGGGATGAGGCTGGGGAAAAAAAAACACTACTGCAAAACAGAAAGTCCAAATGGCCTGTAGTATTTCACAATTGTGTGAAGTAACTGCATGCCTTCATGTTTTTTCTGTGTAATAAGTGGCAGAACGTTGCAGACCATTACACGCTCTAACCTCCAGTGGTGAGCACTGGGGAATGGAAGCAAATTTGGTTGAAGATTATGACATGTCTGTGCGCTCCCTGGCAGCTCCTGGACAGAAGGCACTGGCAGTGGCCTCAGAGTAGGTCATGCATCTGCCCCCTTAGCTAAGGCATCAAACTAGCAAAGAGGTTACAAAGATGACACTGCTCAAACATTATTATCCCTCCTGCAAAACTGATGCTAAATCCTCTTTAAACCTTAAGATTTGAACTGCAGTAGTCTGAGCTCTATAGTGTGTTGCATGTCCACTAATTATTTATAATCTGTCTCAAACACTTTTCACTGTTACTTGCTGTTTTGCATCACCATATTTGGGGCCTGACTGGGAAATTGAAAGTGACAGCTGCCATGTCTTGCTCACAGCTCCTTTCTTCTCTCTTGTTCCATGATGGGGGATTTTTATTATTTGCAGTTGTTGCCACTTAATGGAACCAAATCAGAAACCATGTTTTTTTAATTTGATTTGCCACATAATAAGGCCCTTCCCCCACAACCTATACCCACACCACCGCAGTTAACTGTTTATTGAAGTATTTCATTTTTGATGTAAGTTGTGGGTTCAAGCTCCATTCCGGAGACTTGAGCACATAATGCAGGTTGTCACTCCCAGTGCAGTACTCAGGGAGTTCTGCGCTGTCAGAAGAGCCATTAAACCGAGTTCCCGTCTGTCTGTTTGGGTGAATACTAAAGAACCCAAAGCACAATTAGAAAAAGAGCAGGGAGCTCTCCTTGTGTCCTGGCCAACAGCATGAAAAGAAAAATATTATTGTTGGGTGTATTCTGCTGTGCAATGACCAAGTATGCAACATACTTCATCTAACACCGACTGCCCAGTTTTACTTTCCCTATATTCTCAACCCTTCACACTTTGAACACTGGTTCCCCCTCAGTTCTCATATTCTTTCACTAAAACAAGGGCAAGAGCTTGTTTGTTTATCATGGCGCTTTTCATTTCAATGAAAGGTACATAACAAAAATGTCTTCTCTCTTTCCGGCTGCCTACTCACTTGCTGTGCATTACCATCTTTTCTGCTTTTGCTCTCCATTCATGTATCCCAGCTCTTCTGTCCCTGGCTCTCCTAAAGATCACCAGATCTCTTTTAGCAAATTTAAGAGACAGTTTCAACTTTAGGTTTCAACTGAGAAGCAGAAGCAAGTCACATCCATAGCCTTTCACATGCCCTAGAGGGGCAGCATGTAGTGTCTGCCAGTACACGCGAGGCCTTCCACAACTGGTGGCACTGGAAGCACTAGAAAGTAAAGTTGGCATGGGTGGAAGCATTTTAATTTCATTTGGTAACTTTCCTTTCATCTCTATGATTTAGTTTCTTATTAGTTCAGCCCCTTTAACAGAGGGCCTTTTGTTAGATTATTTTTTAATTGGGTTGATGTCACCAGGTCAACCCATTGTCCAATTAATAGAGCAGAAACATGTGGCATTATCTGAATCTTTTGAATGGATTGCCATTTTATATACCCTGTGTGATATAGACAGGCTGTTATTTCCCCCTATAACACAGAATATCTGAAAAGAATAAAACATAGGTTTAAGCATCTTCCACAGCATCAACTCATGAGGGGGTTTGAGATGATGCTTGTTTTCTTTTTTTTATTCATTCGTGGGACATGGGCATCGCTGGCTGGCCAGCATTTATTGCCCATCCCTAGTTGCCCTTGATTGATACAACTGAGTGGCTTGCTAGGCCATTTCAGAGGGCAGTTGAGAGGCAACCACATTGCTGTGGCTCTGGAGCCAGATGTAGGCCAGACCAGATAAGGACGGCAGATTTCCTTCCCTAAAGGACATCAGTGAACCAGATGGGTTTTTCTGACAATCAACAATGGTTTCATGGTCATCATTAGATTCTTAATTCCAGATATTTTTTATTGAATTCAAATTCCATCAGCTGCCATGGCGGGATTCAAACCAGAACATTATCTGAATTTCTGGATTAATAGTCTCGCGATAATACCACTAGGCCATCACCTCCCCAATTGTTATAAATTATAACATCATCTCATCCCTGCTGCCTCACAGCGCCAGGGACCTGGGTTCAATTCCGGCCTCGGGTCACTGTCTGTGCGGAGTCTGCACGTTCTCCCCGTGTCTGCATGGGTTTCCTCCGGGTGTCCCGGTTTCCTCCCACACTCCAAAGATGTGCGGGTTAGGTTGATTGGCCATGCTAAATTGCCCCATAGTATCAGGCGGACGAGCAGAGGTAAATACAGAGGGTTATGGGAATAGGGCCTGGGTGGGATTGTGGTTGGTGCAGACTCGATGGGATGAATGACCTCTTTCTGCACTGTAGGGATTCTATGATTCTATTTCAAGCTCCTTTGATGAGTTGGTGTTGTGTGGTTCAGCCTTAAAGGACAGCCTTGTTAGAGGTAGGTTTTTTTGTTCCGACAAATTCTTATGCTCTTAATGTAACATTGTAAAGAAAATCTCTCCTCTGGGCCAAACAGTTTGATGTGGAGATGCCGGCGTTGGACTGGGGTAAACACAGTAAGAAGTTTAACAACACCAGGTTAAAGTCCAACAGGTTTATTTGGTTCCGAAAGCTTGTGTGGCTTTTGCTACCAAATAAACCTGTTGGACTTTAACCTGGTGTTGTTAAACTTCTTACTGTCCAAACAGTTTGATGCAGGACAATCAAAAAACTGAAGATTCTGGAAACCTGAAATTAAACTGAAAATGTTGGGGACACTCAGCAGGTCAGGCGCTATCTGTGGAGGGAACAGAAGAGTTCATGTTTCAGGTTTGGATCTATTGTCAAAACTGTTAACTTATCTGCAATGTACCATTCAGCGGCTAGTTCACCAATCACTAAAGATTCTCTTGCCTTTGTTTACACCATAAAATCCTGATCTTGATAAAATACCAATACAATTGTGCAGAGAGGGATCAGGCTGTGAGAACTGACCTTGAATAGGGTGCAGTGAATGAATTAAGATACTTATGTTAAGTAAGATACTTAACAAGAGCTCTGACAAAGAATCATCCAGACTTGAAACGTTGGCTCTGTTCTCTCTCCACAGGTGCTTCAGACCTGCTAAGATTTTCCAGCATTTTCTGTTTTTGTCTCAGTAATACTTTGTTTACAGATGTACTCTGTTGAAATGGTGTTCTTTGCATACCCCTTAAAAAGAGGGCAAGTGACATTCCTTTCTCTTTGAGCCTTGGTAGAAACTCTTGAAATAAAAATTGAATAGGTGCCTGAAGAAAGATCAGCACTCACAAATGGGTAGCCTGGGGGTCTGTGGGTGGAAAGATGTCCCGAGGCATGGTACATTGGCGAGACCATGCAGACGCTACGACAACGGATGAATGAACACCGCTCGACAATCACCACGCAGGAGTGTCCTCTTCCTGTTGGGGAACACTTCAGCAGTCACGGGCATTCAGTCTCTCATCTTCGGGTAAGCGTTCTCCAAGGCGGCCTTCACGACACAAGACAACGCAGAATCGCTGAGCAGAAACTGATAGCCAAGTTCCGCACACACGAGGACGGCCTCATCCGGGATCTTGGGTTCATGTCACACTATCTGTAACCTCCACGACTTGCCTGGGCTTGCAAAATCTCACTAACTGTCCTGGCTGGAGACAATACACATCTCTTTAACCTGTGCTTAACCCTCTCTCCACTCACATTGTCTGTACCTTTAAGACTTGATTACCTGTAAAGACTCGCATTCCAACCATTATCTTGTGAATTGAGTTTGTGTCTATATATGCCCTGTTTGTGAACACAAGTCCTCACTCACCTGAAGAAGGAGTGAGACTCCGAAAGCTCGTGCTACCAAATAAACCTGTTGGACTTTAACCTAGTGTGAGACTTCTTACTGTGAGACTTCTTACTGTGCCTACCCCAGTCCAACACCGGCATCTCCACATGGTGGAAAGATGTGCATTGTTAGGAGGAAGCAAGCATATGGATCCAGGGAGATTGATTGTAGCCTTCCAGAAACAGCCCAATAGTTAATATATTAATACAATGGCCTGTCAACATCCTCGATTTAGACATCACCTACCCCCAACATAGACATTCTAAGCTAATTAATTTTAATTTTGGTCTTATTCTGGTTGTCTGCACAATTCACTGCTTACTTACTGCCATGTTTGTGCTGTCACTTAATTTATTGTTATCATAGAATCCCTATAATACAGCAGGAGGCCATTTGGCCCATCGAGCCTGCACCGACAACAATCCGACCCAGGCCCTATCCCCTTAACCCCACGTATTTACCCTGCTAATCCTCCTGACACAAAGCGACAATTTAACATGGCCAATCCACCTTACTTACACATCCTTGGACACTAAGGGGCAATTTAGCATGGCCAATCCACCTATCCCACATATCTTTGGACACTAAGAGGCAATTTAGCATGGCCAATCCACCTATCCTACATATCTTTCGACTGTGGGAGGATACTGGAGCACCCAGAGGAAACCCATGTTTGCTGAGCATCTTCATCTCTGTCACCAGCTCAAGTAGGTTAAAAAGAAACTCTCCTCTCTCCTCCTCACTGTGTAGTTGAACCCTGCAGAGCATGGCGACCACAGATTTGATCTCCAATCTGTGCTGAGTTAACTTCTGACAGCATGGAACTGAGAAGTATTATAATTGGTCTCCGTGCCCACGAATAAAAGGCCAAGTATTAAGTACTTTACTCGAGAGCTTCAGGTTTTTAGGTGTCCAGATCACCAACAACTTGTCCTGGTCCCCCCATGCTGACACTATAGTTAAGAAAGCCCACCAACGCCTCTACTTTCTCAGACGACTAAGGAAATTTGGCATGTCCGCTACAACTCTCACCAACTTTTACAGATGCACCATAGAAAGCATCCTTTCCGGATGTATCACAGCTTGGTATGGCTCCTGCTCTGCCCAAGACCGCAAGAAACTACAAAAGGTCGTGAATGTAGCCCAATCCATCATGCAAACCAGCCTCCCATCCATTGACTCTGTCTACACTTCCTGCTGCCTCAGAAAAGCAGCCAGCATAATCAAGGACCCCACGCAAGCTGGACATTCTCTCTTCCACCTTCTTCCGTCGGGAAAAAGATACAAAAGTCTGAGGTCACGTACCAACCGATTCAAGAGCAGCTTCTTCCCTGCTGCCATCAGACTTTTGAATGGACCTACCTCGCACTAAGTTGATCTTTCTCTACACCCTAGCTGTGACTGTAACCCTACATTCTGCACCCTCCCCTTTCCTTCTCTATGAATGGTATGCTTTGTATAGCACGCAAGAAACAATGTTTGCCACTGTATACTAATACATGTGAAATAATAAATCAAATCAAAATCAAATCAAATCAAAATTCATTCTGATGATGTTATCCCACCTGGGATGAGGGGAGTCTGACAACAGAAATCCACTTACAGGCTCCACATTATAATCTTTTAAAAATATTATTGATGAAAGCGTGACAAGTGTGGTGAACCATTGTTGGTTCCCAGTAGGTAGTGCTGAGCCATGGTCTGGCCAGTACTATGAGTCTGTATATATGTTACTGTTGGGGTTAGGGTTGGGCTGTTCTACCTGTTAATATAGTTGTTATGGTACACCCCAGTCGGCTCCGCCTCCTGGGAGAGGTATAAAGGTCACTGCTCTGCCTGGTGACCCTTTAGTCTGGGATCGTGTACTGTATATGGTAGCTCTGTTATTGTTAGCAATAAAAGCCTTTATTTCCCGAGTACATCACGCCTCTCGTGTGTTATATCGTGCATCAACAAGTGTCACGATGATGTTACTAATTTGCTTTAAGTGTAATTGCGCTTTCAGCCACTCACTTTTCAAATGAAAATATAACAAATAAATATTGGCTAATAGAGTTGTGATGTGACCAGAACTATGTGGAAATGTGAGGCAGCGAACTACCAAGAGATCAGCCTGGGAAGATTCACCCCTTAAGTTGTTAATGTTAGCAAAACACAGCTTTTTGCTCATTGCTGACTCATTTGAGTCTAACCACGAAGGATTGATACAGAACTAGGTAACCAAACAACAACTCGGGGCTCAAAGAGCTGTGTGCATGCTTTACCTCCAGTACGTTGGATGGCTAGAAGTGGAAGAGGCGCAGATGATGGGCTCATTTTCCACCCATCAAAAGCACACGTTGGAGAGAACTTTGTAGAGTTTTCAATGTATGGTTTTGCCTCCCTGTTGGAAGTGCGAAGACAGTACGAAGTCTCACAACACCAGGTTAAAGTCCAACAGGTTTATTTGGTAGCAAAAGCTACCAGCTTTTGGAGCGCTGCTCCTTCATCAGGTGAGTGGGAGTTCTGTTCACAAACAGGGCATATAAAGACGCAAACTCAATTTACAAAATAATGATTGGACAACAACGCCGGCATCTCCACATCATGGCTACCATCGAAGTGCGAAGTCACAGGGAAGTGATGAAATGCCAGGAATTACTACAATCTGCAGAAAAAAATCCTGCAGACAGTGAAAACATAGTATTGAGTGGTAATAAAACACTGAAGAAACCTTCAGGATCATGTTCAAGCAATTTGTCAGTTGAACCCTGAGATACTCTTCCACAGTCACAATAATCCACTCGCACCTTTGAAGCCACAAGTTGCTGCCTGAAAGGTCCTGAATCAATATGAAACTCGTTCCAACAGTTCATTTCATGAGAAACCTATGGCTAATTCGGTCAGCAATACAACCATACAAACACTCCCAGCCATCTATTATTCTCCAGGTTTAGTACTTGTTCCAGCAAAGGTCAATTTTCAATCTGAAGCCTAGCTAACAACTGGTACTTTTCCATTCATGCAGTGACTTCTTCTATGCTCTCTGCATGTGAAATGCTGAATATAATCCAATTTGGCAGTAATACTTCACAAAATGCCCAGACAAATTCATAGGTGCCAGGATATCAAATCTGCAATGATACACGCTTTGTATAAAGATCATTAAAATGATCCCCTATCTGCCTCTCATTTTTATTCCGTGCAAATTTTCTTACTGTGCAACAATTCTATTTCAAACTAATGATTGAGATATTTCTGAATTATCCATCCACTCCTTTTCTACAGCTGGTTGGCAGGTGATTGAAGGGAATCTGAATTATGAATGATTCCACAGGCATCTGTTTAATCAGGTTTTTGACACCTTAATGGTCCCTATCAAATCACTCGTTTTCAAAGATAACGAAAAAAATCCAGTACACAAATTAAACACAGGACTGAAATTAATATAATTGCTGGTTCTTGGTTCCTTCTGTGGAAATATCTTAAATATTTGTGATAAGTGATTCAGTTTATGAGTGTTCTCCCTGAAGTAAGGAAAATTATTATTTTTTGCAATATCATTGTCACATACCAGGAAACCAGCTTTAGTGTATGAGTATGGGTGTGACTGGTTTAATTAAACTGGAGACACTTAGACTGCAAAGATCAAACATCGATATAGGAGGTGTTAAGGCAAATGGCTGGAAGGGTAATGATGCCATCATCTGAAACTCATTCCAACAGTTCATTTCATGAGAAACCTATGACTAATTCAGATAGTAATACGACCATACCATACCAGATGCCATCATCTCACGTGAGAACACCATCCACCAGGTACACGGTACATACTCTTGCAACTCGGCCAACGTTGTCTACCTGATACGCTGCAGGAAAGGATGTCCCGAGGCATGGTACATTGGGGAGACCATGCAGACGCTGCGACAACAGACGAATGAACACCGCTCGACAATCACCAGGCAAGACTGTTCTCTTCCTGTTGGGGAGCACTTCAGCAGTCACGGGCATTCCGCCTCTGATATTCGAGTAAGTGTTCTCCAAGGCGGCCTTCACGACACACGACGGTGCAGAGTCGCTGAGCAGAAACTGATAGCCAAGTTCCGCACACATGAGGACGGCCTCAACCAGGATATTGGGTTCATGTCACACTATCAGTAACCTCCACAGCTTGCCTGGACCTGCAGAGTCTCACTGGCTGTCCTGTCTGGAGACAATACACATCTCTTTAACCTGTCTTAATGCTCTCTCCACTCACATTGTTTGTATCTTAAAGACTTGATTAGCTGTAAGTATTCGCATTCCAACCATTATTCTGTAAATTGAGTTTGTGTCTTTATATGCCCTGTTTGTGAACAGAATTCCCACTCACCTGAAGAAGGGGCTTAAGGCTCCGAAAGCTTATGGCTTTTGCTACCAAATAAACCTGTTGGACTTTAACCTGGTGTTGTTAAACTTCTTACTGTCATAGAAATCATAGAAATCATAGAAACCCTACAGTGCAGAAGGAGGCCATTCGGCCCATCGAGTCTGCACCGACCACAATCCCACCCAGGCCCTACCCCCACATATTTACCCGCTAATCCCTCTAACTACACATCTCAGGGACAATTTTTAACCTGGCCAATCAACCTAACCCGCACATCTTTGGACTGTGGGAGGAAACCGGAGCACCCGGAGGAAACCCACGCAGACACGAGGAGAATGTGCAAACTCCACACAGACAGTGACCCGAGCCGGGAATCGAACCCGGGACCCTGGAGCTGTGAAGCAGCAGTGCTAACCACTGTGCTACCGTGCCGCCCCTACTGTGGAAGGGTAATGAACAGGGAACGATCTCCCACTCACCTGGCGAAGGAGCAGCGCTCCGAAAGCCAGTGGCGTTTGCTACCAAATAAACCTGTTGGACTTTAACCTGGTGTTGTTAAACTTCTTACTGTGGAAGGGTAATGAACAGGGAACGATCTCCCACTCACCTGGCGAAGGAGCAGCGCTCCGAAAGCCAGTGGCGTTTGCTACCAAATAAACCTGTTGGACTTTAACCTGGTGTTGTTAGACTCCTTACTGTGTTCACCCCAGTCCAACGCCGGCTTCTCCACATAATGAACAGGAAGCCAGAGAAGCAGTTTGGCAGGAATTTACATCAGGCAGATAAGAGAAGTGATTTTAAAGTTGACTGTTGTATTTCAAATGAAACATGTACTATTGGAAGATTGTAAATGCGTGAGGCAAATAGTAAGTGCACAAGGAACTTCTAAACGATTGTAGAAACAATAGAATGGAAGATCAAAGGGAAAAATATATT
This sequence comes from Mustelus asterias, assembly GCF_964213995.1. Classification (NCBI taxonomy): domain Eukaryota; kingdom Metazoa; phylum Chordata; class Chondrichthyes; order Carcharhiniformes; family Triakidae; genus Mustelus; species Mustelus asterias. The sequence continues at coordinate 652,426 of NC_135834.1, read as the reverse complement.
TAAAGTGAGACTGAAGGCTGTTGTGAATCTTGCTGTGAGATCTTGAACAAGACAATGTTGTTGAAGCCAGACCTGCGAACACCAGGTTTGCTGTCACCCTTCGAGAAGAGAGTCTGTGTGAGATTTTCCCTGGAGCAGCTGAGCATTATGTGGTAATGTTACTGGAAACTTCTATAGATTAGAAAATCTATAAGGACTGTGGCCATCGAAAGGGGTTTTAGCTCCGAGTCTATTTAATCCAATATCTTTTACGAAATGTTTGTACAGTTAACTATGTAAAGGTGTTATTGTATCTATAAATGTTGTTTTCCTTAATGTAATAAATGTTTAAATTTACTATTCAAAATCATTACAAGTGGTCTGGAACTTACTTATCTTGACTTCAGATAACTCCTCATAATGCACAAATTGCAAACTATTGTGGCAGATTGTTCCCTTTTGGGATTTGGGCAGCTGTTGTACCATAGCACTGAATGTATTAATTTGTTTTGAGGTAGTGTTTTCTTGAGTAGTTTCTCTCTTCATCTGCCTCCTGTGGCTTTGAAAATGGTCTGGATTTTTACTTACCCAACCCACTGCGAGTGAGAAAGGCATAGGGAACCCAGAAATCAGGATTCCTCAGCACACTGTAGAGTTTTAACTCCATAGCATTTGTGTGACATCATTGATGAGTCACCGCACCTCCTGGAAGTCAGCGTGATTGACGGGCTTGGCTTCCCGTCAGATGGGTAAAGAGGCTGATGGAGGCCAGTGGATATGATAGGTCCACACCAGGGTAGATGTCTCACTGGAGTGGGAGGTGGGGGTGATCCCAGGACAGGGAGACTGCCAATCCCATGGTCCTGGGGAAGGAAGCCAGAGGGCTGGAGCAGGGAGGACAGAGACCTGCAGGGGGAAGGTCAGAGGCCTGGGGAGGGGATCAGAGGCCTCATGGGGAAGCCCGGGGTACACAGTGTCTGATTGTGGAATTTTCCCAGGTAGGCATGCTGAATCCACACCTCGTGGAACTGGCAGCTCTCACCTGGGTGAAGGTGCCAAGTTTTCCAATGGCCTGGGAAACACGACGGTCCACTGTTAAAATTAAAAAATAGAAAAGCAATGAGACCTGCATCCCAACACTGAGGATGTTCATGTTAGGGCGGCACGGTGGCACAGTGGTTAGCACTGCTGCCTCACAGCACCATGGACCTGGGTTCGATTCCTGGCTTGGGTCACTGTCTGTGTGGAGTTTGCGTGTTCTCCCCATGTCTGCGTGGGTTTCCTCCGGGTGTTCCGGTTTCCTCCCACAGTCCAAAGATGTGCAGGTTAGGTGCATTGGCCGTGCTAAATTCTCCCTCAGTGTACCCGAACAGGTGCCCGGAGTGTGGCGACCAGGGGATTTTCACAGTAACTTCATTGCAGTGTTAATGTAAGCCTACTTGTGATTAATAAATAAATAATAATAATTAGTGTTGTCGTGTACATGGGCTATAAAAGAAGCAGGATTGATGGACTGAATGGCCTTTTAAAATTTCTTTGCTTTATGTTGTGTCTGAAGTGTAAAGTTAAAATAGGAGTTCCACAATTGCTTCTGCAGCAGGCGACCAGTGTAATCCTAAGCAAAGCCAGGTAAAGAGCTAAAAAAAAATGTTTCATTGGAGTTTCCTCCATTACTCACTGAAGTTATAGCAAGACACCAGGAGAACCCCTTGGAACTAAGGGCCAGTGTCTCCATGATGCTCCATTCTTGGTCACAATGATGCATTTTTTCACAGATTCAATCATGACATCCAATCTGTCAGACAGCTTAGATATTAAGAGAAAAAAGCGTTACAACTATACGGCACCTTTCGCAACCTCAGGACATCTCAAAGCACTTTACAGCCAATGAAGTACATTTGAAGTGAAGTCATTGTTTTAATGTAGTTAATGCAGCAACTAATTTGTGCTATGTAAACTCCCATAAACAACAATTTGAGAACGACCAGATGATCTCTTTTTATGATGTTGAATGAAGGATAAATAATACCAGATACCAGGAGGAAATCCCCTGCAATGATGCAATGTAAGGCTTTCTTGTTTTAAACCTTCACTCAAACTTATAGTTTGTTTGACCTTTGAATTGCAAGAAAACTAATTGATGGCTCACTCAAACAATTGTTATGCTTAACAGGGTTAATTTATTTGAACACAATCACAAATTTAAAATGATGTGGAGATGCCGGTGTTGGACTGGGATGGGCACGATGAGAGGTCACAGACACCAGGTTAAAGTCCAACAGGTTTATTTGAAATCATAAGCTTTCGGAATGCTGCTCCTTCATCAGGTGAAGTCTAATTTAAAATGATTACAATAAACAATTACATAAAAATAAGTTCTAATTTAATAGATTGGGAAAGAAAATAATTTAAAAACTGTTTTGTTACTTTACTCTCAGCAAACAAATGCTTCTACAATATCTAGCATCAATTAGAATGCTCAAATATGTTACCAGTAAACTTAGTCATGCAATCGCTGAAGTGGCCAGCTCCTGCTGATTGCAGATAACTTCTTCCAACGCTCAGTCAAGTTTTCTCCTTCCCTTGATATCCACCTGAGAGAGCAGACAGGGTCTCCGTTTAATGCCTCATCTAACAGTGCAACACCCTCTCAGTATCACCCGTGCAACAGTCACTCCCTCGGTACTGCCACTGCCCCCGACAGTGGAAGCACTCACTACTGCACCTTTGAGATTGCAATACTCACTCAGTACTGCCTCTCTCAGCACTGACCCTCAGAGAGTGCAGCACTCCCTCAGTACTGACCGTCCAACAGTGCGCTGCTCTCTCCATATTGACCCTCCAACAGTGCAGTACTCCCTCAGTACTGACCTTTCAACAGTGTGGCTCCCCCTCTGTACTGATCTTCCAACAGTGTGCTGCTCTCTCCATACTGACCCTCTGACAGTAATGTACTTCTTCAGTACTGACCCTCTAATAATGTGGCTCTCACTCAGTACTGACCCTCTGACAGCGCAGCACTCCCTCAGCACTGACCCTCTGACAGTGCGGCACTCCCTCAGTACTGACCCTCTGACAGTGCGGCACTCCCTCAGTACTGACCCTCTGACAGTGCGGCACTCCCTCAGTACTGACCCTCTGACAGTGCAGCGCTCCCTCAGCACTGACCCTCTGACAGTGCGGCACTCCCTCGGTACTGACCCTCTGACAGTGCGGCACTCCCTCAGTACTGACCCTCTGACAGTGCAGCGCTCCCTCAGCACTGACCCTCTGACAGTGCGGCACTCCCTCAGTACTGACCCTCTGACAGTGCGGCACTCCCTCGGTACTGACCCTCTGACAGTGCGGCACTCCCTCAGTACTGACCCTCTGACAGTGCAGCGCTCCCTCAGCACTGACCCTCTGACAGTGCGGCACTCCCTCAGTACTGACCCTCTGACAGTGCGGCACTCCCTCGGTACTGACCCTCTGACAGTGCAGCACTCCCTCGGTACTGACCCTCTGACAGTGCGGCACTCCCTCAGCACTGACCCTCTGACAGTGCGGTACTCCCTCAGTACTGACCCTCTGACAGTGCGGCGCTCCCTCAGTCCTGACCCTCTGACAGTGCGGCACTCCCTCAGTACTGACCTTCTGACAATGCGGCACTCCCTCAGTACTGACCCTCTGACAGTGCGGCACTCCCTCAGCACTGACCCTCCCACAGTGCGGCACTCCCTCAGCACTGACCCTCTGACAGTGCGGCACTCCCTCAGTACTGACCCTCTGACAGTGCAGCACTCCCTCAGCACTGACCCTCCCACACTGCGGCCTCCCTCAGCACTGACCCTCTGACAGTGCGGCACTCCCTCAGTACTGACCCTCTGACAGTGCGGCACTCCCTCAGTACTGACCTTCTGACAGTGCGGCACTCCCTCAGTACTGACCCTCTGACAGTGCGGCACTCCCTCAGTACTGACCCTCTGACAGTGCAGCACTCCCTCAGCACTGACCCTCCCACAGTGCGGCACTCCCTCAGCACTGACCCTCTGACAGTGCAGCACTCCCTCAGCACTGACCCTCCCACAGTGCGGCGCTCCCTCAGCACTGACCCTCCCACAGTGCGGCGCTCCCTCAGCACTGACCCTCCCACAGTGCGGCGCTCCCTCAGCACTGACCCTCCCACAGTGCGGCACTCCCTCAGCACTGACCCTCCCACAGTGCGGCGCTCCCTCAGCACTGACCCTCTGACAGTGCAGCACTCCCTCAGCAATCCAACTCAACTTCATTATTCAGAGGCAGCAGTGCTAACGCTGAGCCAAGGATGCATAAGAATCGTCAGAAGCTTTCTAGTTAAAACCCTTTAGGTTTCTTTTGATATAACATTTTGTTCTTTAAAAATCCAGATGGGTTTAATAATAAGTGAATGGAACAAGTAGGCAGTATGCGGTTAGTGTCTTTATTCGATAAAAGCCCTGTATTGTGCCTGCTACCTCCTGCCGCTCTGTGGTCGATGTCTCCCTGGATGAGGAAGGTTGTTATTCGGTCAGATCTGGGTTCCTCGCCGCCCACGCCTCCTCCCACGGACGGACACGCGTCATTCGGCAATCTCTCTGGCGTAGGAGGCATGCACCGAGCCGGGAATATCCAGAACTCTCTCCAACAAGACATCAATACAACAAAAAACACCCAACATTTTAACAGCAGAGCAAAAAGTAGCAGCGGGGTGGAAGCGGCACAGATTGGGGATCAGAGTTTACCCGAAGGGTGCTCCAGGGAGACTGGTACCCTACCGAGAAGTGACCAACATCACGTCAACTCGCCAGAGTTTTCAGGACAACTTCAGCCAAGAAGCTCTGACAAATATAAAGGTAAAGGAGAAAGAGACTGGCGATAGCTTAACATTGAGATAACTCAGTGGCTTAGCTGGGTTCAGAGGAGATACCTATTCTCTATCAACTGCTGCTTCATTCTAAAGTACTCCCAAATAATTAGATTGAGGGTTAAATTGTTCTCTCCGTCAGCGCCTGCGATTGACAGCAGTTGCAATATATATCTTAGTCCCATTGAGACTGTAAACTGTGGAAAAAGCTTTTTAAGACATTCATAGAATCAACTGAGATTAAATTACAGCCTGTGAAACAATTGCATGGCATTTTTATAATATATTCTGCTATCTTCAAGTTGTCTTTGCACTGTTAAAATTAAATAGTCAATCATTTGCATTAAGCAACTTAAATAACAGGAACGTGGGAGTTTAGAGCTAAAGCAAACTAATTATTGGATAAATTGAATTCAGCAACTTTGAACTAAAGTGGGAAGACTATGTTGATTATGTACTGAACTAGCAATAATCATACTGGCGCATCTCAGTAAATATATATTAGTGTTTAATTTACGAGTATAATGTACACTGATTGCCAATATTGACTGTGTGTAATATATACTGAGTGCATGCAATATGGCATACACTGATGGTGGGTGTCAGATGACAGTTTTATATGACATTATCACCCTGTAACATGAGTTTAATGTTTCAATGGGGGATTAGTGCTAGATATTTGCAATGAATTATAAAATACAAGTTTTTATTTAGGAGTATTCAGATTCTAGCATCCGCAGTATTTTGCCTCTCTTTCACTGGTGGGAAGGATGCAAAGAAAGCTGGTCATTCAATCGGCGGCACGGTAGCACAGTGGTTAGCACTGCTGCTTCACAGCTCCAGGGACCTGGGTTCGATTCCCGGCTCGGGTCACTGTCTGTGTGGAGTTTGCACATTCTCCTCGTGTCTGCCTGGGTTTCCTCCGGGTGCTCCGGTTTCCTCCCACAGTTCAAAGATGTGTGGGTTAGGTTGATTGGCCATGCTAAAATTGCCCCTTAGTGTCCTGGGATGTGTAGATTAGAGGGATTAGCGGGTAAAATATGTAGGGATATGGGGGTAGGGCCTGGGTGGGATTGTGGTCGGTGCAGACTCGATGGGCCGAATGGCCTCTTTCTGTACTGTCGGGTTTCTGTGACCCATTTCCCACCCCTGCCTTCCAACCACCCTCCCCATTGTAAGTTTTCTCTATTTTACTAATACACTTGGTAGTGCTCTGTTAAATGTTCCTTCTAAGTTCCCAACGCACCATCCCACACATTCTTCCTGCTCACTATATTCTCGCCAAGTCAATATTATTCCCAGGTTATTAAACTAGAATGGCCAGTCTTTCTTTCAATTAAACAGAATTTTAAAATCTAGCCTCAATGCCACCTCGTTCTAATTAATTTATCTCTTCTTTATGCAAACTTACAAAGACACAGTAGGAATGAGAATCGGCTCACCCTATATGATTAATGATACAACCATATGTACCACTTTCTCCAATCATAATAATTGCCAACGGCTGTAGTTCAGGGATCCAGAAATTGTTAATGAATGGTTTGGGGATCCAGATGTTGTCAATTAAACGGTTCAGGGATTCGGCTGTTGTCAATGAAGGGTTCAGGGATCCAGATGTTGTCAATGAAAGGTTTGGGGATCCAGATGTGGCCGATGAATGGTTCACCGCAGCAGAGGTTGTTAATAAATGGTTCAGGAATCCAGCAGTTTTTAAATAAGGATTCAGAGATCCAGAAGTTGTTAATGAATGGACTAGGGCTCCTGCTGTTGGCAATAGATGGTTCAGGGATCATACAGTTGTTAAGGGATTGTTCAAGGATTCAGCTGTTGTTTCTCTCCCCCACCCCCTCCATCACCTAATGCCCTGACTCCCATTTTAGCTTTTTAGAGTCATAGAGGTTTACAGCATGGAAACAGGCCCTTCGGCCCACTCAAACTTGTCCATTTTTTATGTTAAAAAATCATCCTTTCTGGCATAACATCTCACATTTTAATGCCATAATGTTGACTGAATGTTCAGTCCTTCCTCTTGGTGGGAAGTGGGTGACAGTACCCGGAAGATTAGGAGAAATTATCTACTTCCATAGTTGCCTTTGTCACATAATTCCCAATAAAAATGGTTGTGGACAATCGTTGGGCAGCCAGACTAGCCCCTGGAATCATGCATTAGACCTGTTTCTAATGAAAGTTCATAAGTATCTCTATTGTTATTTTTTGATTGAGTCTTATTATGCCCACTCTGGGCAGTATTAACCAGGGGCATGGCTGAAGAGAACTCATTAGGTGAATTCCTTGTCAAGTTTGTAAGACTGAGAGGAGGAGCAGGAATGGTCTTGCCAATCCTACGACCCCTGGCCTTGGCCTCTGCCACTCTAGCACCACCCCCACATCACTTGTTCCAGCAGATCAGAGCCATCCTACCTTCTGGCTAGGCTGTCAGATGACAGATAGTTGGAGGGCTGCCCTGAGGTTCCTGAGTTTCTGGCCACACCTGCCAGCTCCATTCAAATGCAACTTGGCTTTCAAAATAGACCATACCTCCCAGCAGACTACCAAGCAACCAGCCAGTGCTATCTGTTCATAAGAACATAAGAAATAGGAGCAGGAGTAGGCCATCTAGCCCCTCGAGCCTGCCCCACCATTCAATAAGATCATGGCTGATCTGACGTGGATCAGTACCACTTACCCGCCTGATCCCCATAACCCTTAATTCCCTTACCGATCAGGAATCCATCCATCCGTGCTTTAAACATATTCAGCGTGGTAGCCTCCACCACCTCAGTGGGCAGAGAATTCCAGAGATTCACCACCCTCTGGGAGAAGAAGTTCCTCCTCAACTCTGTCCTAAACCGACCCCCCTTTATTTTGAGGCTGTGTCCTCTAGTTTTAACTTCCTTACTAAGTGGAAAGAATCTCTCCGCCTCCACCCTATCCAGCCCCCGCATTATCTTATAAGTCTCCATAAGATCCCCCCTCATCCTTCTAAACTCCAACGAGTACAAACCCAATCTCCTCAGCCTCTCCTCATAATCTAAACCCCTCATCTCCGGTATCAACCTGGGGTAAGTCCACCGTTTGTCTTAAAAACATCACTGAAAAAATCTCCACCCTCCACCACCCACTGCAACCCACAAAAACACACAGATGCACACAGTAGACAAAACACAACAGAAATTAAGTGTGTAATGTCTGGACTACCACAGAGTTTGTGCAGGACGATAGAGTGACTTGCAGGGCTATTATACAATCCATTGCTTCCACCAACATTATAAACCCCCAAGAAAGAAAATAATAATTCTCCCATTACCAACAAATGAAACAACTGCTGTGTGGGTTGAATCATTTCTTTAAACCTTATTGCCTGTACAGCAACAAGTACCTTGAGCGCAGTGAGCATTGCTTACAAAATGGTGACATTTATCAGAATCCTGACTGATCTTGATTTAGATAGAAAAAAAACCATTCTACTTGTGATAAAACATTTCCCCTGATTTTGTTCTGAATTATGAGACTAAATGCTGTGTTGTTTACTTACAGGTTCAGCAGCAACTCACCAATTATGTCTTTGCCACAAACGCTTGGTGAACTCCAGCTGTACCGTCTCCTCCAGAGGGCTAATCTCCTGGCGTATTATGATACATTCATTCAGCAGGGGGGGGATGATGTGCGGCAGCTCTATGAGGCTGGAGAAGAAGAGTTCTTGGAAATCATGGCTTTGGTTGGTATGGCAGCTAAGCCTCTCCACGTCCGAAGGCTACAGAAGGCCTTACAGGAGTGGATGGCCAACCCAGCCATTTTCAATCATCCTCTAGCATCTCTTCCAGTCAGTAGCATTCCTCTACTTAAACTGTCAAATGCATCTTCACAGGAGCCAAAGAGGCCAGTCAGTAATGGCAGAGGCTCTTCTCCTGAAATGCAAGTCAAACATCTCCAGAGTTTCATAAATACATCAGCAAGGAGTGTCAGCCCTGACCCCTCATCCGACACTGGGGAGAAGAATTCCTTAACGCATGTTTCTAGTGATGCCCGTATTTGGCAAGGGTGGCACACGCCAAAGACCAACAGAAGCCTCACCGAGGAGAACCAGGTTCTCCCCAGGTCTCCCCGAGAGAAAACATGTAAACTGGACCGTGATACAGTCCACACAATTGCAGAGAATGTCAAACACATGATGACTACCTTTCCCAAAAGCGATCCCACGGAACTTTTGAGACTGAACAAGAATTTGGCAAAATCCATGGCTCACAACTTCCAGATGGATAATAGTAATGCCATTAAGGAGGAAAAAATCCGGAAATACAATGCAATCTGTGGGCGATTTGACTCCAAGCGCTGGGACAGCAAACAGCTGACAAAACATGAGGTTGGGAACTGATTGTATAATCCTTGTAGTGTGAATAGTCAGTTATGACAAAATGTGAGGGACAGAGAGTTGAGGCAGTTTATTACAGATAGGGGGATTAATGGAGCCCTCGGATACCCACTCCCTTCAAACTTTGTATCATTGTGTATCAGGGCTGCTACTGTAAAATAAAGAGAAATATACCATATATAATTTTAAAACATCCTATCAGATCCATACTCTTAATGTTAATAATTAACGCAAATGGGCATATTTCAATTCTCATCCTCTCTGAATTTTCTGAATGTTTATCTTGTGACATGGATGGTTGCTGGGATACTAAATCCTAACTTTCTCATTCACCACTGCCTACGTATCCTTTTAACTGGTGTCTATCACAAATAGTCATTGAGTTCCTTGTTCATCGTTTTTTTTATTTATTCTTTCATGGGATGTGGACATTGATGCAAAGCTGGGGTCACATGTAGGCCAAACCAGGTAAAGATGGCAGATTTCCTTCCCTGAAGGACATTAGATGGGTTTTTCCGATAATTACTGAGGCTAGCATTAAATTCCAGATTTTTAAAAGAATTAATCACATTTAAATTCCACCAGCTGTCATGATGGGATTTAAACCAACACTAACCTGAACATCTGGATTACGAGTGACATTACCACTACGCCAACATCTTCCCACCAGTATAGATCAAGAAGTAACTTTTTTTTTAATAGAACACCCATATATAGCGCAGAACACGAACAGATGGTGCACACCAGAAGAACAATGAATCTTCAGATCATGAAGCCGCACTGTCCCACTATTGAAATGTTTTCTGTGTTTAGAGCAGAATTTAGTTGAGAATCAAGGGGAAACAGGCATGGCCCAAAGTGTTGAGCACCACCACAGTTGGATAGAGTGAGAAAGAAGATGAGATAAATTAAGAGTAGGTGATGCCAAGCTTGGGTTTTTAAACTTGTAGATTGTATGAGAAAGAGAAAACTGAGCAGGATGAGGAGCTGGGAATTAATGAGTTGCAGTAGGAGATGGTGCACTGGGTCTCATTTCAATGGTGAGGATGCAGATAGGAGGAACAGGTGCAAAACCTGCTGTTTGTGGCAAGCAGCAGACCTAGCAATATTCATTGGAAGTCATTTGAATCTTGATATGTCAGAATGAGAATTGGATATGGATTTTATGTCATTCTGTTAATACCCATTCTGCCCTGAAGTGTATGTCAGTAAACTAGTCACATCTGCTCCTCATCCCAGTTCTCGAGGTCCCATATAGTAGCAGTATCTTTTAAACTGTTTGCGAGTGTGCATACTTCTTAAAGATGGTGATTGCTGTTGTACTTGTAGGTGTTTGAATCTTGAAATGTAAGTTCAACATGATTCTTCAAACTTACAGTACATTAAACAAGACGTCATTTGTGCGCGCATCATGTGCATGTGTGTAGGAGATGTATGTTCTTTGTACTAGTTTTCATAGATAAAATCCTACAGTGCAGAAGGAGGCCATTTGGCCCATCGAATCTGCACCGACCACAATCTCACCCAGGCCCTATCCCCATAACCCTTTGTATTTACTCTAGCTGGTTTCCCTGACACTAAGGGGCAATTTAGCATGGCCAATCAACCGAACAAGATGTACTATTTTATCAGAGATGTACGACTGTATGTCATCTGAGATACCAGACTGGCTTTATCATCGAAACAGTCTCTTTTCTGGCAGAGTGACTGATGTTTGAACCGACATCCTGGTTTTTGAGTGAATTGACTTGGAAATTTAAAAAATCCCAGCTGGAAACAAAGCCTGCTTTATTTTAAAAAGAAAGCTTTTTGTCCCCATTTCCTTAATTAATTGCAACCAGCTTTCACCATGAGTGAAAGAAGTATCAGAACCTATGCCTTTCAGCCTTTGTAATGTTGTAATTCCACATCTGCTGTTTACTACAGATTGTCTCTACAAGTTGCCTATTGGAGCTGCGATGCCTAAATAATACAGAATCAGACACACTGTGACTTGCTTTAAAATCCAGTAGCAATGTTTATGTGGGAGATAATTTAAACCAGAGACACTGGAAAAGTGCATCAGTATACCCAAACAAATACAGCTAGACAATTATTGGGACTCCACAAGCCTCCCCAAAAACGACATTCATTTTCTGTTCTGCTGCATTAAACAGAGGAGTCTGGAAATTATTGGATGGAAAGTTTGACACTTGTACATAATTCCTCTCTGCTCTTCATAGAGAGCCATGAATGTTAAAGTGGCTAAAATGCCAGAGAAATATTTGATGAGTGTACAACCCACAAACATTTTTAGACTGTGGTCCCTTAGAATGATTGAGCATTGGGAGGACCGGTTTAAAACACCACTTGCCTCAATTAGCTGTTAATTTAAACAGTCCACATTTCTTGGAAGTTGGTTACTCCAAACAAATGGGGATTCAATTTGTCCTATCACCAAAGTAATGCCCTTGTAGCTAGATTTCCACTCAGTCTCAGTCACAAGCCTGTCTATATTTATGGGCTAGCTAGGGTATAGAGCAAATGCTGCTCAAGGGTACGCAGTATGAGCAAGCATCTACTCCCCTTTCGAAAGGCCAACAGCACTCTTGATAGCTCGGAGTGCCAGTTTCTAAAATGACAATGCGCTGCTTATGTTGCCTTTGATATGGGCTGGACCCTGAAACACTCTTGTTTCTAATCCTGCTTCCAGGTGACAATCAATGAGGCAACAGCGGCTCAGTTCTGCATGGAAAATAACACCTTGCTGATACGGAGAGTTGATCTCTTTTCACTGGCTGGACAAGTGGCTCGAGAGTGCGTTTACACTTGTACTCAGAGGAAAATACGGTAAGGCAAAGCAGGTACCCTACTGTATGATAGTGTACAGAGCAGGTTGTTTTCTGATCCTACATGCTTTGATTTATTTAAAATACAATTTTTCTATGACAGTCCAAGTATTATTGTGATATGCATAGTGATGGACTTGGTCTCATACCTCTTGACTGACAGACCCCAGGTCTAATCCCTGTTCTGTGCCACTTTAGTTCCTCTCAGTTCTTGTAGAAGTTTATACACAACAATTGGCCCAGAGCTTTTGGACTATGGAGAGGAAAAAGTGGAATCCAGACAATCAGGTCCTGATCAGTACACAGTGGTTCCTGTTGGAAAGCATGTGTATGTGGATAGAATCAAACAAGGGTTAGAGGAGAGCTGGTAGAAATGGTCAAAATTATAAGGGATTTTGATAAGATAAATAGGGATCAATTGTTTCCACTGGTCAATGAGTCTGTAACTAGAGAGCATAATTTTAAGATAATCATTAAAAGAATGATGGGTATGTTTAGAAGGTAAATCTTTACTCAGATAAAAACAGAAAGTGCTGGAAAAACTCAGCAGGTTTGGCAGCATCTGTGGAGAGAGAATCTTTAGTTCATGTTTTGAATCCAATATGACTCTTCGGACTTTGATTCTCTTAACTTTTTCTCCCTCCACAGATGCTGTCAGACCTGCTGAGTTTTCTCAGACCTTTCTGTTTTTACTTCAGAATTTGCTTTATAGCCTTTATTCAGAGGGCTGTTCAGACACGGCATTCCAACTGGAAACAGCAAAATTGATAAATTTTAAAATGGATGTGGATAAATATTTGAAATGGAATGTTTTAAAAAGAGTACAAGGAAAGGGATTAAGAAGAATTATGATTGGCCAAATAACTTCTTTCTGTAAAATGCTATCGCTGAATAATTCTATGATCAGGGAAGAGAAATAAAATAAAATGTATTCTATTCATCTATTTGAGCCTAGTTTCTTTGGTATCTCCTAAAGCTCTTTTTAATCATTATTCTATCTTCAGATTAAATTCTGATGAAGCCGATGGCTCCACTGAGGAATATGAAACTCAAGGTATGTCCAGTCTCTGGGTTTCATGTGAAGTGGTACAGTGCCAAGGTTGGGCTAGTACAGTGCCAGAGTTAGTGTGGAATTATCCAATAATTTGAAGTTAGTCCTTTTAATAAAACAGCATAAGGAGTGCCTTGCATGATTTCAATTAGAATTAAGACATGATTTGAAAAAAACATTGCAGACTGTAGCAATTTATCACATCTCAAAGTACTTGATATACATTATTACAATAAATAACAACTGTTGTTATACAGGCAAATATTTTGCACACAGCAAGATCCTACAAACAGCAATGTTACAATTGCCCAGATAATGTTTTTGGCTGTGTTGATTTGAGGGATAATTATTGGTCAAGTCTGCTCTTCTTCGAATACAACCGGGGATCTAATATCCACTTGCCCACACCGTTAATGCTACCCCTGATAGTGCAGTACTGAGGGTGCACTGCATTGAAAAAGGCAGCTTAGAGTATTTCCTCAAGTCCCTGGAGTGTTACCTCCAGATCTGACTGTTCCAACGCACTTCTGGTGAGCCTCTGATCTTCAACCACCTGCAAACTTGAGATCATTCAACTCTGTTGCCTGTGCCCTAACTTGCACAAATTCACCAACCACTCCGATGGTTCATGTCCTACATTTGGTGTGTGGTTAAGCAATGCCTTGATTTAAAAATCCTCATTTGTGGTTTCAAATCCCATAATGGCCTTGCTCTGCCATTTGCTCTGTAGTTTCCTCCAGCCCTACAACATTCTGAGATCTCTGCGCTTCTCCAATTCTAGCTTCTTGCACATCCCTGATTTGAATCATTCCACCATGGTAGTTGAAGGCAGCCATGCCTTCAACTATCAAAGCTCTATGGAATTTCCTCTCTAAACCTTCCTGGCTCTCTTTCCTCCTCTAAACTTATCACTTTGACCAAGCCTTTAGTTATCTCCTTAAGTGATTTGGTGTCAGATTTTGTTTTATAATGATCTTGTGAAGAGCCTTAGGATGTTTTACCAAGTTAAAAGTGCTATGTGAATATAAATTGTTGTTACAATTGATGGGGCTTGAATCCACATAAAGTGTTAGGAATGGGTTAGCTGCAACCTAATTTGTATATTAATTGTTTAATAGCACTCACCTGGATATGTGTTTTAAACAGGTGGCACTGGGTGTTGGGTGTGTGTATGTGGAGTTGTAAAAGAGAGTTTGTGAAGAAGTTGGACTTGCATCATGTTTTATTACTGGACTGCAACTGAGGCTTAACATAAAGCAGTAGTTGCTAGCTGAATTGATAAATTTAGTTCTACTATCAATAGATTTTTGCCAGTCAAGGGTATTAAGGGATATAGGACCAAGGCGGGTGGATGAAGTTAGGATAACAGAAAAGGCTCAAGGGGCTGCATATCCTCCTCCTGTTCCTCAATACAAGGTTAACGGTTTTGAACAGCAAGGCTGCATTAGACATCTAGTTTCTCCTTTAAGTTGCACATTCCTCAACGAATGAAATGTGTTTGCTTTTTCTCCTCTATAGCTGCAGAATGGCCTCAGCTCATCACCGTACCCTTCAACAGGCATGACAAAGATCACAAGCACACAGACTGCCTGGGACTGGCAGCTTCTGCAGCACACACTGCTGGGCAAGGGGCTTTGATTGGCTAAGCTGGTGTCATACAATCAGCGAGGCAGACTGAGCCCCCCACAGGCAGGGGAATTCCCAGAGCGGAGGTGACAACAAACCAAGAATCGAGTGAGGTTTCGTGTGGGAGGAACTGTGTGGGTGAATCTGACTAAAATCAAACACCCTCCAAATCATTCAAAAAACAGCAGTAGGCGGCTGAGATGTGGGTGGGTGGGTGGGTGGGTGGGGCAATGACCTTTTGTCTGAGTATGTCACTTGAACTGGGCAAATACAAACCTCCAGAATGGTTTAAGTGGGAAGCCCTCTCACCAGTTCCGCTCTTCAGCCATTTTCATAGACAATTCAGATTTACAAAACTGTTGCTAAGGCAGCATGTGCATTCAAACAGTGTCTTTCACAACCTCGGGATGTCCAAAGTGCTTTGCAGCAAATTAATCCCTTCTGAAATGTAGTGACTGTTATAATGTAGGAAATGCATATGGACATACGAAATAGGAGAAGTAGGCCATTCAGCCCCTCGAGCCTGCTCATCCATTCAATGAGATCATGGCTGATCTATTTGTGTTGAGTTCCACATTCCCATCTAATCCCGATAACCTTTGATTCACTTAGATTCCCTACAGTGCAGAAGGAGGCCATTTGGCCCATCAAGTCTGCACCACCCCTCTGACAGAGCGTCTTACCCAGGCCCTATCCCTGTAACCCCACATATTTAACCCGCTAATCCTCCTAACCTATACATCTTGGGACACTAAGGGGCAATTTAGCAAGGTCAATCCATCTACCCTACACATCTTTGGACTGCAGGTGGAAACCCACGCAGACACAGGGAGAACGTGCAAACTCCACACAGTCATCCAAGGCCGGAATCGAACCCTGGCGTTGTGAGGCAGCAGTACTAACCAACAAGAATCTATCTACTGCTGTCTTAAAAACATTCTGTGATCCCACTTCCATCACCTTCTGAGGCAGAGAGTTCCAAAGTCACATAACCCTCAGAGAAAAGAAATCTCCTCATCTCTGTCCTATAAGGGCAACCCCCTAATTTTGAAACAGTGTCCCCTAATTCTGGACTCACTCATGAGAGGAAATATCTTTCAGCGTCCACTTTATCAATACTATTCAGGATCTTATATACTGCAATCAAGTCACACCTCACTCTTCTATTGTGATTGTTGCTACCTAGGGGAGCCTTCACTCGGCGGGCATTAATTAATCCAGTCACATTACACAATAGCAAGTCTAATATAACCTGCTCTCTGGTTGGTTCTAGAACATGCTGCTTTAAGAAACTATCTCAAAAGCATTCTATGAATTCCTCATCCAGGCTACTATTGCCAGTCTGATTTTTTTCCAGTTTAAATATGGATTAAAATCATCCATGATTATTGCCATCCTTTTATCACAAGCACTCAATATTTTTTCATATATACCTTGCCCTACATTGTGGTTACTGTCAGAGGGTCTTTTGACCACTCCCACTAGTGACTTCTTTCTGCGACTATTCCTCATCTCCATCCAAACCGATTTCACATCCTGATCTGAACCAAGGTCATTTCTAAGTATTGCACCAATGTCATCCTTGATTAACAGTGCCACTCCTCCACCTTTGTCTTGCTTCCTATTCTTCTTGAATGTCATGTACCTCTCGATGTGCAGGACCCTCCTGCAGCCATGTCTCCGTAATGGCTATCAGATATTTATTTACTTCAATGTGTGCTATCAATTCATTTACTTTGTTATGAATGCTTCATGCATTTAGATACAGAAACTTTCGTTTAATCTTCTTTCTATCTTTGTAACATCTAGAGACAGATTTTATGGCTTCGCTCGTCCCAAAATCCCGCCTGAGGTCAACGAATCTTTCCATGTTCTGCCCCTCACCCGATCCAATTCCCATGGTGGGCAGGGCGGTAAAATTCCAGCTCCAATCTTGATTTTGTTTTTGTACATTCTTGAGTTTTTTCTCTCTGACCCTTCCTGCCATTCTCCGACCCTCATTTCCCATATTACTCTTTTCCCCTCTTGTTTCCACGCTTTGATTTACCGCATCTTTACACATTTGATCTCTTGCCCCCACTATTTAGTTTAAAACCTGCTCTGCTTTCCAAGTTATATGGTTCGCAAGAACGTTGGTCGCAGCACAGTTCAGGTGTAGACTGTCCCAATGCTACAGCCCCCACTTTCCCCAGTACTGATGCTGGTGCCCCACAAACTGGAACCCATTTCTCCCACACCAGTCTTTGAGCCACATATTCACCTCTTTAATTTTATGTACCCTATTCCAATTTGCGCACGGCTTATAATCTTTGAGGTTCTGCTTTTTTAAACGCAGCAGCCAATTAGCAAACAGCAAGATCCCACAAACAACAATGATAAATGACCAGATCATCTGTTTTAGTGATGAGACTGTTCTAATCATTGACAGAGAGGTGCTGCCTATGTCCTGAGGCAGCTCCCTTCATCTGAATAGGAGACAGAGAATGAAACCAGCCTTTTCACCAGTCCATTGCAGCCTGACTATTGGGAAACACATTACTGACACAGTACCTAGTCCATTCCATTTTGCCAGGTGAGGTGGCTTTGCATCAGGTCTCACCAAAGTAAGTGGAACCACTCAGTGATGCCGATGGCAGAAAAGTTTGTAAGGCTATGGGGAAAGATCAAGGGAGTGGGACTATTTGGAAAGCCTATTTAAAGTGTTGGCAGAAACACAGTGGGCAAAATGGCCTCCTTCTATGCTATGATGTGGAGTTGCCGGCGTTGGACTGGGGTAGGCACAGTGAGTAGTCTCAGCGCTCCGAAAGCTCGTGCTACCAAATAAACCTGTTGGACTTTAACCTGGTGTTATAAGGCTACTTACTGCTCCTTCTATGCTATATGATTCTAGCACACCTCCCTATCGTATTATATTGAATAGGCTGATAGTAATAAAAAATTAATGAGTTCTTAATATGTCTTGAATCGAACTGTCTTGCTTCCTTTTTTGTTTGAGAAGCAGAAAGCTGGGAATGTCTGAAAGGCAGCTCTCAATCAACCTCATTAAGGACATATTAAAGAGAGTTGGCGGTCAGGTGAAATCATTAAACTAAAGGACCTAATGATGCCTAAAACAAATGGCTATGAATATAATAATTTCAGGATTTAGTACAGGTCAAGTATCCCAAAACACTCAGGGCCGATTGCCATTTGGATTTCAAATCATTTGAGTTTTCAGACACCGCATATATGCTTAAATCTACTTACATTACAATGGCCGAAGCCAGGGCTAGTTATAGTTTAAAGTAAATGAAATGACTAGAAAAGGAAGGCGCATCACTGAATAATAACTACACGGTATCTGTAATATGTCCTCACCTGTTGTGCCATCTGTGATTTTGGTTTACAGGAGAGGGTCTGCAAGGTTAGCAGTGTAGACAAAAATTGCAAGTGATACAGTGCAGACAAATAACTAGATTTCCCGTGTTAAAGGCTGGGTGTAGTTGGTGAGGTTTGTATTGGCTCAGGTCACAGACTTCCTGCTGTAAGGGTCGGGGGCAGTTACTGAGGTTCATGTCGACTCCGGTCACAGACTTCCCACTCTAAAGGACAGATGTGGTTCAAAAAAGTGCAATTTTTGGATTGATGGATAAAGGATACTTGACCTGAACTGACTATTTTCTTAAATCTCTCAGCTGAATGGGTCTGCACCACCTGGTAATTTTGACGCTAGCTCCCCCACTTAAATTAGATTTTTGTCTAATTCTAAGCTCAGAAAATGATTATTGAGGGGCCTGTGTTAGCACTGCACTGTGGAATGGTCAAGTCAGATCAGATACTTACACAAAATCTGGGGCCATTTCACAAGAATCCCATTCCATTTTGAGTTCAGATTTATCCACTTCTGGATTTTACTCCAAAGATTCTCTGTGCTACAGATCACCAGCATAGGGAGGGTTGAGATGTAACTGCAATATCCACGTCGAAACATTGCTGACCAGGAGGCAGTCTTCACATTGTCGACCTGTATAGTTTCCCTCTGCTAACAATCAGCTGAAAGTGTTTGTAAGGAGAGAGATTTGGTTTTAGATTTTCAATATGGCAGAGGTTGGCCTCAGGGTATTGTAACATCAAACAGACACAATGGGTTGTAACCTCCGAGTTCACCAATGTTGTTTTGGGGAGGTACCCCAAAGATGTGCTGGGTAAACCCCTTCGGAACTTCCCAGGTAAGGCTTACACGGCAATTGCCCAAAAGTGCAAATTTCCCCTGGGCAATCACCCTACACCAGAAACCATCTGTAAACGTGATTTAAATTGCAAACTTTGGATGCTCTGACTGACTGTTACCCAGAAAAAGAAGAATTAAAAGCATTTCTAACTTCTAGGTACCTGTTGCATAGTCCTGACTCTCACCTCCAGCACCAACCAGACCACCCCCAATCTCGGTTTCCCCCACTCTCAAACCCTATCCATTTACTTACACACTTATCTTCTCCCTGGCCTGTCAAAGACCTTTAAATTTCACTGGTCCTTAAACTTACCTGGCTTATGGCAGCTAGTGCTGTAAAAAGGGGTTCATTTTGACTCTTCTGGATTTAGACTGGGCCCTGAGGTCACACTGCATTGCCTGGATCTCACCCGGCCTGAGTCAGAAGGGCGGGAGAGATAGGATTTGAAAAACAAATATGGTAAGAAATTGGGCAGAATGGAAATCCAACATTGATTGCCACTCTGAGGAAGTTCAGGTGAGGGGTTTATCAATGTCAACTGAGATAAATTACTAGCTGGAAACATCTACAAACATGTGTATCTGAATAATTAACAGACCTACCGTCTCAATATGCAGCTCTTTTCCCCCTTTTCTGAGAAGCGCCCCCCCAGCCTTGTCACAATCTCCAGTACTTTAGCTGAGTTACCCATTATTTACGTGAGCTGGACAAAGGAGCATCAACAGGTCATAGAGCCAATTCCGATCATACAGCACATTTCCAATGAGGCCTCTGGCTTGGGATTGGATACCGACAGCCTTCTGGTCTGTACGCTTCAGTTCACACTTAGCAGTGCGCTTACTGACTGAGTCATTGAGGGGGCTTCAAACCCGTTTGTTGCAGGAACATTAAGTAATATTTCCGAGAGCAGGATTGATAATGCAGAGCTTGAATATACCATGGTGGATGCTGTAGGTTTGGAACTGCAGGGCATCGTGCAATGTGTTGTGCAAACTCTCAAAACTGGGAGTTGACCCTTGCTCAGACATGATGTAAAATAAAACACAGTCTATCTCAGGCTTCTGGTTTACCTCAGTGCAATTATTCAGTGCCCTGACTATTTCAATTTGCTTTATATTTACAAATATTCCAGATTCTTGTTCCAATTTACTCAAGGAAACAAATTGACATTTTCTGTTTACTGATGATATCAAGACAACAGGGGATGATTTGATTTATTATTGTCACCTGTATTAACATGCAGTGAAAAGTATTGTTTCCTGCGCGCTATACAGACAAAGCATACCGTTCATAGAGAAGGGAAGGAGAGGGTGCAGAATGTAGTGTTACAGTCATAGCTAGGGTGTAGAGAAAGATCAGCTTAATGCGAGGTAGGTCCATTCAAAAGTCTGACAGCAGCAGCAGGGAAGAAGCTGTTCTTGAGTCGGTTGGTACGTGACCTCAGACTTTTGTATTTTTTTCCTGACTGAAGAAGGTGGAAGAGAGAATGTCCGGGGTGCGTGAGGTCCTTGATAATGCTGGCTGCTTTGCCGAGGCAGCAGGAAGTGTAGACAGTCAATGGATGGGAGGCTGGTTTGCGTGATGGATTGGGCTACATTCACGACCTTTTGTAGTTCCTTGCGGTCTTGGGTAGAGCAGGAGCCATACCAAGCTGTGATACAACCAGAAAGAATGCTTTCTATGGTGCATCTGTAAAAGTTGGTGAGAGTCGTAGCTGACATGCCAAATTTCCTTAATCTTCTGAGAAAGTAGAGGCGTTGGTGGGCTTTCTTAACTATAGTGTTGGCATGGGGGTCCAGGACAAGTTGTTGGTGATTTGGACACCTAAAACCTTGAAGCTCTCAACCCTTTATACTTCGTCCCCGTTGATGTAGGCAGGGGCATGTTCTCCTTTATGCTTCCTTAAGTCGATGACAATCTCCTTCATTTTGTTGACATTGATGGAGAGATTATTGTTGCACCAGTTCACCAGACTCTCTCTCATTCCTGTACTCTGTCTTGTCATTGTTTGAGATCCGAACCACTACGGTGGTGTCGTCAGCAAACTTGAAAATCAAATTGGAGGGGAATTTGGCCACACAGTCATAGGTGTATAAGGAGTATAGTAGGGGGGCTGAGAACACAGCCTTGTGGAGCACCAGTGTTGAGGATGATCGTGGAGGAGGTGTTGTTGTCTATCCTTACTGATTGTGATCTGTGAGTTAGGAAGTTCAGGATCCAGTCACAAAGGGAGGAGCCGAGGCCCAGGCCACGGAGTTTGGAGATGAGTTTCGTGGGAATAATGGTGTTGAAGGCTGAGCTGTAGTCAATAAATAGGAGTCTGACATAGGTGTCCTTGTTATCCAGGTGTCCCAGGGTTGAGTGCAGGGCCAGGGAGATGGGTCTGCTGTGGACCTGTTGCGGTGATACGCGAACTGTAGTGGATCCAGGTGGAAGGAAAGGTGAAAGGAAAGATCTGTTAACTCGATCAGTATTAAAACAAAGACACAAATGCTACCACTTCCTCCATCTGTTTCAACCTCAGGTTTATCTTGGTACTGACTAGGAGTTTGGATGCTTGTGTTTCTTTATTTTTTAAATTGTTGTGAAGGAAACTGTATTTTAGTAAAATCCACAACCATGTTTACTGGGAAATTGGTGTCATATTTATATTTCAATTCAAGTGATTCCTTATTGGAGGATAGAGTCTGACCACCTGTGACAAATGAGAAATAACTGAGCATGCACAACTGCAAGTGTCTGTTTTTGGCTGCAGACCATCCCCGATGTTCAGAGGGGGTGGTGAAGAGGTATTGTGGAGGTCTGTGCTGCCAGACACCTGGTTTTAGGGGAGGCGATGGCCCAGTGGTATTATCGTTACATTATTAATCCAAAAACTAAGCTAATGTTCTGGGGACCTGGGTTCGAATCCCACCACGGCAGATGGTGGAATTTGAATTCAATAAAAAGTACCTGGAATTAAGAATCTACTGATGACCATGAAATCATTGTTGGAAAAACTCATCTGGTTCACTAATGTCCTTTAGGGAAGGAAATCTGCCATCCTTACCCGGTCTGGCCTACATGTGACTCCAGAGCCACAGCAATGTGGTTGATGCTCAACTGCCCTCAGTTTGAAGGGCAATTAGGGATGGGCAAAAATGGAAATTATTGCACCCATGTCCCAGGAATGAATTTTTAAAAACAGGCAAAATGGGGACTGGCATTCCATCTCCCTCCCCCCCCCCCCCGCCCCCCGAGCCACTGCTGTCATCATGTATGGTAGGAGGGGGAAAGAAAGATATGACCATATATGGAGAAAGATCCATTGCAGCCGGGGAATACTGATTCATGCCGTGGTTAATTATGTGTCTCCTTATTTCTCCTTAAAATGCAACTGTAAATAATTGATTTTGTAACACAATGCTAAATTTAACTTGTTGGTAACATGTAAGTGTTAATTTTAAGCTTCAAAAGGAGAGATACGTTATGCCAAAGTCTACTAAAGAGAAAAGAGAACTGTTGTGGCTTCAGTGGCTTTTTATGACTGCTCTATTTTGTTCAAAAGCTGTGTCATTTCCCTTCTATCTGCAACTTTGCTGTGCTTGTAGTTAATGGTAATAGTGAGTTGGGACGAAGGCAGGCTGGCACAGATCAGCCAGCTGTCCCCAAAGCAGCTGTGAAAATCCAGAATATGATGAAAGAAGTTTGCCCTCAGTAGTACAGCCTCTCGTTCTGTTGCAGCATATAGCAGAGTGGGGAAGGATCAACATTCATGCTTGCAATTCCCTACTCAATAAGATTTCCATTAAGGCTGGACTGAAGAGTGAATCAGCAAAGAGTGCTTTAGTGTGGCAGACAGGTAGTTGACCCTCTTGATTGGAGGGTAGAGTGATGAATGGAGTCAACTGAAAAAGCACAGCATTTAAAATGAGAAAAGAAAGAGGAGTTAATCACCCCTCTCAGTCAATATTACGACTGAAGGATTTAAAAAAAGCAAAGACTTACATTTCAATAGCATCTTTCACAACCTCAGGACATCCCAAAGTGCTTTACAACCAATGAGGAACGTAAATAGGAGTAGACCATACAGCCCCTGGAGCCTGCTCTGTCATTCAGTATGATCATGGCTGCTCAGCTGCCTTAACTTCACTTTCCCGCCCACACCCCAAATTCCTTGAGAGGCCAAAAATGTGTTTATCTCAGCCTTAAATGCAAACCAACACTGAAGAAACCACAACCCTCTGCAGTAGAGAATGCCAAAGATTCAGAACCCTTGAGACTCTTTACTATTATTATTAAAGTGTTGTAATACAAGGAATACAGCAGCTAATGTGCACAGCAAGTTCCCACCAACAACAATGAGATAAATGACCAAATCGTCTGTTTTCGTGATGTTGGTTCAGAGATAAATATTGCCCATGACGCTGATAACTAGTCAAACAAGATGTATTTGATAGAATATAGCTTAATGTCTAAACGTAGAATTTGCTTTGGTATATAAAGGGTAATAAGCAGAGCCTGGATTGTCACATCAGCAATTCCTGCACCAAGGGATTTCTGTTGTGTCTTAGGCTATGTAAGGTCATATTCTTTGTATATGTGAAGATTAGAAAACCATTCTGTTTTATAGTGTGTACACTAATGTATAATATTTATCTTATGTGTAAATAAAGTAGACTTTATTTCTGGTTGTCCACTTTTGTCTGGGCAAGGACAATTTCATTAAAAATTCTCAAGTTAATTAATTCATTTTCAAGTATATATTAAAACACAGAAGGCTCAGTGGGCGGCACAGCAGTTAGCACTGCTGTCTCACAGTGCCAGGGACATGGGTTTGATTCCAGCTTTGGGTGTATGTCTGTGTGGAGTTTGCACGTTCTCCCCGTGTCTGTGTAGGTTTCCTCCAGGTGCTCTGGTTTCCTCCCACAGCCAAAAGTGTGTAGGTTAGTTCAATTGGCTATGGTAAATGTGCAGGGTTACGGGGATAGAACAGAGGAGAGGGCCTGAATGGGATGCTCTTTTGGAGAGTCGGTGCAGACTTGATGGGCCAAATGGCTTCTTTCTGCACTGCCGGGCTTCTGAATTAATTTATTATTGTCACATGTATTGGGATACAGTGAAAAGTATTGTTTCTTGCACACTATACAGACAAAACATACCATTCATGGAGTACACAGGGGAGAAGGAAAGGAGAGGATGTAGAATATAGTGTTGCAGTTACAGATAGGGTGAAGAGAAAGATCAGCTTAATATATGATAGGTCCATTCAAAAATCTAATGACAGCAAGAAAGAAGCTGTTCTTGAGGCCTGTTCTCAGACTTTTGTATCTTTTTCCTGACGGAGGAAGGTGGAAGAGAGAATGTCTGGGGTGCGTGGGATCCTTGATAATGCCGGCTGCTTTTCCAAGGCAGCAGAAAGTGTAGACAGAGTCAATGGATGGAAGGCTGGTTTGAGTGATGGACTGGGCTATGTTCACGACCCTTTGTAGTTTCTTGCGGTCTTGGTCAGAGCAGGAGCCCCAGACCAAGCTGTGATACATCCGGAAAGGATGCTTTCTATGGGGCATCTGTAAAAGTTGGCAAGAGTCATAGTGGACATATCAAATTTCCTTAGCCTTCCGAGAAAGTAGAGGTGTTGGTGGGCTTTCTTAACTCTTGCGACAGCGTGGAGGGACCAGGACAGAATGTTGGTGATCTCAACACCTAGAAATCTGAAGCTCTCGACCATTTCCACTTTATCACCGTTGATGTAGACAGGGGCACGTCCTCTACTACATTTCCTGAAGTCGATGACTGAAGCGGGGGTTTTCTCTCAGGTGCTAAGTATTGAGCTGAACCCAGCTAAATACAAAGACTTGCAAACGACAGTATGTTGGTTAAAGACGTATTTATTGACTAACACATGCCGGGAGCAAGGCAGCTGGACACGCCAACTCCTTTCTGAAGTTTACAATGCAATGGCAAAACGGTTATACATTTTTGAAACTTCAGTTCTCCCATCTACTCTGTCATTCTAACTGGATGCTCCAATCACATTAGTACACATTATTTACCTTGGGCAATTGCATCCTACTTTCTAGCAGAATTAGGAATTCATTGGTCTAGACCCAGAAGTTCCTACCCACTGTTGCTAAGCAACCTCACTTATGTAAATCCATAAGGTTCAAAGGTTGCTTTCTCATCGTAAGCCACAGAGTTGAAAAAGTGACATTCCCATCGTCTTGTTCTGCCTGATCAGTAAGAATTGAATACTTTATATACTTTGTGAATACTTCTATTCATTTTCTAGAGTATGAGATTTGGAACTCTTTATTGACTTTTCTGATACCATAACTGGTAGTCTGTGACTTATTGTTCCGAAAGAATGTGGCCTGTCTAGTTTACTCTTCCCATTATGCTTCATGGCAGTTTGCATTTTGGCCAAGGTGCACAATGACTAACCTTGCGAAGCACTTCATAATGACGGATGTCAGAGCCATCGGGTGATAGTCATTAAGGCATGCTGCCTGGCTTTTCTTCTTGAAGCAGGTAGGGACCTCAGGTCGGAGTAGGGAGAGGTTAAAGATGTCTGCAAATACCCCTGCCAACTGGCTCACGTAGGATCCGAGTGCTCTTCTGGGTACCCCATCCGGGCCAGTTGCTTTCATAAGAACATAAGAAATAGGAGCAGGAGTAGGCCATCTAACCCCTCGAGCCTGCCCCGCCATTCAATAAGATCATGGCTGATCTGAAGTGAATCAGTTCCACTTACCCGCCTGCTCCCCATAACCCTTAATTCCCTTACCGATCAGAAATCCACCTATCCGTGACTTAAACATATTCAACGAGGTAGCCTCCACCACTTCAGTGGGCAGAGAATTCCAGAGATTCACCACCCTCTGAGAGAAGAAGTTCCTCCTCAACTCTGTCCTAAACTGACCCCCCTTTATTTTGAGGCTGTGCCCTCTAGTTCTGGTTTCCTTTCTAAGTGGAAAGAATCTCTCCACTTCTACCCTATCCAGCTCCTTCATTATCTTACATGCCTCTATAAGATCACCCCTCAGCCTTCTAAACTCCAACGAGTACAAACCTAATCTGCTCAATCTCTCCTCATAATCTACACCCCTCATCTCCGGTATCAACCTGGTGAACCTTCTCTGCACTCCCTCCAAGGCCAATATATCCTTTCGCAAATAAGGGGACCAAAACTGCACACAGTATTCCAGCTGCGGCCTCACCAATGCCTTGTACAGATGCAGCAAGACTTCTCTGCTTTTATATTCTACCCCCTCGCGATATAGGCCAACATCCCATTTGCCTTCTTGATCACCTGTTGTACTTGCAGACTGAGTTTTTGCGACTCATGCACAAGGACCCCCAGGTCCCTCTGCACAGTAGCATGTTGTAATTTTTTTCTATTTAAATAATAATCCAATTTGCTATTATTTCTTCCAAAGTGAATAACTTCGCATTGATCAAGAAGGCAAATGGGATGTTGGCATTTATCGCGAGGGGGATAGAATGTAAAAGCAGAGAAGTCTTGCTGCATCTGTACAAGGCATTGGTGAGGCCGCAGCTGCCAGATCCTCACCCACTCACTCAGCCTATTCAAATCTCTCTGCAGACCTTCCGCTTCCTCCACGCAATTCACTTTCCCACTTATCTTCGTCTCGTCAGCAAACTTTGTTACCCTACACTCAGTCCCCTCCTCCAGATCATCTATGTAAATAGTAAACAGTTGAGGCCCCAGTACCGATCCCTGTGGCAC